>NW_026571515.1:17956463-18556463 GCF_026225935.1 Boleophthalmus pectinirostris | reverse complement strand
ATGGTGGACGTCCCTGGAAAGCTCTGGCTCTAAACAGCTATTGATTTGCTAATTGCCTTCACTTTCAATTCCATTGTCCCTTAAGGTGGTATTTAACCCGAGTGACATGCCGTTTTTAGCGAGGTAAAAAAAAAGAGAAAGAAACACTTAACGTCCCGACAGCCATTGACCGATGTGTTGGAGGAGTCGGTTCGGCAGTTAGACTCACAGATGATGAGTGGAAAAGCTGTAGTGCATTTCAGTAATAGAGGGCGGTTAGACGGACATTGTTAACAGCTACACTGGAGTGAAAAGATACTGTACATGTGAACGCAATTGAAATTACCTCGATGAATGGACAGTGGCCAGTGAGTACGGGTGTAAAGTTCATTTTCGAGAACAGTTTTCGTAGAACTATTGAGGGTTGTTGCGGTAACAATGGCAGACACTTTCACTTTTACAGTGATTCAGTGGAAGCACTGACTATAAGGAAAAAAAAAAAAATATATATATATATATAGGTTTAAGGTCCATGCAGCATTTGTTCTTAATAAATTATTAATAAAATGGTACAACAGTTTATTTCATTATTACGTTTTACTGACAAACAAAAAACTGATTTTGACCTCTGTTTCCAATATTTAATTTAAAGTTTATTTCAAATAAACACCAATCAAAAAACAGTCTTGGTGCCTATTTTAATTTGGATATTTTATTCTCTCTGGTTTATATAAAGTTTGCTGCTTAGCATGCCGTGTGTGAATTCAGTGTCAACCATAGATCTATAATAACAACCAGTTTTATTATAATTCTATAGTTCATGTCAAACTCAGACCCCGGGGCTAAATTTGGCCAGTGACATAATTATAGTTGGCCTGAGAGATCATATTCAGTATGTATTACTGTAGAGCTGGCCCGCCAGCTACAGACAGGCTATAGAGAAATTATTTATTTAAAATTCTGTTATTATTTTACATTATGCTTGTTCTGGATTAAGTGTTTAAACAAAACTATTGTTAAACATTTATTTTAATAAGAAAAGATTTAACATCACATATTTCGAAAGAGGAGAAAACATGCAGATGTTGTTGAAATTTTTCAGTAAATATTTAGTTTGGCCCACGACTTAGTCCCAGTTTTTAATTTTGGCCCTCTGTCAATTTGAGTTTGACACCCCTGTTCTATTGAGACTATGGAGAGTTTATCGCTGCTTCCCGTTTCTCGTCATGGAGTTCGAGAATGACATTCTAAGATGCGAAAGTAAATGTGTCGCTATAAAAGAGGACAACATTTTTGTCCTCAAAGCTGCAATTTTTCAGGTAAGTCCTTCTAATTGCAGAACTTGTGGAGCAAACAAACCAGAGAATAAAATATCAAAATTAAAATAGGCACCGAGGTGTTATTTAAAATAAACTTTAAATTAAATATTGGAAATAGAGGTTGAAATCTGTTTTGGTGGACAGACACTAAAACAGAATAATGAAATAACAAACTGTTTTTGCATTTTATTGTTTTTCATTCTTAATTGAAATTCACAAGAACGAATGGTACACGGACCATTTACAGATAGAGCTTCACATTGAAAACCAACTGTGCTGATTCGAAAGGGCCCACAATACACCTTTTTCTGATCTTTGTTATAAAATTGTTTCCTCATCACAAACAGACCTGGAGTTGTGTTTTGCTCTGTTTAACACACAAATCCTGCATATTTAGGCTGAGTTCTTTCAAACTGAAAACACACTGTTCTACTTTATGATGTCGGGGTAATACAGGAAGTACTTCACAGTGTTTTTAAACTTCATACACCTTCACTAGAATAATTTGGATCATTTCAGCTGTGGAATTGCCAATCTCTACTGAACTACACGTGAAAGGTAGCTGTTAACTTCAAAACTACAGCTTCATGGCCTCACAAGTTGGAAAAGAACATTTTGAGCTTTGGAAATGTAGGCAGACTAATAGTGCGGGATTACTCAAACATGTGTGAATGAAACATAATGTAGAACCTTTAAACCTCAATATCTAAGAACTACTCAGAACGCAGAGACTCGTGTAACTCTAGAGGACAGTTTTTAAGATAGGTGTCTGTTTTTAAAGATCCACTGGAAGACTAGTTGGTCCTCGGGTGCAGCTAATTGGGGATCTTAATAAATAAACAACTAAAATAAACCTCTTGGCTAAATCTCTTTGTAATTAAGATAGTGTGACTGCTGCTGGTGTTTATCCATTGAAATAGTACAGTGGCCTGTTTGTCCTCTGGCTACTCCAAAGACAGCTCCCCATTGTATGCAGTAGACTTATGAGGTTAATGTCTCAATAATATTAAGATTGATCTTATAACAAGCGTTCATTTAGAGGCTAAGACTTAATCAATAGTAGCTGTTTAGTATTAGCTTGTATTAGGCTCCAGGCTGCAGCCGCGCCTGGTCTAGCATGTCTTTATTACATTAACACAGCCTTCTCACTCATTTTAACACTTAACACTTTTATTAAGGCCCATTAGCAAATGTAGAACATGTGTACCTCTCTGTAAACTAAGTGCTTTTCAATACGGGTGGGCTGGTTCAAACACAGGTCAGGCTTGTATTGCAACTGAAGTTTGATTTTATAAAACGCGTATTACGGATTCTTGTTTCTTTTCAGTCTCATTTAAAGTCTCCTTTTAATGTTGCATTGTGTAACTTTTCTGGTGGAGGGTCCATCAAATGCTTTTCTTCATGGAGATGTTATTGCTTTGTCTGGAATGTTTCACAGTATGGTATTACACCTTCTATCTTCATGAAGTCCAAACCAGACCAAATCACAGGTCAGATCTGTGGAGAGGCAACCCTCCTCGCAATCAGAATGCCTGTTGTAGATATTTTTTAGCTCTAAAAGCATCTGTAATTGAATAAATGTAAGACAGAGCTGTTTAATGTCATAATGTGGAACATTCAAGACAAAGCATTGACATATCCAAAGAAACAAGCAGGTGATGGACCATAATGAAAAAGTTACACAGTGCACTTTTAAGTATCATTTAAAAACACCGTTTTACACACTGGCTTTTAGTCTGGCACGAGAATTGTGCGGTCTTTTATTGAATTTATTTTCTGTTTTTCTATTGCTAATTTGAATATTTTTTATGATGTTTTTTTACTTGCTTATTTATTTTTTATGCTTTATTTTATTCAATGTGTTAATTTATACTGTGCCTACTCTGTGCAGCACTTTGGACAAAGTGTTGGTAAAATGTGCTATTTGGATTGGACTGGATTTACGTATGCTTTTGGTCACCTTGAGATAAGTATTTCACGTTTCCCAACTTAAAATCATCTGGAAAATGTACTTAAGAAACTACACCTCTGTTTCCAATTAGGTATTTACATGAGCACATAGAAAGTAAGCACATTTCAAAGTGCTTTCCCCCAGTGAATACTCCAGTCTTAGAGCCATGCATTTGTTGTGAACACAATTTGACCTCAGAGTTTTATCTATGACACATACAAAACAGCCAGTATGTAAACCGAGCATTTTTGAATGCTCAGAGAAGATGACTTCGGGTTTATGGATGAATGGATGGATGATGGGGGCACAACATTATAACATGGTTAAACATTTGTCCTTTAAAGGTGCACTGTGTAACTTTTAAGGTGGAGGGTTTGGTACTAGCTTGTCTCCATAGAGATGTTATTCCCTTAAAAAAACATAAATTCTTCCCATGTGCAGGCTTGCTTATCCATAGATCTGACCAGTAACCTGTCTCCATTGTGATTACCAAGTTTATTTCCATACTGTTCAATAATCAAAGCATAACATTAATATCTCCATGGAGACAAGCAAGTCAAATTCATGCAGGTCTAAATACATTTCTCTACTCTCATCACACCAGTATGACACCCATCTTCACATCTGTTTCCTTTTTTGTTTCATTTAACAGCATCACACATGTCAGAGACAAGACTGGTGAGCTGCTTTCAAACCCTCACCGAAAATGTTCTATCACTTTGCCACAGCGGCGCCTTTTGGCTTGTGATTCTGAACTGTAATGCAATTAAAGTGCACTATGTAACTTTTCTGGTGGAAGTATGCCACCTGCTGATTTTATTGTTTTGCCTGGAATGCGCCATAGTATTGTCAGTAAACATCTTTATGGTCATGGAAACAGTCAGGGGACACCACCAAGCTGAATTACAGGTCGGATCTGCGGAGGCTGGCGCCACCTAGTGCCTCAGCTCAATTTCATTTCTCTCCAACGACTAAGTCAGGAATCGGAATACACTAGGCTATTCGTAAAAACCCCAGAAGTGCGAGTCCGGGCACCAGCCAATCAGCGAAGAGCCATACATTCTGTGTTGGCAACTATTCCCAAGATCGAGGATTTAAAGCTGGAACAAAGAGAATGTTTGGTGAATTTTATCAAGGGGAAAGATGTTATTGCCCTTCTTCCTATGGGATTTGGGAAAAGCTTAATATACCATTTAGCGCCGTTAGCAGCGATTGGTTAAATAAAAAAAGTACCCACCTGCCCTCGAGCGAACAAATCCTAACGCTGCGAGGTCAGACGGTTTCCATGAAATGAAACCAGCTGATGAATCAGGCTAGTGGAGTAATGCAGTGTGAAGCCATGACATTTTGGGCAATAAAACACAAGTAATAAAAAAAAAAAAAAAAAAAAGCAAGCTAGATAAGTTATGCTATGGCGACCCACCTGTCATCCACCAGAAAACTCACAAATGTCTCCTTTCTTCCCATATTAAGCTATTTTCTGATCTTTGTTATAACAGTGTTTCCTCATCAAAAAGGGAAATGGAATTGTAAATATCTACTGAATGATAAAAGGCAGCTGCTAACTTGACATGACATCTTTGAGATTTGGAGACAGACTAATAATGCAGGATTACTCAGACATGTGTGAATGAAACAGAACACAACTTTTGATGAGGTAACAACATTATAACATGGCGTAAATCTCACAAGAGTTAGTTTTGCATTATATAAGACCTTTAAGCAAACTGAAGACATTTTGAAATCCATTGTACAAGTAAATGTACCTATATAGTACTTATTTCCACGCTGTTACGAGACTTGGACCCACGCACAGCCCGTTAAAAGAATGACATCCTGATCTGACCCTTAGGAAGAGTAAAACTTGTAGTGTCACCAAAGGACACCGCAGATGGAACATAGTGAAACTGGCTCGATAACAAAAGATCAGGAGCTAAGACTTCTCTGCTCTCTTCTCATTTAGGTCTGAGCCACACACACTGACCGTCTTTTAACTTCTGTGGTGCATGTGGTGATGTCATACCTTAGCCACCATCTTCACAGCGTTGAATTTTCACCACTGAAAAACTGTTTTATCCAGAAACAGGAAAATGTTGAAAATACAGAATGTACTAATATATGACATTTATGTATTTATGGCAGAATTTATTTTATCTAACCTTTATTTTAGCGCGCAAACTTTAATAAAAATGGTTATTTACAATGTATTCTTGGGAATTTTAGCAGATGATTTTTGTTTCCTTTGCATTCATGGTTATCAGCTTCCTGTTATAGGTGACATTTTGAGGACTATTTCTCATTCAAAAGATGTAATACTTTGATTTAAATTGATAATTGCTATGGTGATCATCCTGATTTTTCATAATTTGCAGCATGAACTTTCCCTGGGAGTGTGATGCTTACTGGAGGCACTTCTCTATCTGTTGCTTTGTTACAGTTTAATTTGAGCTTTATTTTAACACAACCTGATTTAGTTGGAGCTAAAACATGTGAGATGATTTGTGAAATTAAGCAAGTCTCTTTCTAACAACATGACAGTCACAAGCTCATTAGCATTATCCAACTGTTTTTCAGTTTCACCTTTTTCTTGAAAATCAAACTCCTAAACACGACCATGAACGCTTCTGTTGATCACAGACTCATGGAAAAGTGTTGTTTAAATCCATTTTGTATTTTTCTTTTCATCTTAGCACTTATTTAGCAATGTTTACTAATGTGGGCATTGTGTCTCCATGGGAACTGGTGAACATTCCACCAATACACGTACATGTAGAACACCCCCTGCAGTATCAGTATCAGTTGGTGCACTGCCTGTTAATGGTGTGCTTAGAAAATAAACTTTAATAGTATAATAAAGTCAATAAGTCGAGTCTACAAAAGCCAAGGTATTTCAAACATTGCTTTTTTTTTGTTTTTTTTTTGTTTAATAATGCGTAAGTGATCTTTACATTTTATTTTGTAGATTCTAGATTATACTTAAGTTGCATTAACATGGCATTCCTAAATTCCTGTATCTTTTGGCCGCACATTAGTTTATGGTTTCTTACTTTAATCACTTCATAAAAATATTCTGCTCCTCTTGAGATAAAGTTTTCGGGACAGGATAGTTACACACTGGACAGATTTTACTTCCTCCATAAATGAGTGATGAATGACACTGTCTGATTTTACTACCTTCACTATAGGAGACTAGCCTGCACTCCTCTGAACTCAGAGCTGTGTCCCTCTAAGCTACAATGTGATCATTCATTGTAAATGGACTTCCAGTGTTGAAAATGAGTCCATAGTAACGCCTTTTTATATTATTGTAGAACTGTTGAATTAACTGTCAAATAAACTGGGTCTTATTGTGATGTACTGGGTCAGTGGGGCCAGAATCAAGACACTGCATGTTAAAAAGGCATCGTCACTGATTGTGTTGCCCATTAAAGTGGCATTTTTCAGCTCACTGGGGTTCATTGCCTCGATTATAAGAAAAAACTAGTAGGTCTGTCCATGAAACATCATTGGTTGAGCTGTCAGGTTGGCAGTGCTATTCCAGCTCCCATAGATGAATGCTGCTGTTGTGTCCTTGGGCAAGACACTTAACCCACCTCGCCCTTCTTGCACGTCTGTCTGCATACACTGGTGTATGGATATGTGTATGAGTGAGTGGTTCCTTGATGTAAAGTGTTTTGAGAGCCTTGAAGATGGAAAAGTGATATATAAAAATGTGACCATGTGACCAGTCCAGAAATGTTAAATGGAATATTGTCGAGAATAATGAGTGGAATAAAGAGCCGTTCTCTGTGTTTTAGCTAACCTCTGCTTAAATGCGCAAATTTGAAAGTAATTTTTGTATATACATGCATTTTCTGATGATTTCCTTCTCAAATACTTCCTCACTCTTTTCACTTCTGCTCCTCTCCACGAGTGTTGCTTTTTCCCTGCGTCTCCAGACTGTACGGGGAGTGTACAGGGTCCTAGCTGCTGTTGAGACAAGCAAAGTAGAGCTTAGTAGGAGTCCCGCGGTGGGCATAAAGAGCGCCTACGCAATGCGTAGTGCATGAGCAAGCTTTATAAATGAGGTCCCTGAAACCATATCCTGTGTCCATGAATGACAGGCAGATTAACAAAAACAAACATGACTGTTTACATGTAAAAAGGAGAAAAAAAAACAACATAAAGAAATGAGAAACAGCATGGACTTTTCTCAAAATCGACAACCAAAGTTTCAAACTATTACTTCTCACAGGTAAAAGTTCTGTTAGAGACACGTGCTACAAATTAGTGGCTGTAGTTGGCTTGTCTTAAGTTCAGATGGAGGTTTGTCAAGCTCTATATGGAATCAAATGTACAAGGGACTGGCTGGTCAGGCAGAGTTATAACCCTAACCCTAACCCTATGTCCATCTGAAATTATGATTATGCAGTGTGAACCTAGCCTACTGCTTCCCCATTCTCATGTAAAGACTTCCAGATCCTCCAAACACTACATCATAACACCAAAGCCTTTGACCAAGATCTCTGTAATATCTGCTTCATGTTCCGGACCATTTCTGTAGCTCAACCCTGACTCTTCCTGAATGTAAACAATTCATCTCAGCAAAAGCAAGCCAAAGATTTATGACTGCTTAAGTGTGTGTGGGTCCATCTCACCTCCAGATTCCATTACATAAGGTCGTTACATCATTTAGTCATCAGTTTTAGTGTGAAATTCTGCAAGTCTTTCATATTTCAGGGCCTGCGGAGAGAAGCCCCTGCTGCCCATCTGCCATTGTTTCACATGGTTCGCTGTAATCAGGGTGAGGGCCCTGGGGGGCGCTGTTGATCTGTAACCTCCCCCTCCCACTCACATTCAGCAGCAAACCTCAATGCACTGGTGTAATTATGGCCCAACAGGTCCCATATGTGTGCCGGACACACTCAGAATAGAGGCAAATTCAGACACTGTGTAAAACCACGCATCATGTCTGACTCCTCAATCACCACATGGAGTTGAAATACAGCCAGTACTGTACTGATGTCATATCCAGTACACTGTGTGTAGGCGTAGACAGCAGGTCATATTTTACATAATAGAGTTAGTAAAAAACACTAAGATTTCTGCTTCAAATGAACATCAGTACCGATGGTAGACAACTAATTACTCAAACCACTAATTTTGCATAGAAGCCGTTCATTAATTTTGATATGCCTGAGTCCACGTTGACTCCCTAAACAAATAGCCCTGATCTGAAATCTGCTGTGATGGTTAAAGGCTGGTTTATAGTCCAGCATTAATCTTCGTTCATCTGAGTGCTGAGGTTCTGACGCAGACTTGAACAGCTCAGACTCTACTGAGGTGAGCTGTGTTAATCCAAACTATTTAATTTGTATTTGTTTATTGTCCTAGTAAATAAACATTCACATCTGACTTATATTCAGGCATTTCTGTGCAGAACTGTAATGGTTTTCAACCAGTCACAGCGATTGTTGTCCACACAAAGTAAATTTTACACTTTAGCAGCACAGCAAGAGCTACAAGCATTCTGAGTGGCTGTCGGCTGTGTCATGTAGCTGGGCAGCACATCTGCATTGGTTTGATGCACTAACAGAAACAGCCTTAAGACTATTGCATTGCTGTTAAAAGATCCTCGGTCTGGTTCTTGTGCCAGATGTGTAGTCAGATTGATTCTTAGTGGCAGCAGTGCAGTCCTGCTCTTAGCTTCTTTGAACAATCACTGATCTTATTCACAGAATCTCATTGACAAACATGTATCTTTAATGACAAAGACGGCACTTTTCTCTGTTCACAAGTGACCTGTTCAAGGTTACTTTGTTTGCATAGGTAGATTTTCTTTTCAGTGAGATAGAATGTGGCATTCCATACAAACAAGCACCAAACAATATAAACAACGGATGTGACCAAATTTCTTGTCAAAGCCTGATCTTGTCAGATCCCAGAAGCTAAGCAGAGCAGGGCTTGGTTAGGACTGGGGTGAGAGACTGCAGGGAATATAAGGTACCAGTGGTAAAAGCATGTGTTTGTTTCCTTAGGCAAGACACCTGACCCACATTGCCTAGTATGGAAGTGTTGTGTGAGGAGGAGCTGGATACGTAGATTGGCAGCCTCGCTTCCATCAGTCTACCTCTGAGCAGCTGTGGCTACAGCACCCGCTTACCACCACTTTCAGTGTCCAAAAAAGTGATATATAAAATGAATGAATTATCAGTATAAAATGATAAAATAGAATAAAGATAAGATACAAATTGAGAAAAAAATTATCTTAAAATTGCCCAAAATTCTAAAACTTCTGACCTTTTTTTACACGCTTAAACAAACCCTAAACATGTAAACCGAGCATTGGTAAGTGATCTGATATACGTACGTCTTTATCTGGATGGCTGGTCTTGTTGTGGTGTCAGTACACAGAGACTCGATCTGATGAAGTGTGATCCTGACAGCACACACGACCGAACGCGCTCTCGCCAAGTGAAGAGAGCAATGGCATGCAAATCAATGCAGAGCCCTTGATGTGGAGCAGATGGCCCGAGGAAGGCACCGACCTGGCAGCTTACTTCCTGATGATTATTCCATGCCTCACCTCTCCTCCACTCTTCACAAACATCTTTATTTCCCCTGTCTTCACCCGGCGTTTGGGCTCAAACTGCGTTTTACTGAGCTGTAATCTTAGTCTTTCGCCTTCTTTCATCAGCAAGCCATTCCTCTTGACTCCTTCATGTCTGATATGAATAATCAACAACATGCAAAGAGCCCTTGAAATGCTGTTTTGCCAGTGAAGGGGTAAACACCAGCAGGATGTGTGCTGATGTCTAAAGAGGGATCAAAACAAGGCTGAAGACAGAATAAGTGTTACTTATAACATTTGAACAGGGGTGCAAGGACGTTTTGGGTGGAGTGACAGTTAAGTACAAATTTTTGCAAATTTTCCATTTGAGAGAAAAAATAAATAAATCAATAAATCAAGCAAATAAACAAAAAAAGTTGTTGGCATGGCTCCATTGTTAGGGGAGAGTAAAGTACAAGCCTACTTTAACCTTAATTATTGACTTCAAATACCCTTGATGGCAACTGAACCTGGGTTGCCAGAGCCTAAACCTGCATATAGAGGACAGACACAAGTTTTCTCTGTAAATGACAGACTGTATAAAGAAGTGGACTAAAGGACTGTGACGTCACCTATAAGGGCAAAATTAGAGCCAGTTTCATATTAGGAACAGGAATTTATTTACAGATAAAAGACCAAAATATAAACACCAAGATCATGTAGAGTGGGTTAAATGATAAGGCTCACTGCAGCAGTCACAAAGAGAGGGCCAACAATTTTTCAATGTAAAGTTAATTGGAAAGTCGATGGAGCCGGAAGCCCCCCCCCCATGCTTACTTCCTATTTGGAACACAACGGCTAGTGGGTTAGCTATTTATATACACTGTCTATTGTATATGGGAAGGCAGGGTCTCGTGAAAGGAGAGGCTGCACTAGCACTGATTAAAGATGATGTCTAGGAAGTGATGATTCGGTGATAGTTCTTTTAGGTTTAAATCAGCTAGATTTCAGCGCTGAATCTGGCAAATCAAATGAACCAAACCATCAAATTATAAACTAAACATCCATGGCATCCATATAAGAATAAAGCAGCATTACAATAAAAGCAATATTTCATCTGAACATGTCGACCGCACATGTAGGGAATTTCAGATCCAAATCTTACATAAGTTCTTTTAAGTTACAAAGCCCTAATCAAACTATTTGTAAGTTGAAATAAGTCTTTTTGTGCTTTATTAAAGGATAAGTAAGATGTAGTCATTATAAAGTATTACAAATGTCTCTATGAAGGAAAAAAATGAACCTCTCAGAGTTGCCCTATACACTGCACAGTCTTCACTCCCATCAGACAAGATCATCAGTGGGCGTTTAATATTTAATCCGCCCCTTGACATCTCCTGAATGACAAAACATGAGCCAGCATCACTGTTGAATCAGAGACAGCTGTAAGTCGACTTTCATTAACATGTTGAACTGACACCAATGTGCATTTTCATTGCTTTAAATCACTGAAATGAAGCACATTTTGACATAAACCTCAAAATAACAAAAAGTCCACCCAGTCTGAAAACTAAACATTTACCCACAACTATGCATGACGCAAAAACATGTAAGAGCTGTCTAATATTTCAATGAAAGTCAATGAAAACAAACTCATGCAAGATAGAACATATATTTGCTTTGATATTTCTTACTTCTTTAAGAACCATTTTTTGTTTTGTTTTGTTTTGATTACTTAAACATGTACAATTACTAAGAAGAATTACAGAGTTATATTGATTCCTTGTTTCTAATCTTGCATAAAGAAGGGAATGAGTAGTTCACTCCCATTATAATGGTGAACAAGCAGTTCTGAGGATTTGCTGCCATTTACTTCTTATGAAGAAAGTCTACAATAGTTTCAAAGAACACAAATGAATAATCAGTACAAACAAGAAAATGAGTTTTGTTTGAATGTACCACAAATGAGAAAGATGTTTCTAAAATGATCAGGGTTATTTCTTTACTCACACATCTCATTTCTTCTTACTTTTCTGCATGCATTATGTTATGAAAAGTCTTTAAAGAGAGTCTTTTAACCATGTTCTAGTTGTTTCACCATTTACTCACCGGAAGTTGTATTTGGAGTGATCTTTAAGTGCTTTTCATGACGCCATATTGCAGATCAACTGTTTTCACCACCCGACAAAATGGATGGTCTTGTTTTTTTATTAAGCCTTGTTAGATCAGTATTACATATTATTGTCCAAATGGTAACATAATTTAATGCAATAATCTATTTATGTAATGTTTCTATTGGTCTGGATGTGAGAATGTGTATATTTATTCATTTTTACTGCTATAGATTTGCTCTGTCGAAATTTCGTTGTATTTTGTAAAATGACAATAAATCTAAATGTAATCTAATCTAATGATCCACGGGTGCCACAGAGTACAACTACATAGGTCTTTAACACAGTATTTTATTTAAATGGGTTGACTGTATGAGAGTATGATACAATGTATGTGGTTTTAAAAATGTAAACGTTTGTAGAGGTACTTTACTAATCAATCCTTGCATTTAATTTTATTGGCATATAGCCCCAAGTGAAAATCTAAGAACCAGAGTACAAATATATTTAGTTGTCCTAAGTTTGTGTAGATATAAGATGAAGGCTATGTTTACACCGAAACAAATCACTGTATCACCGTATCACCGTATCACCGTATCACCGTATCACCGTATCACCGTATCAGAAACAATTTGCATCCAGACACGTCATTTTTGTGTCCGCAAACCTTCCCTATCCACACAGCTTTGAGCATATTTGTTTATGTTTTACAGAAACAAGACTTAAAACTGCATGGCTAATTTGCATAAACTAAGTGCTCATAAAACAGCTTGCTCCTTGTGTCCTGACGCAACTCAGTGGAATATGTGTTCTTTCTGTGACAGAGGGGTGTTCTGCTAATGCTGAGTCTGTTCTGTGCTTCTATCGCGTTGGAGATGGTTCATGTTAAATGTTTCAGAGATTATACATCTGCATGTTGTACGCATAGACCTATAGAACTATACTTCACCCTTTAATGCAAAACCGCCAGAAACGCTAGTAAGTTGCAACAGCTGATTTCTTTGCGTGGACTGCGTACTAGCGAGTAGTTCTAGCTACTGTTTCCTGTTTGTCTATGGTTTGTTTAAACTGTTTTCCGCAATAGGCGCAAATCACAGTGACGTCAGCGCATCAACGTTTTCAGGCGTCCACTAAGTGCTCAGATGAATTCGTGGGAGCTGGCGGCACCAGATTGATTCCATCTCTGGAGCCGTTTTCCATCAGATTAGTGTGGACGTACACTGCATCCTCAACGAAAACGACTCGGCCTAAGTTTTGTCAAAGTCAAACTGTAACCAAAATCTTTAGGCCGACTCAAATATGTCCATAAGTAATCATGAAGATGGATCTCATTATTGCAGTCCTTTGACACTGGAGACCACTGTTGGCTATGTGGGTGGGGGGACAGGTATAGCACTTAATCCTTTTTTATGAATGTTTGTTTGAATATTGTTAAAGTAAATGCATTCTTCCCCAGCAGACTCTCCATCACTGTTTACCACATCAATATGTAATTTAAAAAATCTTCAGGTCTTTTTTTTTTCTTCAATTTTAACGTTTTAAATAATCAGAACTGCTGTGCTAAATATTGCAAAGGAAAGTTACTCACAAGGTGGAACAGAGAATTTTGAGCTTTTGAGATGTATATAGCTTAATGAACCAAGATGACTTAAATATGGATGAATTAAAGAAAACACAACTCCAGGTATGTTTTTGAGGAGGTAACAAGATACCATCATGACTAAAAGCTCACAAAAGTCAATTTCATGTATGGTAATTTATGTTTAAGTAACAGTACTACTATGATATAACCGGATGAGAAAATTTCCATAGAGAATATAAGCAACATAATCCTCCCACACATTTCAGGCAAAGAAAAAAAAAAGCAAAAACACATTTGTCAGATGTCACTAACACAAACAGGCTTCAGGCTAAATATCAAAAGTTCAACAGGCCAGCTGATAACTTTGGATTGGAGCTGTACCACACACTAATTGAAAACTTTATGCAAGCAAATATTTTTATTTTAACATAAGGTACATTTTGACAAACACAATTTTGTCATGTAATGTGTAGGGATGAACTGATGTGATACTGAAAAAAAGATGGATTAGATATTGACTTTCAAATGTTGGTTCAGACAATATCCTGTTACAAATTGATGTAATATGTCTATTTAGTGAGTGTAGTCAGCCAAGAAAGTCTTATGCTTGAACTTTTATTTATACAAAGTTGTTCTGTGGTTACTTAAAGGCTAAATAACAGCTATAACACTTTTGGATCAGTTTTGTCTTATTTCATTTTTGTTTAAAGGAAATACAGTTTTGTTTTCTGCACTGGTATAGGCTAAAAGCTGGATTGGTGCATCAACATCTTAATTTTGAATTTCTAGACGATTGTTGCATCTAAAAACATAAGCAACTGTCGACATTAGTGTATCTGCCCCACCTCTGCCTATTCCTATGTGAAAATGATAATTTGCATAGCCAATTAATTAAAGGTAGAGCCTTGCACTCAAAACAGTGCAACGCAGGACTCATTCTGAATGCTCATTGCGGAAGTGGGTGGGAGCGAGTCTGCACAATGCGGGAGTGGGCAGGTTGGATGATAAACTGCAGTCCCGCAAACTAAATATGAGTTTAAAGCAAAATATACAAATGATGAATGTAAGCATATCATGCATAATTGTGCTGGATATTTTATATAGCATTAAAAAAAAAAACATTTTAAGCATCCTAAACTTGCAGATGTGGTCTTATCTCGCACATATTTTAGACAATTCCGTTCCACTTCTCCATGTTTGGTAGAGCTTAAGAAAGTGAACATCTCCATCTTGCGGGATTTGCGGGCGGGAGCAGGACAAAATATTGCAGATGCGAGTGGCAGTGGGACTGAAAATTACAATTCTTTGTGGAAGCGGGACTGCACAGTGCGGTTGCTGGCGGGCGGGAGTGGGACTGAAAATTCTGTCCTGCGCAGACCTCTAATTAAAGGTCCTTTATTATGCAAAGTTTACTTTTGTAAACTTTCAGACATGTTATAAAGTGGTTATTTCCTTAAAAACATACCTGGAGTTATATTTAGTTGAATTCAAATATATCTGAGTATTATTTGTGTATCTGCATTATAAAACTACATACAAATGCTCTGTTCCTCCTTGTGATGTCATGAGTTTTGCAAGTTAACAGCCTTTTACCTGTTGTTTAGTAGAGATTGACAGTTCTACAGCTGAAATTATACAATTATATTATTATATATAATACAAAGCCAATGCTGTTTTATGTATATTTGAGATATAGTAAAACACTTTTTGACTCTTTTTGTCTCTTCAACATACCTAAAAAGTATATTATTTTTTGTATATTCTGGTCCAGACTGGGCCTTGTCCACTGGGTCCGCTTGTGGCTTCTCTATTTGCATTTGAGACTGGACTCCTGTGGGGCAATACTGCACATCCTAATCACAACTCTCCAAATGCTCACAAGCAGCTCTAAAACATAAATAAGATAAATTCATTACACCCTTTTAAAGTATTCATTCCTGATAGAAATCCTTGAAAAACCTGTTATTTTTCCTCCAAATACATCCGGCCTTTTGTACTCATACATAAAAGCAAGCTAACTCCAGTGCGTATTTGTGATATTTTGACACGTGTTTAATAATGCATCTTACGTCTTCAGAGAATTTCATTTTTTTTATTTTTTGTATCACCGCCCCATCACCTCTTGACTTTGTATTTGTGCTTGTGAATTTAATTGCGTTGGTGGGAGTTAGGTCAGCACTAGCCCCGGGACAGCCCCAGGGCATCAGCTCCACTTTGGGCCCCCCGGATGATCAGTGCCATCGACCGCACATGAAATTGAATATTAGGCGAGTAGTGAGCAGCGCGCCGGACCACAGACGGTGAGGAGATGAAGAGGCAGGCTAAGGCAGGATGACAGGGACCTCCATTCTACTGTGGCTGGGCTCCAGGAGCAGAGGTAACTGCAGTGATGACTGCCCCGAGTGTGGGATGGTAAAGCTCAGAGAGTGGGGGTAGTATCATGAGGCACTTGATTTGGCTGGATTTTATAGAAAGTAATAGGCTTGTGGTGTGGAGAATTCAGATCAAGTGATAGTAGTACACGGATGTATACAGAGACTAATTTATTATATATTTTTGTGATAACTGTCTCAAACAAATAAACAAATAAACAAATAAACAAACAGGGGTCTCAAATTCAAATGCACTCTGCAGCAGGAAGCGAGCGTGTGGGAGGGCATCCGGACGGTGCACAAAAAGACACCATGTGTGCCTCTGTGCCTGCCCCACAGTGTGCTCCATTCATTATACTCATGAGGTAGTTGGATTTTTGCTGGACAGAGCATGATCTTCGCGTTGCCAGCCAATTACGCCCAGAGAAGGGGCTGCATTGAGCAGGTAAACAGGCTGTCAGTGACTTTTCTATTCCTTATCACCCCCCAAATGTCCCATACTTATGAATGAGGGACTGTTGTCAGCACCTCCCTTGTGCTCTAGGCAAGGCCTGAAATACTAATAATAATAATCATTTTTTGCCCTGATACTGTGGCTACAGGATTGAAATAGTACAAGACGCAAGCAGAAGCACATGTACTAGCAAGTGCGACTTGTTTTGCTTCTTCAGTGCCATCTTATGTGCACGTGTACATGCATAAACAGATCCATCATAGCTTCACAACTGCTGAAAGCTGAGTTTGGGATGTAAGGTGTGCAAATTAGTTGTTGTGAATCTGCAGGGGAGCTGCTCTGCAGCTTCGCCTGCCCTCCTACTGCGGTCCGCATTGACACTAAACTTCATCAAGTAGGGGGAATCAAAATATCATTCCGTAGGCCGCAGTTAGGCCCTGGACTGTCAGTTTGAGACACCTGATCTAAAAGGACTTAATAAAAGAAACAAGTCCAAAGACTTTCACATTAGAAAGCTGTGGTGCCCAATAGGAACTGACATCCGCGCAAACGTAATCACAGCAGAGAGCCGTCCTATGATAGCTGCACATCACACTAGCATATGGAAGATCTTTTTTTCATTTGTACCAAAATGACGACACAACACTGCTGAATTATATGCGTATCAGATTAAGAAAACAAAATTGGAGAATGAAGTAAGTACAAAGCAGTGGGCATATGCCAGTGGCGGTGAAAACTGAGGCTGATTGGCAAAATGGCATCTTGAAAATAAATTATTAAAGCACAAATCATTTCAAACTTTGGGTGACTAACATAGTTAAAAGCTCTGAAAAGTCAATTTTGCATAATTAGTCTGATTTAAACTAATAAATTAAAATTACTGCCGCCAAATAAAAATAGATGTTAATTGCTTTATCATCCTAGTAAATCATTCCACCACAATCAAGTAAAACACAAAATACACAAATGATGTATTTAGCATTTGTATTACAGATGTCCTGCATAGTTTGAGATGTGTTTCTCAAACTATGGTGAGGGTACCACTGAAGGTACTTTGGCTTATTCTGGTTGTGCTCAGAGTCTCAGCTACTTTAGACTCATTCATTTGAATACATCAATTCCAAGTGTGCTTTATTAATGAATTAAAGATTGGTCTTTTGCATTTCTAGATCTGAAATAGTCTACCCTGATTCGAGGCATAATTTATTAAAGGTCTGGGCCCATTATGGCCCTGTTTTAGACCACTTTAATTAGTGATGGGTAGTATTTGGTATTTGTATCTGAAATCACAGTTACAAAACATGCACTAAATCCAACAAGAAAGACAGAAAAAATTATGAGAGGGTTTTATATTTGATCTAATGATTGAAAATGAGAAAGTTCTACCATAACCTGATTTCAGGCCAGTGTTAACATTTTATGAGAACCAATTCAAGGCAACTCAAAATGTTCTGGGGAAGTGTTTAAACCTTCACTTCTATTTGGAGACACTGAAGATACTTTTTTCCCCTAATCTTTGTGCATATTTTAAAACATATTCAGATTCTTACATGAAATACTGCTATGAACACTTTTCATTTTCAACGATTCACAATTCACCAAAGCCTAGTGCTGAAAAACGTTGCCCTTGTAGAAAACACTAAAATATTTCAAGTTATCTTCAGCAGAATGGAATAACAGCGTGAATCTAAAATGACTTGTTGAATTGGCCTACTATTGTCACATAAAAGAAATTACGTCTCCTCTGCCAAATTCTTCACAATACTCTTATTAATTTCCCTGAGAGACAAAAAAAAAGCAAAAAAAATTTACAAGAACGGCCACAATGTTTTCACAATAGCTCATTCAGTTGCTGCCATATCACCCACCCAGTTCCTCTCGAGCTCTGCCAGAAAGAGAATTTTGGAAAGAGTAAAATGGGTTGACACCGAGGATGGGACAGAGGGATGACAGTGTCCACAGCCGTATATCAAAGCTACTATGCTAATGAGCTGGCGGCTTGCTCAGGTTGTGTGGATATTTGGAGGCGGTGGCGGTCCGTGGTGGCGATCCAGGTACGGGCGGCGTGCCAGGTTCAGGACGAGTGCCAGTTCGGAGCGATTGTCCTGGCACGGCGGACAGTCCAGCCGCTGCTTTAACCCGGGGACGTGATTGGGAGAGAACACACGATAGACCGCCGAGAAACATGGCTAATTCAAATAAGACTGTGAAGAAATGCAAATAGGAAAATGTGGATTCTGAAGGAATGAAGGCTGAATAATGTATAAAAACTATGTGGACTGCAAAAACTAAAATCAAGCCAAGTTAAGATGATTTGAATTACCGTATTTTTGGGACTCTAAGTCGCTCCAGCCCAAAAATGCATAATGAAGAAGAAAAAAACATAAAACAAGTCATACCGGACTATAAGTCACACATTTTGAGGGAAATTTTATTATTTTATAAAATGAGAGACCAGGACATTTCATCAAAGGCAAGTTATAGTAATAACAACAGATTAGAGAACAACAGGCTGAAGGCGTCTAGTATGTTAATGTAACATATGAAGAGTTATTCAGATAACAAGAGCATAAACAACATAACAGTTTACCAATTCTTGATTTAACTCTAAATCACTAAATCCATTGAATTCTTCGTCCTCGGTGTCACTTCTGAGCAACTCCCATAGAACTGTAATTATTAGCTCCATTGCAATTCCTCCACCTCTAAAGGTAAACGGAGTGTCACTTCCTCTTCTGCGTAGCTGTTGTCAGACTTAGCATCAGTTCTAATTAGAATTATTCCAGCCTTTCTGAATCCCGACAGAATGGTTTTGGTTGTCACTGAAGTCCAGGCTTTGTCAATCCATCCAGTGACTTCCAGGAAAGTAGTGTGGGGTCACCCATCCGGTTACCAAGAAGCTGTGTTCTCCATCCCCGCTTTCCACCAGTTTCTCGCTCACTCCAAACTTTATTTCTGCTGCTCATTTACAGTTTTCGGCTGAATATTTCACTAGTTGCAGCAGGACAGAGGCTTTTCTGCAGGAGACATGTGCAGTAGAGTGAAGTGGCAGTGGAACAGGAGAATCCGTGTATCATTCGTTCATTCGTTTTTCAATATAAAACCAAAAATAAGAAAATGAAAAAACAACAGTTTTCTTCACTATTCGTCTCCAAAACCAAAATGAAAAAACGGATAACGGTTCGTTTTTTCAGTTTTAGATTTTGTGTTAAAATGAAGAATGAAAAAAACGGATAACAGCTGTTTCCCGTTTACGTGACTTCCGTGACTGCGATGCCGGATTTTTGCACCGCGTACGGACTGAACCAGGACTGATCCAGCTCTGAGACCAGACCGGGACCAGAGCAGGACCAGGGCGGACTCTGAGCTTTGACTCCGAGCCTCAGCTTCGAGCTCCGGCCCTGCCGTGAGCTCTGAGCCTCCGGTCTGGTCCCAGTCTGGTCCCAGTCTTAGTAGCGCTCTGGTCCCGGACCTGGTCCATTTGAACCAATAGCTCTTAGTTCGGTTCATTTTTGTTGGTGTGAAAGCATCAGTTGGATGCTTTGCACCACCTCGCAGCCCATCCGGACCTGTAGTCCAGAGTGCATTCTCGCTTTCCCCGCACGAAACCAGTGCGCAGACGATGACATGGAACCACTCGGAACGCTGGTCCCGGTCTCAGTTCCGGTCTGGTCCTGGTCTGGTCCCGGTCTGGTCCCGGTCTGGTCTCGGACCTGGATCAGTCGTGGTTCAGTCCGTACGAGGTGCAAAAGTTCAGCATCACAGTCACAGAAGTCACGTAAAACCGTTTTTTCCATTCTTCATTTAAACACAAAATCGAAAACTGAAAAAACTAATCGTTATCCATTTTTTTAATTTTGGTTTTGGAGACAAATAACGAAGAAAACTGTTGTTTTTTCATTTTCTTATTTTTAGTTTTATATTGAAAAACGAATGAACGAATGATACACGGACTCAGGAGTAATAGGAGCAGCAGATACTGACACACACAGAAGACTAGAGTGCCCTCTCACAGCTGTCAGTGTGAAAATTTTCATATATAAGTTGCACCGAAGTCGCAGGACCACCCAAACCATGAAAAAAAGTGCGACTTATAGTTTGAAAAATGCGGTTGATCATGATCTGAGTATATTTCAATTGACAAGTAAAATTATCTACCAATGGAACAAGATTTTTTGTATTTAAAATCTGAAAATACACCTTCCTACACTTCAGATAAGAACAAAACAACACGTCTCTGAAACAAAACTGAATGTTACTTGAATTAAGAAAAAACACTTCTATTGGGGCATGACATTGCTACTAATTAGTGAATGCTAGAGATTTCATGACATCAGATTTTAGTGTTGACAATGACAATGAGAAGAAATAGCAGGATTTTATGATTTTTCTGTGGCCAAACAACAATAAAAACTTCAATTCACTTTCATTCCCATCAATTCAAATAAGCCTGTGAAGAAATGCAAATGGGGAAATGTGGAGTCTGAAGGTATGGAGATTGAATAATGTATAAAAAGCAGGCGGTATTCAGAGACCAAATGTGTATGTGAAGAGAGAGTAAGGAGGAGCGCGTTTTTATGTACAGGTTTGTGCATAATGTTGCTACTAATTAACGCTCGAGAATTCATGATATCTAATTTTAGCGTGAGAAGAAGTAATTCACTTTCATTCTCTTTGTTTATTTTTGTGACAAGTTTGTGTAAATAATCTTTCTGAATAATAAAGCCAAGTTAATATGGCATAAACAATAAGATAAATAATACTAATAATAATTTAGCTTCATTATACTGTGGCCATACCGTCAGATTTTGTCAGATCTCAGATGCTAAAGAGATCTGTGCCTGGTTAGTACTGGGACGGGAGACCGCTGGGAGAATCAGGTGCCACAGTGGGGCGCCAGTGGCAAAAAACGCCATTGCCCCAGGGCAACTGTGGCCCTGCTTACCACTACAGCGTGTGGAGTGAATGAATAATGTGAATAATGCAATGTAAAGTGCTTTGGGTGTCTTGAAAGGCATTTTTTATGTGTTAGGTTTTATGATAATATTTAGTTCTGAGTAATCAAGGTTACTGATAAAATTAATTATTTCAAAACTGGCATCTTTAAAAAAATGAAGATAAAAACAAACAAAAAAAAAACAACTAAAAAATAAAAGTGTCTGTATTTCTGTTCGTGAGGCTAGTATGGAACAATCTGTGTGATGTTTTTAAAAAAGTCTAACATTGTAGAAGCCTTTAAAAAAAGAGTATAAAGCATTATGTTTTGAAAGATATAGAGCTCTGGAATGAATGAATTATGCATTAAATTTCATTTGTTTTAATTTATATTTTGTCTCTTATATATACAGTAAGTCATAAGAGAAATTGTAAATGCAAATTTGCTGTTCATACACTGCTTTTCTTTCTTGGAATTCTGTCATTGTTTAATAGGGTTAGGCATTATAAGTACTTTTTACTTCAGCCTAAACCCTTGTTCTCTATGGCTACGTTCAGACTGCAGCCTGAAGTGACCCAAATCTGATTTTTTCAAATGCGACCCAGGCCACTTTGTTATGTGGTCCTGAAACTGATACATATCCGATATTTTGACATGCGACTTCAGTCTGAACGGCCAAAGCGCATTCATCCAACCTACACGTTATCAACAAGTCACAAAAGTCACTATTCTGCGCTGAAGTAGGCGAAAATTGTTAATGAACTCCGTGTCACTGAGGTGAAGCACAGCGCCACTCACCACTCCTGGCTACGTCTCTGCATCCACACGTTCTTTTCTACGGACGTTGCTGCCACTGCCCCACAAAACGCCACGGCCAAAAACCTCGTCCTTCTCCTTCTCAATCTCCTCCTTAAAACAAGTAAGTTGTTCATGTTCTGGCTCCGGAACGAGAGGAACTTTAAAATTGCCAGGTGCTTAATGCTCGAGTCCATGTTTGGACAACTTCCATAAACACAGAGCGCGCTCCCTGTGGATGACATCATCGTGTCCTCCAGTGCGCATGCGGGACACTTTCGGGCCGTTTACTGTTCACACAGGGGATCGAATACAAGTCGCATTTAATTGGAAATGTGAACGACCTTGTAAAAACATCGGATTTCACACAAAAAAAATCGGAATTGAGCATTAAACCCTGCAGTCTGAACGTAACCTATGTTTTGTTTTGTTTTGTTTTGTAGTACTGCAAAATGACCAACTAAAACTACTACTACTAAAAGTTAATTGATACTTGATCTCAGGTAAACATTTTGACTTTAAATGCCATAGTTCACATAAATATTGTTTTTTTAGCTGGACATTTCAAGTTGATTACATTTTTGGATTATTTAATATATGACTTAATCCATTAAATTTTTTATTTTTACAAAACCATATGCAGCCCTGAAATAATAAAATTCAGGACGTTCTTTCAAACTCTGTCCTGTCTTTGTGATGAATACATAGATGGAGTTTCTACCTCATACAAGATATATAAAATAAAGATTCAGAAATGTTCCAAATGCAAGGCCCAAACATTTATTAAATATTTGAGTTATGTGATTGATCTGTTCCATTGTCTTTTGCTTTCTAATCATTTGCTCAAAATAAATAAATAAAACCTCCCAGTGTAACGATGGAGTCTCGAACGCAGATCTCAGCCCGTGCAGTTCTCAGAGGTGATCCACAGTTTGTTGGCATTTACAAATAAAATAAAATTACGCGGATATTTAATTTCATCGTGGCGTTTTAAATTTTTGCTATTCACACCCACAATCACGAGCAAACAGACTGTGACTGAAATGCTTTGTGAACAGTGAGATAAACAGTGTTAGCGCGGGTAGCACCTCGCGTCTGCAGATAACGTCTCCTGCTCGAAATTAAGTCTTTACTCACGTTCTGACCCTGCAAAGGTTAATGCACAAAGGATTTGCTATCTCATCTATTGTGTTCATTGATTGTAACATTTAAATTATTCTGCTTCTTTCCGTGTATGCACCTGTGCCTCTGTATTACTCTTTCTGACCCTAACTTCCCCCTGGTTGATAGTGTCTCTTTTCTGCTGTGTTTTGTCCCCTAACCAAACAGTCCAAAGCCTGTAATTGGATACGGCCAGATTCTTAATGAAGTAGTGAGGGCCCCTTGGCAGTGCTGTCTTCTATCTCTCTGCAAAAATGTGCTGACAGTGGAACCAGGCCCTATAGACATCAAACACTGAACATAACGGAGCTCTCTGGCCACGCTCACATGCACACCTCAAATCTGATCATTGTCTGATTTCTGAAATGTGAAGTAAACTATTACATCTGATGGGAGTAATCGGATTTCTTTTCTGTTGCTCACAACTGTGGAAGTCCTGAATAATGTTTCCCTATCTCTCCCGCTTCGAGCCAGATTCAGGCAGATCCGTGCACTCAGATTTGTTTATTTCAGTACCGCATGAGAAACGAAAGCGCTCACTGGCCACCCATCATTCTGAACAAAATTCTCGTAGAAAGGACTTCTAATAATTTTTTCATGCTACACAGTGCCTCGGATCTCTTCTCTTCTTGACGGATGTACACACGTTGTCGATCATATTCTGGTTTTAAATATCTTTTGGCCACATCCCAGCAGAGCACCTGTAGATTAACCTTTTGACCCGCTGAGTTTGGTGCTTCACTCATTGATTGTGCTGTAATTTGCCATGTTTTTCAGTCCCCTGTGATACTTTTTCCTCTTTTTTTTTCTACTCATAAGCAGCCATATTTGTTTTTTGATACGGACAAACCATGCATGTCTCTGATTGGCTCACCCACCTGTCAATCACGCCCATCTGAACTCAGGGAGATTCACCAGTGACCAGACTCACTTCGTACTGAAGTACGTAATTAAAGAACTAATATGGTAAAGACAAAAATGAAATAGTTATTCGACAATGCATTCTACTTTGTCCAATTACAAGTTACTCTACAAATTCATTGATTAACTGACACCAGATGATTTGATGATCTGATTTCTTTTGTGCATGTAAAAACACCAAAACAAATCTGGTTATCTGAGTATTCTAGTTATCTGATTTTGAATTGCCATGTAAGGAAGGGATAGTGTGTGTCTCACGTACTATTACTGTAACTATGCAGACCACATATAGGATATAGGGGACTGTCTTGTTAGTTATGAAGAGTCTCTGGATCATTAGCTCTATACTACAGCATCAGAATATGAAGGCTGCGGTGTCAAAGACCTCAGGCTAGAATAAAAACATGAGACAATTAAATAAAACCTGACAAATCATCTAAACAGATTCTATTCTGTAAATCAAATTTGATTCTAATTTGAATCATCTCCACTAAACAACTAGCCTGATTCATCAACCAGTTTCACTTTATGGAAACCATCTGACCTCACAACATTAGGATTTGTTCACTTGATGGTAGGCAGGTACTTTTTTTTATTTAACAGCTTAATCACTGCTATTTGTTCATGACGTATGTTACGCCATTAGCAGGGCTAACTGGTATATTAAGCTTTTCCCAAATCCCGTAGGAAATTCATTCTCTTTGTTCAGGCTTTAAATCCTTGACCTCCTCGACCACTTTGTTTACTGTTGTGCTGTACCACAAAAGGGACCCAGACAGGCGCTTGAGTTTGACGTCATGGCTTCACAGCTCTTCGCTGATTGGCCGGTGCACGGTCTACAACTTCCGGGGTTTTTGCAAATCATCTAGTGTATTCTGATTCCAGACCTAGTTGCTGGAGAGAAATGAAATTGAGCAGAGGCACTAGATGGCGCCAGCCTGGCTACTGAACAACTTTGTTGTTTTAAAATGTTGCTAATCTTTGTTCTTTGCCTATATTGTTGGATAAATTCTAACATTAGAGCTGACAGCAGATCTTGAGATAGGTATGATATTTAAGCAGTTAATTCATATTTCCTTTGGAGTTTGCATTTAAAGGTCTAAAAGGCTAAATTACACAAAACTGACTCTTGTGAGCTATGTTTTACCTTTATTTCAGTAGAGGCAATTCCAAATTATTCAAATGATTCTAGTGAAAGTGTACAGAGCTTAAAAATTCAATGACGCACTTGAAATCACAAGGTGGAACAGGGTGTTTTCTGTCTGAGAGAAGAACTCACCCTAAAAATGCAGCATTTGTGTGTTAAACATGTGTGAATGAAACAAAACACAACTCCGGATATGTTTGTTTTATGAGAAAATTGTGTAATATGGGCCCTTTAGCGTCATATTCTGCCCTCAGTCACTGTTCTGTTTTCTCATTAAATCATGCTTTTGTGTCTTGCTACATACAGGCGATGACAGCTACATTTAACAGTAGCACTTGACTTTCCTATTTTAACTAACTCCTCTCTAAATGGTGAAATCCCTGAGAGCTTGTTAACGCTGCCGCAGTGGTGCCACCTCTGTCTAGACCGCTGTATGACAAACGCTGTGGCATTTTGCAGTAAAAGGATTTGATGGAACTTTCCCCTGTTGGTATTTAAGCCTCATGACGTGACAAAGTCTGCCTCATGGCTTCTCTTGAGATGCTGAAATGTAAAAAAGTAAAATTAAAAAATAAACACAATGTAGATATTTGCATGATATTGTGTTTTCTTTTGTTTATTGTATTGAAAATCCTTTGTTGGATTCAGAAATGTTTAAAGGTGCACTATGTAACTTTTTGGCCAGGGGTCCTGTCACCTGCTTGTTTCTATGGATACGTCATTGCTCTGTCTGCAATGTTCCACAGTATGACATTAAACAGCTTACCTTATATTTATTAAATTACAGGTGGTTTTATAGCTCAAAATATCCCTAGATGAAAGCATGTTGACTGTGAGTGGGGTCGTCTCTCCACAGACCTGACTTGTAAATTGGTCTAGTTTGGTCTCCTTAAAGAAAGAAATGTTTAATACCAGACAAAATCTCCACAAAGAAAAGCATTTGATGGACGATCCACCAGAAAAGTTACACAATGCACCTTTAAAGTGGAACTAAACACCTAAACTCCTAGCACAACCACATTTCAAATAGAGCTGTGAAACTAGACAGTGCCCGTGAATTAAAAAGTGAGGAGTGTGGAGGGGCAGGTTCTGGAGGTATAAGGAACACTGTGATTGGTCGAACAGATACCTACACTTCAAACCTGTCTATTATGAGGGCAGTCTTTTGTGATGTCACATAGTACTTAAGGGCCTGTTTACACGAGAACGCTTATGGGTAAAAACGGCTAAATATTTTATTGGAAGTGCCTTTTGTTTACACAGTGACGGCGCTTTTTGGGGCTTAAAAACGCAAAAATCTGAAACCACCCTCCAGCGTGGTAAAGATGAATCCGCCGTAGCTTTTCTGTCTACACTGCCCAAGATTCTGATCAGATTAGCTCATGTCGCGTCACATCACCATCTTGTGGAATATTTTAAAAAACGTCTCCAACACTCTGGATAACTAGGAAATTAGGTCTTATGTCAAAAATTCCTGATTGTCTCTTTAAAACCATCAGCCATATTGTAAGATCCAATAGTACTGGTATACAAACTGGATGAAATAAGCAGTCAGTATGCAGCATTTTACCACTGTATTATTCACAGATTTATTCCTATTTTGTTTACCACAGCCTTGGTTATGAACATGTGTACAGCTGACTTCACTTTAGATGCTTCTTTTAGCCCAGTTTTAGCCCAGTTCTTCACGTTAGGGAGGTGTGGCTCGAGCAGAATTTCTCATAAGCGATTAGTTTCATGGCACTCCTCATTTCTGTGGGGTCAGTGTGATTCTGTTATGACTATTTGTTGAGTCGCAGCTCCAAAACCTGAAATCATAAGGCTGGTGGATATTTACCATTGTCTGTGCGAGGAACCCGTTGCCTAGTGACGGTTCTTAAACTCTAGAAATAGCGTGGAGGACACCAACGCAAAGTTTATGCAAAGTTTTTCATCCATCATCACCACTGCCACGGCTGCAACAGGCTCCTTACCCACACTGCATCTGTTCTCCTGTGGGCCTTTACAAACAGATAGAAGTCATTTGTTTCATGGGCGGTTCTCCTCACCTGCCCATGTGCGATCGCCTCATCTCATTGTGTATTTGTTTTTATTAGATCCCATTCGATTGAGTGAAACTTGCACTGTGCTCCCCTTCTAGCAACTCTCTCAATTAATCAATCAGACTTTATTATTAGATGTCTTTACAACACTCAAGGTGACCAAAGTGCTTTCCAATAAAACCAACACAATATAAAAACATTCAAAACATTAAACAGTGAAATAAAACAAACTGCGCGAAGTGTCACTGCATTACTAAATATTAAAAGCCAGTCTGAATAGATGAGTTCTTAAAAACGCCAGGTCTGTGGTGTCTCTGTACTTAATGCAGGCTTGAGACAAATAATTATTACAAAATGTCCTTATGTCTGCCTGTGGTCATCTCCTTTAGTGTTCAGCCAGCCTAAAGAGAATTCTAATTATATTTTGATCATATTATATTATAAAAACATTCTTAGATTGTATAGGCTTGTAGCTGAAATCCTGTATTTGAAATCATAAGTCTGACCTAAAAACAAAGTGTGGCATTAATACATTTTGGATGCTGAGGATATTAAGCACGTAAAGAGTCAGAACAGGTTTAGTGAAGATCTCCTGACAATAAAAACACATGGAACTTTGTGAAAAATAATATAGAAGAGGGAAGCTGAAAACTCTGAATTACCGAACTATGTCCAGGTACATGTTGGATCAGAACTCAGCATTATATCTTGGTAAAAAGCTTAAATATTTTACTGTGTAACTTAGGCCCCTTATACCGAGGTTTTTGCTCTATTACAAAACTGTATACTGTATGACTGATGACAAACTCCATGTACGTATGTGACGCTGTTCTAGTTTTCCAGTTGTATTTATATCTCTGTCCTTTATTCCTTCTCAGTATCCTCCCTATAGAGATCATTATATAGGCTTCTTATGAAAAGTGATACATAGAGCAGTGGTAACAGTTGCTTTCACAGACGTCATCCAGAAGTGGAGTTCAAATTAGTATCACTTAAATTACATGACAAAAACCGTAAAAGAAAAACATTGCCCCCTGCCTGTCAGTTTGTGTGTAAAACAGCAGTCGAATTCACAAGGCCTTGAGTTTGGAAATGTAATATTTAGTCAGAAGACCTACGTGAGCCACATATAGTATACATTTAAAGGGGGGTATTATGCAAAATCTTTTTTTTATTTTTTTATATCTATATTATAACATTGTTCCCTCATCAAAACTGAACAGAACTGTAGAGGTTTTAGTAATATTTCTTCAGTAATATTGAAATATCTTCCAGGTCCTATTCAAATCCTCCTTACAGTAGCTGTAAGATTCTGTCCAATGCTCACCCCACAAGTCTACATCATCCATTCTCCTGTACGACAATTCTACACTTACAGCATATACAAAAGTACAACACAAAACTTTAAACAACAATTTGACAAATCTGATGCAAACAGTTTCATTGGCATGATGCACGCTGATTGTGTTGTGATAGCGCTCTGAAGGGGGCCTGATTTTGCACGGGGAGCAAAGGGAGGGAAGACTCAGAGCGCTAAAAACGAAAGGGACACTTATAAACTTATAATGTTAATACATTATTTTAAAATGGCATTTTCAAAACAGTAAAAGGTAACATGGTGATGTAAATATGTTATGTGCAATCAGTTAATACAACACAGAAATAAAATACTCTTTATAACATAGGTTATATGAACATTCATTGAAAATAATTCCATTAAAGTTTTACAAAAAATGATAAATGAGGTAGTGGAATTCTTTTCTCAGGTGAAAAACGTTTTGTAAAGGTATTTCTTTGAAAGATTATCCCTTTGACATTTACAATTGGTATTTGAAGCCTTGATAATAAAACGAATAAATAACATAAAAAGGTTTTGAAAACTTCTCCACTGACTACTACTTCCATCGTCCATCATTATTTATTTTTTTGTCATAAAAGCAATAAGAATTTGACAAAAAAAATAAAAAAATAAAATAAATACAATCTCAGGAATTTAATAAAAAATAAAACATCACATAAAACAGAGTTACCACTTAATTCCAGCCTATTCTAAAAGTCCAAGGCTGCCTCATACTTCACCACACAGCAAAACCACTTCAAAACATTTCAATAGACCCTTGCCACACATTTGTTTTGTCAGTTGCAGATCTGCCAACACTCTTCTTCTTTCATTGATTGTGTTTGAATGATTTCGCTCAAGGTCGCCTTCATAAGAGGTCCTCCACCAGTGCACAAAGGGCCATCTGCCGAACAAGAGGCATCCCAAGGCCAAAGCCAAGTGCTTGCTGGAGAGGGCGGCCATTTTCCCCCCACAATGTCACTGACGAAGATCCAAGGACTTGGGACGACCCGAGTCTCTAGAATGTTTTGCATGAGTTCATTCAAGTGCTAACTCGTCTTGACCGAGGGAGGAGAGCTGTGTCTTCTATTGTGTAATGAAGAAGAAAAAAAAAAAAGGCTTAACATGTGGTATGTGTGAGGTAAAAAGAGCAGTGGTTTGCGATAACAAAAAAGGAAGAAAAGAAAGAAAGGAAGAAAGAAAACTACAGCTGCAGCAAGCTTTAGAATGATCTTGAACTTTTGTCTGGTTGACATCTGAATTTCTCCTGTGCTTGAGTTGTATCAGAACATGTTGAACCATGGGCGTATACCACTGAACGAGACTGGATGACTGAGGAATTACACAGGTATAAGGCCATAATAATAGTAATAGACTTAGACAAACTTTATTGATCCACAAAGGAATTTATTTGTAATAACATAGTAATATAAAAGAAAGTACGATGTTGTAATGTTGAAAATAACAATCAGTTGTCTAAAGAAAGTGTTTTTATTATCAGAATCAGTATTTATTCCACCTCATTATGTGTTTTTAAATTAAATGTATGTGTATATTTCTTTTTTTCTCAAATGCTGAGAACCCTGCACAAGAATTCCAGTGTGTACGGACTTTTGCGTGTGCACAAATGGCAAATACATTTCTTGAATCTATTGCGTATAGAGTCTATTTTATTAGTATCAAAATCGAGTTTGACAACAGAGGCTGTGGTGGACTCCAAGTCTATAGAACTTCACAGGGGTATGGGTCTAATTTAAAAATAATGTAAAATTTGACTTTGCATAATAAGTCTGTGAAAACATAACTTTACATAGAAGTCTGCAATCAACTCACTCGAAAAAAGGTTTTGTTTTGTTCGTACTTACATCTTTTAGAAAGAATTCCTCAATACTCAATACCCATTTTCATACCACAATATTTCATTTTAAACAAAGTAATGGTACTTTCTCTATGTTACCATGTGGTCTTATATTAGTCTTGATAAAGATTCTAAAATTGTTCAGGAAAGGTCAAATTTGGTCCTGTTTATGTAATTATTTTTCTAGTCTCGATAGTAGTGTTGATTAGTACTGATGCAATACTTTTGACAATCCTGATGCTTTAACATTGTATTTGACCTGGGAATCCATATACAAAAAAGACTATGTTATGTTGTTTAAATAAAAGGTTAGCAGATTTAATTACCATGACTTAATTCTTCCTAATACAGTCTTACATAACCCAGGGCAACGATAATCTTAAACATTATTTCCAAAGTTGTCTTTTTGTTTCTGTTGCTCCCTGCTTGCCTCTCCTCCCAAATGAGATTGGGGTGATGAACTCCTCCATTACACCGGTGCTATCGCGGCGAGCTTAATGAGAACACATAAAGCACTCCCTATCAGTTAGTCCCACCATTATCGTCCCTTATTGTGACAAAATCTCATTTGACTGTCTTTTAATTAAACAACGCTGGGCAAATAAAAAAGGTTGAACCCGGGGTGCGTGGCGGTATAATAATTTGGCGGCAGGTAACTTTTAATCATTCTGCCAATGCATCGTGGGACTGTGCTGGGCTCTGATACGTAGGCAGCTTATTAGAGGGCTTTTGTTGGCTTCTCCTGTTGCTCTTTTAAAAGCGGTAAGTTAAAAGCAGTCTGTTTCATGGTCTGAAATACGGAGAAGCATTGATGTGCGTATTCTAAAAGCTTCTATTTTCAGACCAAACTTTTGTCTGTTTTGCTCTATGTTGATGACAGTTTTGACTTTTCAGTTTTGACTTCTCACAGTCTTCCTCAGAGCGGTCACGTAATGTTACTGTGACGTGTCTGCTCAGTTGATTTACACAGGCTGTGGCAATGTTTTTCTTCCATCTACAGTCCAATTTCACCACAGAATCCCTGGTGTGTGAGAGTATAAAGGGCCTCTAGTCCCAGTTTAGAGTCTCACGGGCACATTTCAGTATTTCAATTGCCTCCTTACTCCAATATAACTGGGACTGAGACTGCAAGTGAGCAATCATAGCTGTCATGTGTCTTTTTAAAATAAATTACAGAAGACCAAGTGAACCTTATTGGACTACTGAAGTGGACATCGTTCTTTTTTTTTTTTTTTTTAAGTGTAACATTGATCTATTAGTTGGCAATGGGCAGCAAATATGATTTACGCAATGGTAATTTCATAACTGTTACCTAGAACAGGGGCCTTCACTTGTCTAAACTGCATAATAGTTAGATTAGACTAGATTAGACTAATACAAATAAATGGCAACAACAATATTATGTCAGATGAAGGTTTAAACTATCCTGATTGATCAGCCAGTTTCACTTCGTAGAAACCGTCTGACCTCGCAGCATTAGAATTCGTTTGCTCGACAGTAGGCAGGTACTTTTTTTTTATTTAACCAATTGCTGCTATTTGGTTGTGACATATGTAATACACTGCTAACAGGGCTAACTGGTATATTAAGATTTTCCCAAATCCCGTAAGAAAAAGGGCAAAAAAAAAAAGGTACAAACTGCCACTTAACTGATGTACAACTATTTACTACAGGCACTATCCCATTAAACAAAAAAATTAAAATCTGTCATATACACATTTTAAGGTAGAAAAAAAAAAAATACAAGCACTGAAACAGACTGAAATGTTGATTTGATCACTTTAGCTCTGCACAAACTTACTCAAAGTTTCCTAGCAGCATCAACGCTGTTCTGCAAACCGTCAAACCGGCGGTGAATAAAGTTTTTTTGCGAGTGTGTAAGTATGTCCTTGGAGACCTTAAAGTTTTCCAGACAAGAAAAAGCTTGCATTGATTTGGAGATAGTAGAGTGCAGAAGGGAGAGCACCGTGAAGCTCGGTAAACTATTAGAGACAGAGACAAGACTGAGCACGAGAAAATCAAGTACTTGGACCAGAGCCACAAAAGCACATGTTTCTTTTTTTTTTTCTCCACTGGGTGAGCCTGAGTTATAGTTACTATTTCATGATTCCTGAAGTTCAACAAAAATATACTGTAGTAATAGTAACACCATCACAAAACAGCCAATAACATATTTTCATTTTGGACTGTTTGGCTTGGAATGTTGAACAATGGACTTGAGAAATCCATACTGCAGGGACTGAACCTGGTTTTGTTTTTTGGTTTAGTATAAAATAAATTATATTATGCACGAAGGAAACATGTGGTATGAGTTTTGGACTTACTAGCTCTGCACTATGGGGGAAATAGAAAGTAATACAAACCCAATATGAAGTGAATTTGTACTTGAAAAACTTGCACATAATATAACTTTTATATTAGGGTGAATTTCACGATACTGGTAGGAAACATAATCTGTTAGAAATTATGACACTTTACTGTATTCAGCTATTGTTAATGATGAGTTAATTTAGTTTTGTAATGTAATTTTAATGAAGCGTGTACTTTTAGTGTGTTCACCTGCCCGAGGACTGCAGATGGATAATAGCAGTAGCTAAATCTGGTGCAGATCTTCTTTTCTGTTGTAAAATTAATAGATTTGTACAAATAAAGTAAGTTAATTAAGATATATGAAATACTTTTTTTCCACACAAGCATGTTCTTTTTAGCCCTTTTATTCTTCTTTACAGTCTCGTTGCAGTACAGGTACTAGGCATACTAAGGCCCCGTTCACACTTGTACGTATCTGAGGCGTTTTTGTTGCGGATGCTGTGTTCGTCCACACTAATCCGATGGAAAACGGTTCCAGAGATGGAATGATCTCGTGCCACCAGCTCCCACGAATTCATTTGAGTACGGATCTGATCTGGTACTGTGTGGACGCCTGAAAACGCTGATAGGCTGATGTAGGTCTATGTGCTGCAAAGTAATTCACCCGTCTGTCACAGAAAGAACACATATAATCCACTGGGTTGTGTCCTTTAGCCTGACAGAAGCTGAACCTCATCAGCGCACAATAGGAAGTTTTTTTTGAGTGCTCAGTTTATGCAAATTAGCCATGCAGTTTTAAATTTCGTTTCTGTATAAACAAATATGCTCAAAGCTGTGTGGATCGAGAAGGCTTGCGGACACAGAAACGACACAGATCGTTTCCAATATGGTGATACGGTGATACAGTGATTCGTTTCAGTGTAAACGCAGTCTAAGTCACTGGGCTGACTCAGTGTTATCATCATTGTTATCATCATGATCATTATCATTATTCCGAACTCATGGTCCATTTTTAAAACAGACAAGGACAGTGACATTACAAAACAACAAACATTGACATTATTATTTCATTGTCCAATTTGTTCAGCCTGCAAGTTCATGCATGTTAGTCTCACAATCACCCGTTTATTGCAAAAGAAAATTGAATTAAATTAACTGGACAAAACTTTGTGTAATCCCACTGTCGTCTAGGTAGGTTCCATTGCAAAAGAAAATTGTATTCTGCCAGAGAACTGAGAAAAAGAGTTGGGAGAGCTAAAGAAAACAACTTTAAAAAAAATTATGATCTGTCTGGAATATATGCTTTTATAGGCTTGCGGACTCCAGCACAACAAACTTCCGTAGCAGCATAACACAAGGTTTAAAACTGGCCCTAGAACAGTAGAATATGCAGCTTCAAAGGATTGTCAACAGGGATCATTTGAAGACTGTGTTTCCTGTTTAACTAAACTTGTTAGGGTAAAAAGCACTTTTAGCAGACCCATAAGATAAGAAACACGTCTCTCTCTGATACAAGAAAAAAGTCTACTAGCCAAAAAGTGTCCCAGGGCACTCGCATAAACCAAGCTGTGAAAACATGCCACCATCTTTTCAACAGTGACAGACACAGGGATGGACCAGCTGGCCAACTTTCAGAGCTGATGGTGAGAGACTGCAACTGGCCAAGATCATCAAGTTTTATAGCAAGAACTTGGAAGAATTCATAATCAATCCAGATGGTATGTGTTTTCTTTTATATTCCATTATTTGATCATCGTTATTTGTCAAGTACTTGTGGAGAGTATATGCCCAGGAGTTCTTAAGACAGACATCTGATCGCACCATCGACTGTACACACTGAAAGACAATAAAGATGTTTTATTACTTTAAGTCCCAAGAAGAGCAGTTATTCACATTGGTAGCTTTTGAAATGGGTTGATATTGGGTCAGCTTGAGTGTAGTTTTTTGTCTTTTGTTTTGTATTGTGCGTAGTCCTCTGCATTTGACCCATTCTTCATCAAAGTGTGTATGACAGGTTAGACTATTCATTGGACCAACACACACACACTTAAGATTTATTAAACATTCACACTAATTTTCCCAATTTGGCCATTTTTTAGGCTTAAAATTTGACTTCCTGGTTGCAAATCGTAACATCACACTGGGGCTGAAGGATATGGAAGAAAAAAACAATATATTTTTTTTTCCTCCCATATTGATTGATCTCGATTTTCGATTTGATATTCTTCCATCTTATTAAAAACATAGACATGCACATTCAGGCATAAAGGGCAGGGTGTCAGGATCACTACAGTTTTTATTTCGTGTTGATAGGCCCAATTATTCCAGAGTTTGGAATGAATTTGTACAATATATTAAACTTAATGCACACGAGCTACAGCTATCAGCAGAAACACATGCGATGTGCACTAAATGAGGTCTTAAGTTTCACTCATAAACGGTGAGAAAATAGCTGTTTACTTTCCATAACTTGGATTATAAAGATGAGAAGCACCAGAGGAGAGAAAGAGGAGAAAAAGAGAGGAGCTGGATCAGAGAGAAAGGGAGGGGGAGTGAGGGCAGTGGGGGGAGCGGTCAGACGGCACAGCACACACAGAGAGGGAGAAAGACTGGACTTTTGTCAATTTGTGCAGATTTAAGTCAAAACTTGTGAACATGTGAGGAGACAAAGAGACACGCTGTGGCTCAGGCTACTTTTTCCTAAACAAGAGAGCGTAAATTCTCGTTATCACTATGCGCTCTTACTGCCACGTGATCGGCTGTTGACCTGTCGATTAAAATGCACATGCTTCATCATCGAGATCGCCCAAAGTTGAGATCGCAATATATCGATTTTTGGATTTTTGGCACAGCCCTACACAGTGCTGGAGAGTAACGGGTTACATGTACCGGAGTTACATAATCAGAGTACAAATTATGAGTAACTGTATTCAGTTAGAGTTACTGTTTCAGTGAGTGGTAATTGGATTACATTTACTTTGTTGAAATAAATGGATTACACGGGGGTATTTTTCTGTTTTCCTGTTTTTGCATTTTGGGCTATATCCCCCTTTTTTTTTTTTTTTTTTTTGGTAATTCCACTCATTGCCGGAAGCTAAACCAGGTTTAAACTAGATCTTAACCAGGTCTAAACCTGGACTAAACCAGGACTAAAACCAGGTCTAAACTAGATCTAAGACAGGTCTAAACCAGGAGTGAAACAGGATTAAACCAGGATTAAAACCAGGTCTAAACCAGGACTAAACCAGGACTAAACTAGATCTAAACCAGGTCTAAAACCAGGTCTAAACTACATCTAAGCCAGGTCTAAATCAGCTGTGAAACAGGATTAAACCAGGACTTAAACCAGGTCTAAACCAGGTCTAAACCAGGTCTAAACCAGGTCTAAACCAGGTCTAAAACAGGACTAAAACAGGTCTAAACCAGGACTAAACCAGGACTAAACCAGGACTAAAACCAGGTATAAACTAGAGCTAAACTAGATCTAAACCAGGACTAAAACAGGATTTAACAGGACTAAACCATGCTGCGTGGACGTGTCTCCTCCTCTTCTATCAATAATATTTTTAATCTGGTTCAGTAAAATCTGGACTTTTTTATTGTTTTTTATCAGACAAAACATCTTAAGACGAAGATATCCTAGTCTTTGCTTCTCTACAGCAAATCAAGTAATCCAAAGTATTCAGATTACGTTACTCACCTTAAATAACTTAATGGATTACGTTACAAACTACATTTTGGGGTATGTAATCTGTAATCTGTAGGGGAATACATTTTAATAGTAACCTTCCCAACACTGACCCTACATCACACTAGAGAATTTCATAACTGTTTCCAAGCAAAACTCCTCTAATGAAAACAAACATTATTATCTGACAAATGTAAAAAAAAAACACCTTTATTTTGTTAAATCAATGTTTAAAGTATCAGAAAAATGGTGTTTCTTAAGTGTAAATTGTGCCAAACTTTTGAATAGAATTCTCCTAGTGTGATCAATACGTTTTAGAATGACTTTATCTACGGCCTGTAATTTTCAACATATTTTCAACTTTTCTTCTCAAATTGCTTCTTGATTCGTGTAAAACTATAATTTATATTTAGTTATGGTTGGGAGAACCGCTGGGCTTGTATTTGGGGCAGATGGAGGAAACCAGAGCACCAAGAAAATACTCATGCAGACACACGGAGAACATGCAAACTCTACACAGAAGCCCCCCACAATTTACTGTCTTTAAAATTTGAAATACAAAACAGAGGTCCAAAGTTATTCGCCACATTCCTAAAATCCTAATGCTTACAGTGCACCAGTGTTAGTTTTAAAAGTGCTTTACAGTTAGATGCAGACAGCAGTATCATATTCATCCCTAAGAGCTACATTTACAATATCTGTACTGGGTCAAAACTAGTTATTGGGTACAGCTCCTTTAACATGTCCTTCATCTAAACAAGAGGGTGAACAAATTAACCTGCATCTTTCCTGCAACAACATCATCACATCTTTACTGTATCTCTGGAGCAATTTATATTTCAAGCACTTCAATTGATCCCATCTCAAACCCATCACATTATCAGCACTGGACACATCTATCTCTAATCCTTTACTGCCTGCAGAAGAATTTTTAATTATCATTTTTGTAATTCCTCTTTTTGCCTCTGGTTGAAAAGAACACTGCTGTAAAAGGCGGAAGAACAGTCTGAAAGTGCACCACGTGACTTTCTAATGGGGATGTGTCGCTTGTTTGTCTCCATTTATTTGCTACAAATGTTCTGCAGCATTAAATATATCTTGCATTTAATCAATTCAGTTTTTATTGCCTTGAAAAACATGTGTTCTTACCGTTAGAGGGCACACCTCTGCACAGATATGACCTGTAACCTGACCTGGTGGACAGTTTGCCTTTATAGAGATATACCATATTTTTCGGACTAAGTTTCTCGAGAGTAAGTTGCATCATCCAAAAAAAAATGTATAGTGAAGAAGAAAAAAACTTTTATAAGAGTCACCTCAGACTACAAGTTGTAATTTTTTGGGGAAATGCATTTTATAAAATCAGAAACCACACCAGCACCAGGAACCAGCACAATCTTGAAAGGCAAGTTATAGTAATAACAATAGAACAGAGAACAAGCGACTGTTAAAGTCACATATGAACATGTATGTTATTCAGATAACTATCGCACAAACAACAGAACACATTTACCAAACTCTCCATCTTATTTCAAATCACAAAATCCATTAAATTCTTCATCCTCTGTGTCACTTCTAAGCAACTCCGCGACCTCTGGAGGTAAATGGAACAACGCTTCTTCTTCTGCGTAGTCAGATCAGCTCTGGAATTCCGACAGGAGGATTTTGTTTGTCTTTATGTTTGTTAAAATTTTAAATTGTAATGGTGCGATTAACTAACATGATACCAGACAGGACAGCGGCTCTTTCTCTTTCTTCTGCAGCCGACATGGGCAGTAGAGCGATGTGACAGTGGTTTAGGAGTACACAAGCCTAGAGCGCCCTCTCAAGGCTGTCAGTGTGTCTGTCTTTAATACATAAGTCGCACCGGAGTATAAGTCGCAGGACCATCCAAACCATGAAAAAAGTGCGACTTATAGTCTGAAAAATACGGTATGTTAATGCCGTACTCTGGAAGATGTCTGTGTAACCCCAGGCTCAGACTGCACATGCTCTGATGTCCATGAGTATTGAGGATAATCAGTGTCGTGAGAGGAGGATGGCACGTGTGACAGAGGCTTAATCCCTCATCCAGGTAGTGCTTATAGCAAAAGAAAATTGCTATTAACCCTACCCACTGCACACTGTGGAACATTCAAGGCAAAACAATATTATTTCCATGGAGACAAGCAGGTGGCGGACCCTCAACCAGAAAAGTCACATAGTGCAGCTTTAATAAAAGCATTTAACTGTTTCATTTAACTCAAGCATTAGCAAGATTCCCAATACTTGTTAAAGCAGACTTGAAATGCCTGTGACATCTTTAGCACTTGGAGTCACTTTCTCAAACACACATTTTATCAGTTAAAATTGGGTCACAGATCTGTCCCAGCAGGTTCCAAACGGCAGCAGGAAGACGGAGAAATGAGAGATGGGTTTGTGACTTGCTCCGAGTCCCTCCTAACCCTCCGGACGCTCCTCAACATTCTGATGGAGCGCAGAAAGGTTAGCAGATATTGAGCGTCGTACCATCTGACATTTCCTGGTGCAGCCCTGCAGTGTGGTGAACCGGAGACACGAGAAGAATCAGGAAGACTTTGGTTCAGAAAATGAGATGGGATCTTATGAATTTAATTTGACACTTTTGGTTTGAGAGAGGAGATAATAAGCAGCACAGTGAGGCATGTTCTCACACTGATTTCATGTTTATTCAGCAGTAGACCCTGTCAATTACAGGTTTATCAAGGTGGCAAAGTTCTCCTCGCAAGATAAAAAATCTATTTCAGGCTCAAAAAAAATTCTCTTTTCTCTCTTTTTTTTAAATAGTGTGCTGCTATCTGCTCAAAACGGTCAAGCAAAAAGATTATTCAACTTTCCTCAGAAGTTAACTAGGTCTAACTGTGGAAGTACACAGCCTGTAGGGGATTCTGTAAGTAAATTATAGCTGAAAGGAAGAACGTAAGAACAAAAGTATAATGTTCTCAAAGCTCAGAGTGAAGATGAAACGGCCCATATTACACTATTTTCTGATCTATGTTATAATGTTGTTTCCTCATCAAAACATTCCTGGAGTTGTGTTTTGTTTCATTCACACATTTAACACACAAATCCTGCACATTTAGGCTGAGTCCACCTTGGTCCACCTTGTGATGTCATGTTGTAATACAAGAAGTGCTCCACTGTGTTTTTAAAGTCCATACACCTTCACTAGAATCATTTGGATGATTTCAGCCCTGGAATTGTCAAACTACTGAAGAAAAGGCAGAAGGTGTTACAGAAATAGATAAACTTTCTGGAGGTGAAAAGTCAACAGTCACAATTGCAAGGAAATATAAAGTTAAACAACATTTCCATGGAAACAAGCAGAGGAGGCTCTTCTACATGAGATACAAGCACACTTAGGCCCCATCCACACTAGTACGTATTCAAGTTGTTTTCGTTGCGGATGCAGTGTTCGTCCACACTAATCCTATGGACAACGTCTCCAGAGACGGAAGGATCTGGTGCCGCCAGCTCCCACAAATTCATCTGAGTATGGATCTGACCCAGCAAGATGTGGACGCCTGAAAACACTGATGTAGTTCTATCTAAGAAATTCACCGCCAAAACGCAAAAATAGATGTCCATTCATATATACGGTCTCTGCGGTCTATGTGTATGACCTGCAGACATATAATCTCTGAAAAGTTTAACCATCTCCAATGCAAAAGAAACACACAACAGACTCACCATTAGCTGAACACCCCTTTATCACAGAAAGAACACTCATATTCCACTGAGTTGTGGCCTTTAGTCCAACAGAAGCTGAACCACATCAGCGCACAATAGTTTTGTGAGCTTAGTTTATGCAAATTAGCCATGCGGTTTTAAGTTTCGTTTCTGTAAAATGTAAACAAATATGCTCAAAGCTGTGTGGATAGGGAAGGCTTGTGGACACAGAAATTAGTCAGTCCTCACTCTGAGCCGCCATGCTCGTCTTAAAATCCAGTGTTATGCTAAGTAACAACTGAACCTCGTCGTCGTTCCACGAAAAGACTGTTTTTACACTTGCCATCTCCCTTGGCTTAAAATCGGTTGCTACAACTTCAGATTTCCTTGTTTTTACTGGGACGTCGTGACACCAGCCTATCATGTGACTAGTATTTCAGGTGGTTTTGCGTCACTGTGTGGACAGGGAAATGCTTTGACTGTGGATAGAAATGACGTGTCTGGACGCAGATCATTTCCAATATGGTGATACGCGGATTCGTTTCAGTTTAAACGGGGTATCACTGCAATCAAAACACCTAAAATAATAATTGAAAAGCTATTTATTTATTTTTGTCTATTTTGGCCCTAAAGGTTACGTACTGTAGCTTTAAAGATACCACAAAACTGTATATTGTAGTCTTGAAACACAGCTTTAGACTCCTGACATACTTGTATTTGAACATGTATTTTGGCAGAGAGTTTAGATCTGGTTTGAAGTGCACCTCCCTCAGCCACATTTCCAAGTCTTACCTGTAATCGCAATCGTGTACGCTCATTCCACGGATCAGCCTCTTTTCTATCATTCTATTTATTCTGTAAGCACTGGATTTACAGGGTGACTCTCTGATTAGTTAGGGGTCAGAGACAACGGAACGGCAGAAGAACAAACGGTAAAAAGGTGAGGTATTGAAAAAGTAAAGTAGGGACGGAAAAACAAGAAAAAAAATTCTGAAAGCTTTTAAGAAGATGAGCGTGGGTGGAGATCTGAGGCGGCGTTTCAAAGGTAAGGCTGAAGTGCACCGATGATTAAGAAGAAAGAGGAGAGCTGCTGAAGGAGAGACAGCTGTGCTATTCATCTGCTCCATGTAGCACCGTCTATATTCAACTGTTCAGAAAGTAGAGATTCAAATCGGACGTGGTAAGCAAGAGTGTGCAGAGAGGTGGAATGTGCAGTTTTCTGATTCACGGTATAAGGTGAAAACATTTTATTAAAAGCTCCCATATTATGCAAAATTAACTCTTATGAGCTTTTACCAATCATCAGAAACACCTGCAGTTGTGTTTTATTTCATTCACACATGTTTGAGTAAATTTCATTATTAGTCTTTCTATATCTCCACTTTTTATAAAAAGATACAACTTCTTTCTCTGTGTAATGCATCAGTTTTCCAAGTAAGGCCCACTGCAAAACAAACAAGCAAACAAAAAAATCTGTGGTGGAATGTAACTAGATAAAAGTATTTTAGTACTGCACTACTACATTTTAGGTATAGATATTAAAGTGGATACTTGTTACTTTTATTTCATTACATTGGAGAGCAGGTATCTGTACTTTCTACTGCACTATAATTTTGAACTAGCCAGGCTGGTGCCTCCGCTCTACGTAATTTTTCTCCCGCAACTAGGTCAGGAATCAGAATATGGTAGACAGTTTGCAAAAATTCTGGAAGTGCGAGTTTGGCCACAAGCCAATCAGCCGAGAGCCGTATATTCTGTGTTGGCAATGATTCCCGAGACTGAGGATTTAAAGCCGGAACAAAGAGAATGTTTGGTGAATTTTATCAAGGGGAAAGACGTTACAGCCCTTCTTCCTGCGGGATTTGGGAAAAGCTTAATATTAAAAGTTAGCACTGTTAGCAGCGCATTACATATGTCATGACCACATAGCAGCAATTGGTTAAATGAAAAAAAGCACCCGCCTACCGTCAAGTGAACGAATTCTAACACTGCAAGGTCAGACGGTTTCTATGAAGTGAATCCGGTTGATGAATCAGGCTAGTTTTGTACAGGACTGAAAAGTAAAAGTGTTTTTTATTATAGTTTGAGACCTGCTGAAAGACCAAGGGGTTTATTTTTAACATGTTCATCATTTGAGCAAACAAAAATCTACAAATAAAAAGAGCTCGGAAAAGCAGCACACACCTGTGTCAAAATCACTACATTTGAAGCCTCATAAGACCTCAAAATACTTTTACTTTTTACTCTTTAAGTACATTTTTAAACAGGTACTTTAATACTTTTACTTAAGTCTATTTTTTCATGTGATATTTTTACATTTACTTCAGTATTTTTATTTTTTTTTTTTTGCTCTGGTATTTGTACTTGTACTTAACAAAAGTGAGTACTTCTTTCACCACTGAAAAACATACTGGACAACTGGACTTTTCTTTGTGTGTTTTGCAGCTCATCTATCCACATTTGTCCTCTAAAATAATCCTAAAATACCAAATTCCATCCTCAGACCAAGGGTGCTCTGGGCAGTCTGAGTATGCTAAGAGGTGCTGGATGACTCACTGAGCCCTTGAAAGATTATGCAAAATGAGTTTCAGGTGAAAGTTCATACCTTAGTGTTGTTCAGTGGACTTAATAATAACAGACCTCCTTTACTGTAATGTGTTATTTTCAGTGTAGGAAGCTCCTCTCCTCAGACGGGTATTTAAAGGTCTTGTATTACATAAAATTTACTCTTGTGAGCTTTTAGCCGTGCTAGAATGTTGTTACCTCACAAAAAATATATTCCTAGAGTTATGTGAAAGAATTTCTGTGTTATTTTAAATATTAGAATCATTTAAAATCTCATTTGTGGTGTGGTTTTTCATATGTATATCATATGTCCTAGTACAAGAACTCCTGACTCATTAAACTAATCTACTGAGTCGCCATGAGAAGACAGCTAAGGGTTTTTTCCCTATGTGTTAGCATAAGTTTTTGGGAGAAAATGGCCAAATTGTTTATCACCTGAGCTGTAATCAAGTGTGAAATGGGAGGGTGTTTAGCCTAAAGATTGTTAGCATGTGATCATTGAAACCATGTGTGATATAACATAATGTACTGTATTGTTATCTGTGAAATGACTGCAATAAAAACAAAAGCTCTCTCCTTGCGCAAGTATAGCCGTCTCGTTTTGGTGTGTCTTTTTAAATGTAATTTATGTCTATTCCTAAGTTATGCTTTTTTTTTTTTTTTTTTTATTCACACATGTTCGAGTAACACTTCATTATTAGTCTGTCTACATCTCCAAAGCTCAAAATGCTCTATTCCACCTTGTGATGTCATGTTTTCAAGTTAACAGCTACCTTTTATCTTTTGTTCAGTAGAGCAGGTGTCCTCGTTTTTCAGACCAGGGACCCCCAAACTGATGGAGAGCTGGAGCAGGGACCTACTATATATGTGGCATACAATTATGTTTTATTTTAACCCTTACATACTGTTCATTTCTTTACCTTTCACAGTCTGGTCCAGTTCAAATTTGACCCGGACCAAAAATTCCCTTATAGTGTCTATACCAAAAAAAATTGACTGTCCCACATGAATAAATATATGTAATATATAAATATAATGTTTGAGAGAGCAGGAAGAGCATATTTTTGTTAGTTTTACAACACTCATTTTTGGAGAAAAACATCTACTATCACACAGTATCATGTCTTGTTTTACAAAACACATAAAAACATAAAAGTCATTATGACGATATTTATTGCATTTGAAAATGACATGAATATTCTAGAACTGTTGGAATTTATAATATAACCAGTTTTATCCACTGCAGCCCTTATGCTTATTTCAAACTCACCATTGCATTCAAAGCAGTGGTATATAAAAGTATAACATTTTTAAATATTTTCATTTTTGTGTATCTTGGCAAAATTTAGGAAAAGTCATCAAATTTCAGGATCAAAGAATGACGCTTAGTGTATTTTTGCAACTGTTGAATGTCAAAACAGGTCAAATTTAACCCGAATAGTATGTAAGGGTTAAATTGGGCCTAGTGTTGTGTATAAAAAGCTGCTCTGTTATTGTACATTCAATACTAAGGGGGTATTTCTTCGAAGTGGCTTAACAAGTCCAGGCTTATCCTAAAATCCTGAGCTGAAACTCGCTCCAGTTTAAGCCACAACTCGTTCCATGACAGAAATAAGCCTGAGTCTGGCCAAAGCTAATTCAGGTCTAAGGTTTAAGCTGCACTGTGAGCTCACGGTGACTCTGAGAAGACCAGAGCAATGGAGCAATGACATCAGAAAAAATGGGCTCAAAGTGTGACTTTTTAAATGATCTGATTAAATGAGAAAGGAACCACAGAGCGCACGGACAAGAGCTTGATATGGGCCATGGAACTTTTCTGGTCTTTCTGGTCTGAGAAGGAAGAGACACGACTCCCCCTCTTCTCCCGATCGCTCCACGGACAGAGAGGAGGTGGCTGCGGAGTGTGGAGACTGGTTAATACGTGCTGGGGAATGAAGTTACCTGACCACTTCCCGATGTGCAGTAGTACATGCGGAGCTTAAGTTCCGCTGTGCATGAAAGTAAAGCTGTAACTAGACTCTTCACATGTAAAAAAAAACAACCAAAAAACGGTAAACTCAGCGCTGTTGGCAGTTTGACAGAGAGCGAGAGACAAGGGAATGATGAGAAACACATGTGATGAAGGAGCGAACAGCCAGAACCCACTGAAAACCAGTTCATCCTCATCTTTCAAATACGAAGAAATATTTTTAAAAACTCTAATAAACCAAAGATTTCGTGACTCCCGACTGTTTTCTGTCTGAGAGAAAAACACAGCCTAAATATGCAGGGTTTCTGTGTTAAACATGTATGAATGAAACAAAACACAACTCCAGGTATATCTTTGAAGAGGAAATGTCTTTATAACATAGATCAGAAAAACATAACATAAAAAGAACCTTTTAAACTAGCTCCTTACCATAGCTGGTTGAGTTGCAATGCATATTCACTCTGAAAACTGTTGTCCAGGTTACAAAATTAAACCTTTATTTCCCCCCATGACTATACTGCATTATTAACCAGTTTATTCTAAATGTAGAAGAAGAAAAACAAGCAAACAAAAACAAAAAAAATATGACAATGGTGAATTGAGTGAAACTAAACTAAAAACAACCGAAAAGCAGCACAACAGTGACTCGTCCAGGAAAGAGCAAGGTACTGATGCACAAAAGCCGTCTACATGAGATTTTCTTCCTTTCTTCACTTCCCCTCCAGCTCCTGTTGTGTGTCTGTTCCCTGACTGGAGATGGCCCTGAGCACTGCTTCACCTGCCTCAGCTGGCAACACGAGATTTCACATTTTTGCAGCGCTTCCAGACACAGCTCCGGTGGTCGTCCGCAAGACTCTTTGGGCCATTCAGACCCAGGTGCTTTTCCAACACTTTATTTTGGCTGCAGCATGTTAATAGGATGGTAATAGGATTGGAATACAATGGGAACTGGGTTAACAAGGGATGCAAGCATTTTCATATTATACTAAGAAAATATGAACAATCATTCTTCCAAGGATGAACCGTAATACTATAAAGTAATATGAAGGAAAGCACTGCTAATACTTAAAGGCACAGTACCTGATTTTTGCTATCTTAAAAAATGTGAAAAAAAGAATGACCATATTTTCCGGACCATAAGTCGCCCCGGAGTATAAGTCACACCAGCCCAAAAATACGTAATGAAGAAGAAAAGAACTTATGTAAGTCGCACCAGACTATAAGTCACACTTCTTGGGGAAATTTGTTTTAGAAAATCAGAGACCAGAAACTGACATTTTCATCTTGAAAGCCAAGTTATATAACAATAGAACAGAGAACAACTCAGCGATCTCCAGAGGTAAACAGAGCGGCGCTTCCTCTTCTGCCTACTGGAGGTCAGACTCAGCATCAGTTCCAGTTAGAATTATTCCGGCCTTTCTGAATCCTTACAAGATGGTTTCGGTTGTCACTTAAGTTCAGGCTTTGTCAATCCATCCAGAGACTTCCAGGAAAGTTGCATGGTGCACCCTCGTGGTTGTCACAAGTTTCTCAATTACTCCAAACTTTCTTCCTGCTGCTCGGTTACCATTTTTGGCTGCATATTTCGCTACTTGCAGCTTGTAATCTGTAAAATATGATTTTCTTTTTGGGGGCATTTGTGTTCAGTCTTCTCAGCTGTCTTCATAAGTTTATTTAAATTGTAAATTCTCAGTGGTACAGACGTAATGGTGCAATCGACTGACAAGACCCCAGACAAGACAACAGCTCTTTCTGCAGGAGACATTCGCAGTAGAGTGAAGTGACAGTGGTACACAATCCTAGAGCGCCCTCTCACGGCTGTCAGTATGAGAATGTTAATATACAAGTTGCACCGGAGTATAAGTTGCAGGATCACCCAAACCAAGAAAAAAAGTGCGATGTATAGTCCAAAAAAATTCTAGTGGAGGGTCCACCACCTGATGTCTCCATGGAAATGTTATTGCTTTGTCGAGCGTGTTCCACAGTATACAGTAAACCTGTCTATCACAAGAGAAATAAGCAGGTTAGGGCACTACACTACATTACATATCAGCTCTGTGGAGAGTCGCCCCTATTCACAAAGAGAATTATTGAATTTCTGAGCAATAGAAACAGCTGTAATGATCACGCTGGATGGAATTATTTAAAGTCATTCCATGGAACATTTCAGGTAAGGCAATAACATCTCCATGGAGACAAGCGGAGACAGATCCTCCCTCAGAAAAGTTGCACAGTTCACCTTTAACTTATGCCTTCTGAGCATCCTAATTATTGCGTTTACAAGCACATTTCACAGTAATGAAACAACAACTAGCATGCTATCCACACAGTTCCTTTTTCTAAGATAATAAAACTTTCTTACAGTTTATTAGATGCAGAAAGTATACAGTAGACTTAGTTTGACCTCAAGAGCTGCTTGTATAATAGATCTGCACTGAGGCAAGGCAAAATGTACTAACAGAAATCGAAAAAAAATCAAGAACTTCACTACATATATTCTGAAAATTTTCAAAAAAGGGCCATAACTAATGAATTGTATAAACATTGATTCTGAAGAGTAGCATTAAAAGGACAGCCTAAACTTTTATCCAACTTCTCTATCAAACTGCTGTAACTCAAGAGTTTTGTGAGTTGGGTCCTGACCTCGTGTTGTTCTTCTCCTGTCTGCTCAGCTGTCTGTGTCTGCCTGTCACTCATAAACCAATCATAAGCTAACATCTCCCTCTGCTGGTCCTGTCTCACCTCTGACCCCGCCCCTGAACCCCACTCTCCTCCAATAAGACGTGACGTGGCATTGAGTCGCTCACCCGTGGTCGCAGACAGAGCCGCCAATCATGTGGGATAATCAGAAATGGGCTGACCCCTCCATGACCCCAGCCTTGCTCTGGGCTAACAGATGAGTTTCACCATAAAGGAAGAAGAGCAGTATCTTACTTCACTCTCACAAAACTGTAATAGAGGCAATCAATCTGTTTGTTCTGTTTATCATTATGAGATTTACAGAGGAAAAATGCATATGTACAACTACACTTTGAGTAAAACAAGAGAGAAGTATTTTTCGTGGTAATTGCAGTAACAACTCTCGTGTCCTGTTTGTGAACAGATTAACAAACCCTCCAGCTCCACTGCCACTAGAACTAATTTCCACATCTCTAATGTAATGAGTTTGCAGTTTTCTTTAATGACAAAGTTCAGGGCATCAAAAATGCCATCAATTCCACAACACAAATAACAAGCATGCAGCCACAGAGACACTTAGAGCTGAATCACTTTGCACCTGTAACTGACAAAACTGTTTTAGAGATCGTTACCAGTCTGAGTTCATCTACTTGCTGCCTGGACATGTTACCCACTAGATTTCTAAAGTCTGTCCTCAACAGTTTACTTTCACCACTCACTCACATACTTAACATGTCACTTCAATCTGGAACATTCCCAAATCGCGTTGAAAACTGCGGTCATTAAGCCTCTCCTAAAGAAGAGCAGTCTTGATGCCACAGTACTGAACAATTTCCGACCCATCTCAAATCTGCCGTTTTTTGGCAAAGTCCTTGAAAAAGCTGTTTACCAACAGCTTACGAACTTTCTCCAAATGAACAACTCCTTTGATGTAAATGTGTCAGCAGTCACCTCCAGTCTCTCTCTCTAAAACCTTCAAATCAGGCAAGAAATCTAGGGGTAATAATGGACTCAGACTTGAACTTTAACAGCCACATCAAATCAATAACATACCATCTAAAAAACATAGCAAAAATCAAAGGTTTACTGTCTAAATCAGACTTGGAGAAACTTATCCATGCGTTTGTCTCCAGTAGGATTAGACTACTGTAATGGTCTGCTCACTGGTCTCTCCAAACGAGCTGTGAGACGCTGCAGAACATCCAGAACGCTGCAGCTCGGGTCCTTACTCGAACGAGGAAGTACGAGCACATAAGTCCTGTGCTCAGGTCTCTGCACTGGCTTCCTGTGCCTCAGAGAATAGACTTTAAAGCAGCTCTGCTTGTGTACAAGTCTCTCCATGGCCGAGCACCAAAGTACATCTGTGACATGTTAGTGTCATATGAACCATCTCGCACTCTGAGGACCTCAGGGACCGGCCTCCTGCTGGTGCCCAGAGTCAGAACTAAACAAGGGGAGTCAGCGTTTCAGGTTCATGCAGCTAAAACCTGGAACAGTCTTCCTGAACATGTGAGACAGACTCTTCTGTGACGCTGTTTAAATCCAGGCTCAAAACATTTCTGTTTAACTGTGCATATAACTGAAAGGTTTTCATTCCGCACTCTTCTCTCCAATTTATGTCTCTCTTTTTTACTTTTAATCTTCATGATTATTTATGTTTTGATTTGTTTTTATTATGATTTTAATGTATTTCTTATTCTGTAAAGCACTTTGAATTACTTTGTGTACGAATTGTGCTATACAAATAAACTTGCCTTGCCTTGATTTGCCTTTACTGTGGTAATTCCTTGGAAATTACAGAGGCTATCCATACTTAAAGGGACAGTCCGGAATTTTGGACATAGGACCTCATTTCCTAGATAGCCAGAGTGTTGGAGACGTGTGGAGACACTTTTTACAATATTCCATCCTGTCCTTGTATTTGCAGAGGTCACTGGAGTTAGGCTAGAGCATGTCAATGGCCATAGTTAACCTGCCACTAAAAACAGTCTTACCCACTCCACAAAACACCTGAAGCAAAACTATTATAATGTCAGTCTATCGATGTAAATGTCTGTGTTAATAGAACACTGTTTAAAATAAAACTAACCTTGCATCGCATGAATCATCGCGGGTTGAGGGACTATTTTCTTGTCAGCAGCAGGATTTTACTTTGCTGGTAAGGTAGGTGCTCAGTCACAGCTTTCTATCAGGAAGTACAACTCGCTGCTGCTGTTCAGACATAATTCCTTCAAAGGCAAGGTTGGTTTTACTTCTACAATTATTCTATCAACATAGACATTCACATCAACAGTCTGGCATTATGGCGTGCTTTGTGAAGACAGCAGGCTAACTAAGGCCATTGACATCAAGCCCCGGGGTCTCAATGTTAACGATTATAAAGCGTTTTTTAAGACAACTGAAGGATTTTGAGCTGAGAGTTTATGCTATAAATATAGGTAAAAATGGCCACACAATCGAACATTTTTGAAAGTTGTAGACGCCCTGTCAACTGAACACGAGCTGTTTGTGATTACATTGTGCTTTTTGAGAAAAAGCCTTTCTCAAACGTCTCCAACACTCTGGCTCACTAGGAAATGACGTACTATGTCCAAAATTCCAGACTGTCCCTTTAATGTTGTACTGGGTATCTTGGCCTTGTCAATCTCCGTAGAGACAAGCAGGTGGCTCCACCAGGCCAAGTTACTGATCAGATCTGTGGAAGAGTGACCCTGATCACATTGAGAATAGATGTTTGTTATAGAAAATTGACTCTTGTAACCTTTAAGCCATGTTAAAATGTTGTTACCTCCTCAAAAACATAACTGGAGTTGTGTTTTGTTTCACTCACACATGTTTGAGTAATCCTTTATTATTAGTCTGTCACATCTCTAAAGCTCAAAATGCTCTGTAGTTTTTTAGTTTAACAGCTATTTTTACCTTTTGTTTAGCAGAGATTGACAACTCCAGAGCTGAAACTATCCAAATGATTCTTGTGAAGGTGTAAGGGCACAGTGGAGCACTTCCTGTATTATCACAGAGTTTTGTTTGACAGAAAAGCTAAATATGCAGCGTTGGTGTGTTAAACGTGTGAATAAAACAGTCGACCCTTTAATGACAGAAAACAAGAAATACATAAATGTAATTCTTAAGGTCTTCTATACCTTGGTAAGTCTTCATACAAATTGACACTGTAAATAATGTAAGAAGTACATAGTTTTGTGCTACCAAAACAATTAAAGTACATGAAGAAATGATAATGTTACTTTCTCATAACTATTTCCAATCATACCTGACCACGTGTGGTTGTTATCCATGTTCTTTCGTTCATTAAAGCTGACACTGTTTCCATCACTACAGAAGCTAAAAATATGACATTTCTTTATTCTGTCACTGTGAGCTTTAATGAGGACATGTGGCTTGTTGTTTCTTTTGTCTGTGTGTCACATATTACATTTATAAAGGTTAAGTTTGAGTCATTGATTAATTATGTTCTATATTATTATGAGATTTTTTTTTTTTCAGATTTCATCAGTAACCATAGAAATGCAGAAATAACACTGTTTCAATAGTCAGTCTCCTTCAGTGAATAGAATGTGTCTGTACTTATAGGTTGGATAAGTGTAAGTTCTAGTGATGTGACGGCTCTTTTGAACTGTTCCTTAAGGTGAACTTTCTAGTTTTTTATGCATTTTTATCTGTTTAACCCTGAACCAACACAAAAATCAGCACAGAAGCAGAGTTGGCGATACGAGTGTCAGCTTTGTGCACTAAAACAGATCTGGCATCATAATAACAGTTAGTTTTTCCATTATTATTTTTATTGTAGTGTAACAATTTATTTCGATTATGCATAATTCCAAATGGTAAACACTCCCACTCTCACTTTGAACCATTTCCTAGCCTTGGTCATTTCTATCTGTGATTACTTTGTTGTTAAAATGAATTCTCGCATTGGCTTGTGTCATAGAAATAAAAGAGCCAGTATTTTGAATAGCTCTTTGAAGTGAACGATTCGGATCCCATAACAGAGCCGAGAGTCCCTTCACTAGCACTGGGTTTTTCTGTTCTTACTTCCTGAGCACCTTGGACCATCTGTTTAGTGCTCACTTCATGACACTTCTTACATAACATGGGTTTTCTATGCATGTTACTTATTGAATTTAAAGGTGCATTGTGTAACTTTTGGGTTGGGGGAGTCCGTCACCTGCTCGTTTCTATGGATATGCCATTGCTCTGCCTCAGTATGACATTAACTTAGACTTAGACAGACTTTATTGATCCCCACATCACATTATATTACAACAACAAAGTGTAAAAAGGTCATAAGGAAACAGTACAAGATGATATGATGATTGACAGAAACGTAGGCTCACCCTGTTACACAAGGGTGAGTTGTTGTACAGTTGTAGGGAGTATTATCTGTTTCATATAGGTGAGTTGTTGTACATTGGTAAGGAGTATGGTATGAATGTAGTCCTGTGTCTCTCACTGTTTGAGCAGAGCTGTAGGAGCCTGTTGGAGAATGAGTTCCTGTGTCCCTCTGTCTATAGTCTGGTGCAGTGTGTGAGTTGTTGTACAGTTGTACAGAATATTATCTGTCTACCAAACCGTATCAAATCGACTTGAAATATATCGTATCAAATTGAAAATGCAATGTATCAAGATATGTATTATATCGTGGCCTATGTGTCGAGGTATGTATCGTATCGACAACTTCTTAATGATACCCAGCCTTAGTGAGCACCGTCATTTTGGTCTTAAAATGTTTGTATTAACCCGCTCTATTATTTATCTCTTTATAACTATAGAACAACTTTTTAGAAATAAAAGTTCAAACGCTTGAGTTCGACTCATTGCATCAATTATCAGTTGCAACGATATTGACTGCAACGATATTTAGAAGCCAATCCGGCTAAATTTTCAGTATGGGTGCAGATCTCTCATACCAATATCAGATCAGTGCATCCCTAGATCTGACCAAATACTGTAGAGCATGATTCCTTTGTGAATAACTACACCGCATTTTAGTGTCAGAAATTATCATTACCATATAGGTGCATTATGTAACTTTTCTGGTGGATGGTCACCTGGTCACCTGCTTGTTTCTATGGAGATGTCATTGCTCTGCCTGGAATGTTCCACAGAGAGACATTAAACAGCCCTACCTTACATTTATTCAATTACAAGTGGTTTTATAGCTAAAAAAAAACCCCTAAAAGAGGCATTCTGATTGTTAGCGGGGTTGCCTCTCCACAGACCTGACCTGTCACTTGATCTGGTTTGGTCTCTAGAACGGTTTAATGCCATACTGTGAAACATTCCAGACAAAGCACTAACATGTCCACAGAGAAAAGCATTTGACAGACCCTTGACCAGAAAAGTTACACAATGCACCATTCATTTTGTATTAAATTTGAAATGTTAATCAAAACTATATTGACCAAACTATTGAAATATCTTAGGTTAGTTTTAATTTTTTTTTTTTTTCAAACTGGGAACACACTAACAAGTATACCCAAATGAATAAATTAGCTATTAACGCTCGGCACTGACATGGCTGCCTGCTGTAATCTCAAACTCACTGTAGGGGAATTTTCTTTTATAAATATGCATAAAAACTAGCACAGAACTGGCACAGAGTTGGTGATAAGACACTTGGTTTTGTTTGAAGGTTTCGACTGTGGGCGTCTGGGAATGCAATCATACCAATTACTCTGTGTGTCTTTGTATGTGTTACAGTAAATCAGTTTGCTTCATATCTTTAGCTCATTCATTAAATATAGATGTTACAGATTCCCATTAGAACGGCAACGCTTATTTATTATTTCTTTGGAATGAATAATTGAATTTTCATTTTTGCAAGCGTGGCAGTAGAGCTGGAGGAGATAACCCCTTATTCACACTCACTATGTTGTAATGCTGCATGTGTTCTCACTATAACAGATCCACCTCCTTAAAGATAAATGTTAATTGTTGATATGGTTTTCCTTCTTACTGACAGTTTAAAGCTGATTTGTTCACAGTTAAAGGTGTACTATGCAACTTTTCAGGTAGAGGGTCCACCAGCTAAATGTCTCCATGAAGACGTAACCACAGTCTGCACAGTATAAGTGAATTACAACTCAAAAACACCTTAAAAACATGCATTCTCATTGTCAGCATAGTCGCCTGTCCACAGATCTGACCTGTCACTTGCTTACTTCTTTGAAAATGGATGGTTAACTAGCCAGGCTGGTGCCACCTAGTGCCTCCACTCAGTTTCATTTTCTCAAGGAACTAGATCAGGAATCGGAATATGCTAGACGATTTGCAAGAACCCTGGAAGTTGTAGAGCGTGCACCGGCCAATCAGTGAAGATCTGTGAAGCCATGACTCGGTTTCTTTTGTGGTACAGCATAACAGTAAACAAAGAGGTCGAGATGGATGTAGACGGAACCATGCAGTCTGTGCTGGCAACAGTTACCGAGATCGAGGATTTAAAGCCGGAACAAAGAGAATGTTTGGTGAATTTTATCAAGGCGAAAGACGTTATTGCCCTTCTTCTTACAAGATTTAGTGCACTACATACGTCACGACCAAACAGCAGAGATTGGTTAAATCAAAAATAGTACCTGCCTACTGTTGAGCACATGAATCCTAATGCTGCGCAGTCAGACAGTTTCCACGAAGTGAAACCGGCAAATGAATCAGGCTACTGTTTAACACCATGCTGTAGGAAATTTCAGGCAAAAAAAAAAAAAAAAAACATCTCCATGAAAACAAGCAGTTGACAGACCCTCCACCATGAGTTACACATTGGTATAAAAGTTATTAATGTTATGTTTTTTGTGTTTTAGTTCATGGCACTGTGGGTTGTCAGATCCTACAACTAAATCTAGTTTGCATATTCATATCACAGAAGGTTAGATCTATGATAAGGTTTTCTCCTCAGCGGTTGACAACTAATGGCCTCCCAGGGTCAGTTGTTGTTTTAAACCAGTAGGAGCATAATTTATATCAATTGGTTTAAAATTGTTTATTATATTTGGTTGGTATTTTAAATTAAAACAAACAAAACAACAACAAAAAACAAGTTTGTCTTGACAAGAACTGCAAGCAGATTGTAATACAAACCAAAATAGTTCACTTCACCTTTCTCGTCTTGTCTCACCTTTTTGAGCACTGAATAAATTAGCCTGCTGTACTGCACTTGGCTAATTGGATGCAAGGACCTGTTTTCTGCTTGGATTATACTCATGTGTCAAGAATAAACAGTTACAACTTGAACCTGCATTGTCTCTAGCTGTTTACTTGTAGAAATTAGTTTAAAAGCCAAATTGTGTGAAAATTAGACTAAATTGGTAATAGAGGTGTTATCTATAATTAACAAATATTCTTACCTCTAACAGAACAAGAAAGTAGCTATAAATATTGGCTAACTTGTCATGGTGATGTCATTTGCTTGTCTCCATGGAGATATATTCATTTTGGCAGTTCGAAATCTGCTCTTGACATACAATCATTAGTTGAGTGGTCAGATCCATTATCCCACATTTTCATTTTTGCAAACGTGGCAGTAGAGCTGGAGGAGATAACCCCTTATTCACACTCACTATGTTGTCACGTTGCATGTGTCCACACGTTTCTCACTGTAACAGATCCAGGTTGGGGGTGTGATTCCAACTTCCTCAGATGAATGCTGTCGCTGTGCCCTTGGGCAAGACACTTAACCCACCTGCACTAGTGTGTGAATTTATGTGTTAGTAGGTGAGTGGTTCATTGATTTACAGCTTTTTTGAGTGTCTTGAATATGGGAAAGTGCAATATAAATATAAAAAGTGACCATTTGCAGCTTCAAGCCATATTGCGGAACATTCTATGCAATGCCTAGGGTGACTAGATGTCCTGTTTTACCCGGGAAGGTCCCAGTTTTGAATCCTGTGTCCCCTGTCCCAGCCAATTTATGTAAAACCAGGGATTTGAAAGAAATATCCCAGACGTCCCTATTTTTGACTAATCTGATCCCCACCAACAGCAAAGAGAGGCATGAATTTGTTTGTTTGTTTGTCATTTGTTAAGGTAAAATACAGAAAATCTGCTTAAAAATGACCAAAACACAAAGAAAATGTGACTATATTGACTCACATGTCTGTCATAAATGATCTCTGCAGAACAATTTTCCTTAATTACGGACTTGTTTCTCAATTTTATTATTACCAACCACCAAAAAACCAGTGATGTCCTAGTTTTTTAGTTTGAAATTCTGGTCATCGTAGCAATCAAACAAACAGGACAAGCAGGTCCTTTAGAAAAGCTACATAGTGCACCTTTAACTGGTTACGATGGTTGAAACTGTGTACAGCCCGTTGAAACTGAACTGAAAACCAAAACATATCATATAAAGTTATGTGCTTGCAGTAAAATATATGCATCCTCAGTAAAGAAATACTAAAAATAAAATACTTTCCTCGTGTATTTGGGGTAACAGATATTGCATAATTTCCAGACACATGCATCCTAGTTTGAACTAACATCATTATTGCCTATATCTTGTAGCGTGACAGGGTTGCCCCAATTTGTCACATAACATTACAAAATAGTGCTAGGATTATTTTATGAGTTGGAAAGAGCGAAATGGGAGAAGGGAACGCTCATAACCCCAACTGCAAACCACGGTACCAATACATGCATACAAATCTGCACTGGACGAACAGCACGGCGTGGGGGTCAATATAAGCCACCAATTACTCCTACTCATTACTTGGGGAAGGAGCGGGCATCAAACAGGGGGCAAGAACAGGTCCTCTACTGTTGAAATTATAATAATAATAATAGAATTAATATCTGTATTTCTTTTCCCAACTGTTATTTTCTTATCCTTTGAACCTTGGTGAACCTCTTCGAAAGCTTATTTTGGCGCTAACTAAAGGTGGATCCAGCCGCCATCGCATTGTCCCTGCACCACCTTTTTCTCCTCTCTCATTTATTTCAATTTGTCATGCTTTACACTGCTCCCTAGATGCAGGATGGAGGGATGGGGCGAGGAGAGAGGAGGGAGGAGAGGGATAGAGGGAGCGTTACTTGAAGAGGCTGGAGAAGTGACGAGAGATGGCCGGCGAAATTGGTATCTCCACTCTTGGCGTAATGAAACATTTAGATGCGCGCGAAGCTATGCCCCGGCATTAATGGCTTGTGATGACAGTGAGAAAGGCAAGAAAGAGGGGGGAAGGAGCTAGACCACTTCACCTTAATAACCCTCAAATTCCAGGTCAGACAGGAATACCTCCAGATAATCAGCCTGGCCACCTTTTCCGTGATGAGTTTTTTGAGGAGCGTAAGGAGAGAGCGTTGCGGAGATTGTACGGTGCTCGAAGGCTAGGATGAATCTTAGGTGTCATACGTATTCTCGAAAGGAATGAATATTGACATTTTTCATCTCGCGCCAAGATTAGAGCATTGGCAAACTTCCCACCGAATTGTTCCCCCGTCGAAATCAAATGCAGGAACAGATATGCGGCGGTGATAAAGTGGCAGAGATATTACTGTAGAATGATGACTGACTGCCCTGATGGACTCTCATGTTCATGTAGGAGGGGAATAGAGGAGTTGATCATTTTCATGAAAGGTGTTGTGTTTCGGATAAAAGGCTTCGAAGACTGGGGATGAATGGGCTTTTGATATGACTCTGTATTCTTCAACAATATGAACAAAGAGATGGTTATTTTTGAATTCGAGTTGCATTAGGAAGATGCTTGGATAGCAAATGCAGAATGGCATCTACGTCTGTTTTTGTACACAGAGGGAGACCGGTCTGGTCAGCACTAGTCATGATTATCACTTCATAATTAGTTATCTGTCACGATAAGTAATTAAGAAGTGCGATATAAATTGTTGAAGTAAATATAGACGATAAACAATAATATTTAAACCAAATCATAAAGCAGAATTACCCCCCCCCCCAAAAAAAAAAAAAAAAAAAAAACAAAAACAAAAAAAAACATGAACTGGAATAAATAAATAGCGGAATGAAACACTTAAAGGTGCACTGCGCAACTTTTCTGGTACAGGGTCCCCTACCTATATTGTAGTTTTGTCTGAAATATTCCATGGTATGACATTAAATATACATCCTGCATTTATTCGTTACAGGTGTTTCTATTTCTATTGTCAATAAGGATGACTCTCCAGTCTCCACAGATCTGAATTGTAATGTTGCTGCGGAACATTCTAGACAAAGCAATAATATTTCCACGGAGACAAGCAGGTGATGGACCCTCTACTATAATGAATTAATTCATCATTGCATTTATATAGCTGCTTTCAAGACCTCCAAAGCACTTTACAGTTCATTGTTCGTTCACTCCACACTTGGTGGTGGTAAGCAACTATTGTAGCCACAGCTGCCCTCGGACAGACTGACAAAAGCGAGACTGCCAATCTGTGCCATCGCCCCCCCCACCACCATCACTCACACACACTCCACTTTCTTAGTAGGCAATGGGTGAAGTGCCTTGCCTAAGGACACAACGACTGCTTTTGACACTGGCTCCTCACCTGATTTTCCCAGTGGTCTCCAATCCAAGTACTAACCAGGCCCGGCCTTGCTGAGCTTCTGAGATCTGACGGGATCAGACTTTGACAAGATGCAATGGCCAGAAGTGCACCTTTTATGTAGTTCATAATTCAACCTTCTACAGCTCAAATCTCATCGTAGAACAGAAAAAAATCCCCAAAAGTTATAGTGCAAAGAAAATGTACCCAGGATAAATATTGGCCCCAAATACTACTGTTCCATTTGTCATGTATTGAAAGATAATTCGATATAGTAATTATCATGACAGGCCAAGTCACCACTCCCTCTGTTGCAGATCAGATTAGCTTTCTAAACAAAAGTTTCCTGGTCACCAATAATTTTGAACAAAATAAAAATGTATCAGATTACCAGAGTTAAGTGCTTTGCTCAATGTTTCCATTTCACAAGTCAGAAACAATTTTCAGTTCCATGTGATATTTTAAGCAGACACATTTGTTCTGATATGGACGGACCGTGCGTGTCCCCCACTGGCTAATCCATCTGTCAGTCACACCCATACTTAAGTTGGAAAGATTCACTAGTGACCAGACTCACATGTTCATAAAGTATGTAAGAATATGTGTGTATTCTCGTTCCAAGGCAAGGACCATGGCTACAGCCTAAAAGGATTGTTGGGTTGTCCTGTCCATGGCTCTGTGAATGCCATTGTGTCTTAAGCAAGACGATTGTCAGTTTGTTTGCCAAAATAAAACAGAAAAATAAAACTGTAAGGGAAATGGAAATTGTTCTTGCCCACTGATTTATAATGAAGGTGCCGGACTTTGTATTCAAATTTCTTTTGTTTGTGATGCGAGGTATTCTCGCCTATAGAACATTTACATAACAGTAACTTTTTGAAAACATTTGATTTGGGAGTCAGACGCTTTCATCATCTCCAAAGTGTATTTTCAGATGCAGGCGTCTGTGGAAATTCTCTTTGACAGCTCAGATAGATTAAAATTTAGAAGGAACACATTAATGAAATATTGCCATTAATATCAGAACAAAATCAAAACAGTGGAGTCCCAATTCTCTTTACAATCGTGAATATCCCAGCACATTTCACAGCACGGCCAGTTTTATGAATCTGTCTTGAACTGTGATCAAAGGCTCTCACAGCACATTGCACAAAGGCTTTTTGTTTATCGCTGCACAGACATTTTTAAGTAATAAACATATACATATTCAAGAGTCATAACCTTTATACTGAGAGAAACTCACTCTCGGTAAATGCATTCACTCAAGTGCTTATGTTTTACTTAAGGATGTTCATAAGTAGCAGGTTACTTCAAAATATTTAAATGCTTACTCTGACTGCATTGGGTAATAACTTTCCACTAAATTACTTCGTATTGATACAAAGCAAATTTGGGGGATTACAACTTAATCTACTTGAAAATGTATATTCGCACGCAAATTCCATATATGTACAACTGATGTCAAAACGACTCTTTTTAGATGATACTGTACCCCACTGTATACAGCTCACCTATGGTGTAATTACAGCAAAGCAAAGATGAATAAGATTAAGGTGCCATATAATGATGCTCTCAGAATTCTCAGAAGACTCCAAGGTGGGAAAGTGCTGGTGCTTTGTTTGTGACTGCATATTCCCACGTTCCAGGCACTAACGAGGAACCTCATGTGTAAATTTATGTGTAGGTTAAATGAATCAAGAAATGAAATTATAACATGCTTGACTGATATTAAGGAAAGTGACACCCAATATTACTCTGACATCTGGAAATTTTGGAAGAGCCAGCTATATGTATTTTAACCCTACCGGACCTTACGTCACTGTGTGTGTGTGTGTGTGTGTGTGTGTGTGCGCACGTCCTTTTGTGTGTGCGTCCTTTTGTGTGTGTGTCCTTTGTGTGTGCGTCCTTTTGTGTAGCTTTGGACCCTGAGTCTTTAAATACATTTACAGCAATTTGACTTTCTTTCAGAAAATATGAAATTGTTGTAATGATGTTGTTTTGTTTCATTTGTTTTGTTTCATTCACACATGTTTAAAACAAAAACCCTGCATATTTAAGATGAGTTTTTCTCTCAAACTGGAAACACTTCACCTTGTGATGTCATGTGGTGATACAGGAAGTGCTCCATTGTATTTTTAATCTCCTTACACCTTCAGCAGAATCATATGAATCATTTCAGCCCTGGACTTTCCAATTTCTACTAAACAAAAAGTAAAAGGTTGCTGTTAACTTGAAAATTACTTCTACATGACATCACAAGGTGGAACAGAGCATTTTGAAGTTTGGAAATGAAGACAGACTAATAATAAAGAGTTACTCAAATGTGTGAATGAAATGAAACACAACTCTAAGTATGTTTTTGGAGATGTAACAGCTTAATAACATGGCTTAAAGCTCACAAGAGTTAATTTTGCATAATATATGATCTTTAACTTTAGATCTATAAGTAACCCACCAGTACTATGCTGCCAGTGCTTCAGGCTAGTATTTATCTCTCCACTGTAACTGAAAATGACACAAAACTACCCGCACACTCAATGAACCCAGCTGAAAACACACAAACTGAAGTTCACACATTGAGGGATACATCGGAGCCATATTTGTAAAGCAATAACAGAGATATTTTGTGCCTTCTGAAACATCACGATAAAGAATTATTTGATTGAGATAAAGCTCTGCAGACACATCGCTTTTGATTTATAACAAACCGTGACTCGTCAGAAATGAAACAGAGCGAGCCTGACGGAGATAAGATAGAAAAACTGCAAAAATCGGGAAGCTATTACAGAAATCCGTGTCTAAAGATGCATCATGGGAGCAGATTGGGTTTGGGCTTGAGTGTATGAATAGCTTTTTAACTTGTCCTGCTTGTTCTTTTGTCATCTGCAGACACACGCTATCTGTAAGCTAATGGCTGGCGGAGCCCAACGGTCCACATAACTCCAGCTCGCCTGACATCATCCTGTCATATCCGCCGGAGACTTCATTAATTCCCCGTCCCAGAATCAATGGGTCGCCTTTGTAACGGATATGCAGTCCTTAGGCACTTCTCCATTTTTTATTTATTTCCATACGTATCTTCTCATGTTCCCTCTGCTCGCCACTTTTTTCTGGCTTGATCTGCCTCAGCCCGGGGGGAGAGATGTAAAGACGGATGACAATGGGATGGGTTCACCTTGAGCACAAATTTCCCATAGATAATAAAGTGCAAAGTAAAACGTGTGTGCATAGTGCTTTTGATATATGGTCCGTGCAGGTTCAAGTCTTTGCGCAGAACACTGGAGCTATAATTTAAACAGGCTGCAATAAACTGCGTATCAATATGCTGTATACGCGAGACTAAAACAGCAACAGACTGACTAAAGTGTCTCAAACCTAAATAGTTATATATATATAGCTGTATATATATATATGACAATGGGACAGGGTTTAGGAATGACTGAACACAATAAAGCTCTGGTCTCTGTGACAAAGGAATCGCTCTAAACTTTGTTAAGAGGGATGACACAAGAGCTGTAGCGTCTCTCAGTTGATGTCATCTGCATTCCCTGTGGATGTGATGCTAACTGAAAGCACTACTACGTCAGAAGCTCTGTTATTCAAGTTAGACTTTAATCTGAGGTTTATTTTAACCCAATCTGGATAAATTCTGGTTTAGTTGGAACTACAACAGGTGAGCTTGTGTGTGTGCTTAAACAAGTCCCTGACACATAAAATTACAGTCACAAGCTGACTTTGTTGTTGTTTAAATCCATTTTGTGTATCTTTTTCTTGAGGTTTCAGATTTAGCCTCAGATATCCGTAATGTTAGCCAACAACTGAAGTGGCTGATATCAAGAAATCTTACCAATTGGCTCGAGTGGGCTGGTCTGAAGGACAGCACAGAGGCACTCATCCTGGCTGCAAAGAAGCAGGCCTTGGCAACTCGAGCAATAGAGGCCCAGATCTACCACACCAGATCCCAAGACCCAAGGTGTGCGTAGAGACTCCTGAGACAGTCCAGCACATAACTGCAGGGTGTAAGATGCTGCAGGGAAACAAACATGGAGCGACATAACCAAGTGGTGGGCATAGTGTACAGAAACATCTGTGCAGAGTACGGGCTGGAGACCCCAGGATCAAAGTGGGAAACACCTCCAAAGGTTGTGGAGAACGACCGAGCAAAGTTTGTGTGGGACTTCCAGATACAGACTGACAGGATGGTGATGGCGAACAGACTAGACATGGTGGTGGTGGAGAAGTAACAGAGCAGAGCCGTGGTGGTGGACATCGCAATACCAAGAGATGGTAATATCAGGAAAAAGGAACAAGAGAAACTAGAGAAATGCTGCAGAAGGCCTGGAAGGTGAAGGCATCAGTGGTGCCCGTGGTGATTGGAGCACCTGAGGCTGTAAACCCCAAGGAGGGGGTTAGGGAGGAGGAGTAGCTACAGCAGACACTGGGAAAAACATCAACCATCTCAGTCCAGAAAAGTTACTGCGCAGAACTCTCAAGCTCCCAGGCCTCTGGTTGGATGAGGGTGAGAGAGAAGGTGAGGAACAATTTTTATTATTATTATTTTTATAGGATATCACTTCTGCACCCACTGACCTGTAATATTTAGTCTTGAATAGGAGATGGACCTTATTAATAACTGTGGGTGAGGTTCTGTGTTCATTGATTTTCTTTACTCTGATTGCTGAACCAATAGACATTCACACTTTCTATATCTGCCTCATTCACTTGGCTGCCCGTTGCTACCCAGGTTTAGGTCAAATTCATACACCTTGATTGTTTCATCACATACAAATTAATGGTGAATCAAATCCCCCATATAAATCGGTTAGCTTTTAGCTTGAATGCCACTTTTACATGCAAATTATTATCTAAAAACATCAAAAGGTTTACACACTCAGCAATGACTTTTAACAAGGCTTTGACCTCACATTAAAGTGGTTTATGGGTTTGTACCGGTGGACTCCCTCTTGCCTTTGGAACATTAACTGTCTTAGACTCAGTTAGTGGTCCAGTTCATGGATCTATTAAAATAACTGGATATGGTATTGATAGCTTAGAACTGTATCAAGTTGGATCTGTGGCCATTCATTGGTACAACAAAAAACTGCAAAACAGTGGAAACTACAGCACCCATTAAGCTCGGCCCATTGTCTTGAATGAGCAGCCATGTTTAGACCCTGGAGTCAGTGTTGTGCAAGTTCATGAACTAATTCAATGTTCAGTTCACACATTTTCAAAGTGAACTGTTCATGTTCATAGTTCACAATTTTAATTTTGAACTAGTTCAAAGTTCAGTTCATTTTATTTTTGGTGAGATATGTAAATTAAAGGTTGAACTTATTTTTCAAACTGACTTTTGACTAAACTGCACATATGTCACGTTGGAGATGGTTCATGTTTTCAGAGATCATACGTGTGCAGATTTAGCACAGCTTTTTATTTCATTTAATTTCATTCACTTTATTTCTGTTGGTAACTTTATTTATTTTGGCTACTGTTGTGATGAAAAGACTGAAAAATGTTTGTCTTTTGGACGCATGTGCACTCAACTTTATGTTGCAGAAACTGGAATACTGTGTATAGATGGACCATTACGAAACTGGGATACACAAAAAACCTGATTCATACCTGAGACGCTAATGTACATGTAAACACACTCAGTGAGTTGTACAGTGTCTCCAAGGAGGTGTGCCAGATCCGAAACCTGGGGCCGTGAGGCTGCAACTCCAGTGTTTGCGCTGTCAGACGCAGCCTCATCTCCTTACGCTACGCACAGAACCTACATTCAGTTTGTCGATTAAAAATGAACTCAATCGACGAAATTATTAACAATCGATTAGTCGACTAATCATGCCCATCCCCATACTTCACACTACGTTACCCAAGATGCATTGCACACACAAGCGCTCTCTGGTGAGGCTGCGCAGGAGGAGCCTGTGGACAGTGAGTGACAGCGCAGCATGCAGTTTAAAAAGTGTGAACAGACCTTGTCACTCGACTCATCAGATGAAAACAAATTCCAGCCTTTAAATGAATCCCAACAGTGACGTTCGTCGTTCATCTCACATAATCTGAACATATTCGCGTTCAGTTCAAAGTTCACTGAAAAATGTACGTGTCCAGTGAACGTGTTCTTTTGAACTCGTTCATGCACAACACTGCCCGGAGCTTGGTCCAGTTGAGGTCTTCACTGTGATGTATATGCATGTGGCAGTTGTACAGGATAGTCTGTTTCAAACCCTCTGCCTTTGCATGAACAATTAGAGCAGGTATAATATATATGATATATACTCTATCTGTCAGCATGGTCGTCCCCAGTAATATTTTTCCTTGCTCCATTCTTGTTACATAAACACAAATATCCACATTTTAACGACCTTGCTTGCAGAAATGGTCCCACTATGCCCCTGCATTGTTAGTTTTGGAGAATGCAGTGTGACATCTCTGTAAACAGTGGCTCGGCCTTTAGTCCTGGCCTGACGTGTCACATTAAAGTCAGGTCCAGTCCCAGCACCGGTCGCGGATTTTCCCGGATATTTGACATGACCTTTGCTCCAAAATGTCATTTACTTTTGGGTCAGATGTGGCTCCCCGGGCGACCATCATTTCATTTCCAGGGCGTTGTGGTCATATCCGATGTAGATAACTCACTGACCTGCGGGGCTATAATAACTAACTGAAAAATAAATAAGACATTATAAATATTTTGCTAAGAATGTTAACTTGGTGATAATTAAGTAGACTATGCACTCATGGCTCCTTTGTGGAGTTTTATTTTGATGTATTATTATTATTATTATTATTATTATTATTATTATATTAATGGTGCACGATGTAACTCTCTTGGCAAGATTCCAGTTCCTCGTTGTGTAAATGGAGATATGCACAGAGGTTGCTTTAACTGGAATGTACCACAGTATGACTTTAAACATGCTTATTGTTTAATTAGCGGTGTTGTGTTTGTTTTGTTTGTTTGTATGTTTGGCAGTGTAACTGTGCCCACCTCTCCACGAATCAAACCTGTAAGTCAGCTTGGTGCTTGGTCTCCATGGAAACAGATAAATTTAATATCATACTGTGAAAAATTCCAGGCAAGATTAGTTTTTCTCCCTCTTTTTTTTAAATTTGCTTTTTTGTATATTTTATGGTCTTGATGCAAAATGTCTTTAGAACAAAAGAGACCCAAATTAAGGGACGATGTTTGATTTAAGCTTTAACAGGACATTTTAGAGCTGGAAATGGGAAAGAGAGAGGGAGGAGAAATATTCTGAAGGTTAATCGTCAAAGATGGAACTCATGGAAGGGATGATGGATGAAAGGATGGAAGCAATAAAAGTAATACAGCGAGTTTGCCCGCATATGTGCTGCAGCTTACCCATAGAGCCACATGTGATTTTTTGTTTAAGAAATTGAAGAAAATGTGCATGGGAGAACATTTGAGCACATACTCAGATTTCAGGTTTCTGTTTATGTCATAGTTTCCATTTAGTTGCGTGTATGGCTGTATTATGCTCAAAATATCCATGAGATCTCTGAAAATGAGAGGCATGGACAAAGCCAAAAGTTATTTTAGCACGGCGGCACAGCAAGAACGTTCCAGGTTCGATCCCAGGGTCGCCCGGGCCTTTCTGTGTGGAGTTTGCCTGTTTCTCCCTGTGTCTGGATGGGTTTCCTCCATCAACCCAAAACATGCTACATAGGTCTCCAAGAACAGTTAATAGCCAAGGTCAGTTAAATACAATCAATCAATGAATCTGCCCAGGGACTACAGGTGGAAATTAGCACTGATGCTACAACCTGATGTACAATGCATCTCTCCTGTAAAAAAGGTTAATGTAAAAATTGTGCGCTGTCCCTGTCTCAAATAAATAAATATCAAAATATCTAAGGTTATCTAAATATCTAGGTTTATCGAACTCTCAATTTTGCCTGATGGTGTATTTCAACCACTTTCCTTTACAGTCCTGTATTATGCAAAATTTACTCTTGTGAGCTTTTAGTCCTGTTATGATGTTGTTACCTCATCAAAAACATACCTGGAGTTGTGTTTTGTCTCATTCACATGCTCAAATAATCTTGGTTTGTTAGTCTGTCTACATCTCCAAAGCTCAAAATGCTCTGTTCCACCTTGTGATGTTATGAAGGGGTAGTTTTCAAGTTAAGTGCTGTCATTTATTTTTAGTTCAGCAGAGATTGACAATTTCAGGGTTGAAACTATTCAAATGCTTCCAATGAAGGTGTATGGAATGTGTATGTTTAAAAACACAGCCAAGCCCTTCCCGTATTACCAAATCACAAGGTGGAACAGAGTGCTTTCTGTTTGAGAGAAGTAGACAGCCTGAATATGCTGGGTTTGTGATGTGTGAATGAAACAAAACACAACTATATTTTTAATGAGGAAACTAGAGTAATATGGGTCCTTTAAGGTATTCAAAACTGTGAATGAATGGGTTCATTTTGTTGGCGAGCTGATTTGCTATAGAATCACAACAAAACTGAACAAAATTCCCAAACTAGGAACTTGCTTTGGCATTATGGTGCAGTATAAAAAATAATAATTATAGCAAATATCTTAAATCTTATCTTAAACTACTGCTTCATGACATCACAAGGTGGAACAGAGCATTTTGAGTTTTGGACATGTAGACAGATTAATAATAAAGGGTTACTCAAACATGTGAATGAAACAAAACATAACTCCAGGTCTGTTTTTGAGCTTTAAAATGGCTTAAAGCTCACAAGAGTCAGCGTTGAATAAGTGCCCTTATACAAGTTTTTCTATCTTACTGTAAAACTTTAAACCAATTTTATCAGTCTAAGGCCTGCTCATCGCTATCTCCAACGTGAATAAATCCATCGCGTTAGCTAAGCATCAGAGACCTATTAGCCGCTATCAACACCTCGCTCTGAAGTATGTGCTTGCGCTGTCTTTGCCACTGCATCTCTCTAACTAACCATCTCAGCTGATAATGAAACATCACATCTTTTTTTTTTTAGCACCAAAGGCTACTCCTGCCACTGTTTGAAAATCCACGGCAGACCAGACCAGACACTAGGAGGAGAGACGTCGAAACCCTGTAGTTGTCAAGAGACTCAATCAATGTGTAATTACGACGGACAGCTATCATAAAAAAAACAATGCCAGGAGAGCTCTCAAGGTTACCGGTCTAATTGTGTTATTTATAAATATGAAACGGTTGTAAATGCGGTTGCCACGGTGAATGAAGATGGTGCCTGATGAACATGATATATTTCCAATTTGCGGCGTGAGATGTGCACGGACAGGTCGATGTGCCAAAGAGCTTTTCTCACTCCGTTAATAATACGGATAATAAGGCTCGCACTTGAACCGGGCTCTCCGCACAGACAGATGAGAGCTCATTCAAAAAGAAGTGATCGCGAGTCGTTTTACTGCTCTGTGTTTTTTATTTTCAGCCTTCCAAGCTCAAATTAAAGCGATGCATTAGGGTTTTAGTGGCAGAGGTCCTGAGTATTTCATTTGAGGATTCTGTTCAAAGAGATTGCTAACGCAGGAGTGTCAAATCCAAACATTATTTTCAAAGAGATTGCCTCAGTTTTCAGGATTAGAACAGAAGTCAAATATAAGGAGCAAACTATTTGGATTATAGTATTTGTAGTTTGACTAACCTTTTGTGTAAATGTGTAAAATATTTCGTGCACTGAATACATTTTGGTGCAGGATCTGCCATCTGTTTGTCTCCATTGAGATGATTTTGTTTGTGGGCGTATGTGTCCGACAGTGGCTCAGTGGGTTGTTTAACTTGAAAGTCAGAGGATCAGTTCCTGCGTGGATTCCCTGCATTGTTAAATCGTATCAAACAAACAAACCAAAAAAGTTCTGGATTACAAGATGCACTGTCATTAAATGGTCTATTTTCAAACTTTTTTTCACAAATAAACCGCACCATACTTTAAACGAAACACAACAGTTCGATGGGTCAGTGGGACTTTGTTTGGAGCGTTCACAGTGACTCTGGGCTTTGTTCAGTTGTGGCGTATAGGGAGGGTGCTGTCTGGGACCGCTGGATTGTTGGTGTGTCCGCAGTGACTCAGTTGTTCAGTTGTGGCTCAGAGTGACACATTGCATTCACTTTTTCAGTTTGTTCCTCTGTTCCGTTCCTCGTCCGCGTGAAGTGATGAGTGTGGCTGCAGGTGTTTTTTGCTGCGCGGTCGCTGTCTGCTCAGTGTGTGTTTGCATGCGCTGCAGGTTGTGAGGCTTTGTAGCTTACTAAAGTCATGCTGGGACACCCGAGTGGATTCGTGTATAGGGTGCTCTGGATTGCGGGGCACGCAGTCGTTTTTTGATAGGGTTAGAGGCTTCAGAGCACATCTAATAGCCCGAAAATTACGGTAGGAATGTACATAAGTAACCACTAAGGATGTAACAATAACTGAAATATCGTGATATCGTATCTTCAAAAGTCTCACAATAAAATCGTGGGTCATCACAGTATATCGGATTACAACTCTTTTTGCTTAAATTAAAAAACTTATGAGTTTTTTATGTCTTTCTTTGTGACTTAATTGTCTTCCTTAATCTGTAAAGCACTTGGAATTAGTTTGTGTATGAGTTGTATGCCGTGGTGCACTAGCCTGATTCATCAGCCAGTTTCACTTCGTGGAAACTTTCTGACCTCGCAGCATTAGGATTCGTTCGCTCGATGGTAGGCGGGTACTTTTTTTTATTTAACCGATCGCTGCTATTTGGTCGTGACGTATGTAATGCGCCAAATCTCGTAGGAAGAAGGGCAATAACATCTTTCCCCTTGATAAAATTCACCAAACCTTCTCTTTGTTCCGGCTTTAAATCCTCGATCTCGGGAATCGTTGCCAACACAGAATATACGGCTTCGTCTACATCCATCTCAAAGCGCTTTACAACAAGGAACCACTCACCCATTCACACACCAGTGTACGCAGACACTGTGGGCAAGGTGGGTTAAGTGTCTTGCCCAAGGACACAACGACAGCATTCATCTGTGGGAGCTGGAATCACACCAGCCAACCTGTGGGTCAGTGGATCTGACCGCTCAACCTGTGATGTTTATGTTGAGAGCAGGATTCGAACCGCCAACCTTTAGATCAGTGGGCGAATGCCCTTTGTTTACTGTTGTGCTGTACCACAAAAGGGACCCAAGCAAGCGCTTGAGTTTGACGTCAGGGCTTCTCAGCTCTTCACTGGTCGGTGCGCTGCCTACAACTTACAAACCGTCTAGTGTATTCTGATTCCTTACCTAGTCATTGAAGAGAAATGAAATTGAGTGGAGGCACTAGGTGGCACCAGCTTGGCTAATGGTGCACCACTAGCCAAAAAAGGGAGAGAACTACATAGACCATGATCCTTTGGTGTTTGGTGAATAAACTGTTATAAAGCACTTTTTAAAATCGCAGTTCTTCATATTATAGCAGCACCAAAGGCTTTTCTAAGACTTTTAAAAGGTAGTAGCACATTCACAATTTTCTAAGCCTCCAGAAAATATTGCAATAAACATTAAGCCATGAGATGCATATCCTGAAAATATCATATCAAGGGATTTTGATTTTGTTACATCCCTAGTAATCACTGCAAAGGAACTTACTAATAGTGTATGAATGGTAAAACAACGGCAGTAGAGGTACTCAGCGAGTCACAGCTGTCAGCATCTAGAATGTGAGAGAGTTTATATACGCTTCTTCCTACTCCTTTGTGAGCATTAGAGCACTTTCACAACACAATCAGCGTGCATCCCTCTAATGAAACTACTGCACACTGCATCAGGCTTGTCAAGTTTTTGTGTACAGTTTTTATTTATTTTTTTTGAGAACTGTCAGAATCTTACTCAGAATGGATAGGGCCTGGGAAAGATCGCTAAATGACGCAAACGTACACAGATAATATCTAACAACTCAGGCATGTTTTTGATGAGGGAACAACTTTGTAACATTGTAGAAAGTAAACGGATTCAGTGCATTCAAACTTATAACAATGAAGCTTCATCAATGAGTTTTTCACAAGTTACATGTTAGAGTTGTCGCAATACCAAAGTAAACCAATAGATTTGTAAATTAAATTGCTCCAGACTCATTTCTTCTTGTAAAAGCTGGTCCCGTGCCTGCAGAGAGCCTGTGGAGTAACTTTCAGTGTGCAGGCCCTTCTCAGAGGAGGCTTTCCCGGGCATAGTACAAGAGGGCGCTCCAATCTGGATATTCAGGTGTTATCTTTGAGTGTGTCTGTGCACAGGTCGGTGTGTCTAACCCCGCTAATACCACTGTGTCTGGACAGGATTACCTCTCCACAGAACGCCTGCTAAATCTGTGGAAGCTCCTCACCCGAGCGGAGACAACAGCGGCTCTTCAAATCAGACTGTCCCCCTGCGCTGGATTAGGTCTGAGAGAGGACGGGCTGGGGAATATATGAAAACAAGAACATAATATTGTGAGAGACTAAAGGCAATAGAGATGTGCAGTACTAGGTCTGTAGGCAACTAAAGAAATTCCTGTTTGACTAAAGACTTGTCCTGCTGATTGGTTAGTCGACTAAAAAGAGAACATGACAAGAGCTCTCAAAATCATTATGTATCTCTGTGTATCTGATCCAATAAAAGTTGCAACTGCATGCTGGGTCCAAAGACATCTTTATGTATCTCTCACCTAAACTACAGTAAGTACAAAACTACACTCGCGAGGAAGTACATGCAAAAAATACTATTTATGCAGGAAATAATTTTACAGGTATTACATAATAATACAAATCAAGCACATTGAATAACTTCTCCTTTCTGCTGTTGTCTCATATAAATCCTCAGATTTTGGTCAACTAAGTCAATCTGAGTTGATGTTAATCAACTGAATGACTAGGATTTATAAAATAGAGCATGCAAAATTTTTCAGTGCAGTAAAAAATGTTTTATTAACACAACTGAATCTGCTGAAAAAATGCACTCTAGTAGTGACAAGGCTGCCAGGTGACAGGTCCATAGGCAGGTGCAGGCTGGGGCAGGTGTGGCAGTGCCACATGTACAGGACTATTGGACCACATCCTCGTGGCTTTACCATACACTGGCTCAGCTGAGGAGTTCATCTTTCTCCTCTTCACCTGACCTCTTGACTTGCCAAAGTTGTCACTGGGTGACCACTCTGGGTGCCTGACCACGTGCTCTTTTCAGAGTTTGAGAGTCGTTCAAGGTACGAGGCCTGTATCTCTGCAGACAGTCAGTGAGTCAGTGAGTCAGCTCCTCCATGACTGTGTCTCTGCTCTGCTCTGAACAGCATGAAGGAGTTTAGGGGCTTTTTGATGTACAGTTTATTAGCATTGAGGGTGGTGGTGTCACTGCCTACAAACAGAAGAAAACTACATAAACATGGTTGAATATAATCATATATCTATATATCTTCATAGGCCGATTGCAGTGTGCACCAGTATGATAGGATTATTTGGAGAGTAACAACAACCCTAACCCTAAACTGTTCAATTTCATTGAGCTAGATTTAGTAGTTTTCAAGATAATTGCTTTTGTCAAATTTTTTGGGACACCCTGTTCTATAACTACATACATACATACATGTTCATATGCATAGCTGTTGGTGTGTTCATTTTACTCATAACTAAAGTAGGCAAATGCCATGATTAATGTCATATTATTATATTGGTTTAAAAATATTACACATACTGAATTTTCACTGACTAAGCGGCAGATCTTTTTCTCCAGTCATATTTATCAGCCAATATTACAGTTTTAACTCAAATTTACTAGTTCCTTAACTGTAAGCATGTCTTCCCTTACAGGAATTGTGAACATACACCCAGAAAGAAGTGAGTTTGTGAACATAATAAAAAGTGAACACTCCAGCTAATGCAATAAAATACTTATTTCCATCTCAAAGTGGAGTGACAGTGTGCTTCTTTCCAAAACCATTCCTCCTCTTCTGACACAAAGGTGAATTCCCAGGTTTCTATGGGCTGTCTGCAGTCATCCTCTCTCAGACAAAGCTCTCGTCTCCCTGTACGTTTTTATCAGGCCTCAGTGCACCTGCTCTCCAGCCTTTGCCTCCCTTTTCACTCCCAGCCTGCCACAGTGCCTCATCTCCTCCCCTCCTTCTGTCCCACAGGGAGCCGTGTCATTCCCAAGCCCATAAGAGGAGGCTTGACATGGGCCTCGAAAGACGGCGCCCTCCCTTTTGCTCCTCTGTGCACCAGAGGATGAAATTAGCCGACTATGGACCATCCGGGCCAGAAGTGCCTCACCAAGACACCATAGACTCCTGGCTGTTCCCCCCTCACCAACCGCCGGGCGTCTTTACAGCAATCCCCCACTTGGGCTGACTCACCACCTGTCCATGAGCCTTTTGCCCCCCCGGTTAAATCCATTTAACCCGTGGTGTGGGCCACAAAAACAGGGCCACCAGGATGGACACTTTACAGCGAACAACTTTGTCCAAATCACATTTTCAGTGATATTTTAAGCTGGAGTACAAGGGCCTGTCCAATGAACCTGCAAATGTGGTCTCACATGTAAAAGTCAATAGAACATAAGTGATAGATCCTCTGAAACATGGAGTTCAGGTTAGTAAAGAAGAAAGAAGAAAGACTCCATAGAGCTTTTTCCAGAAATTGTGGACACATCTGCAATTTATTCTTCATTAATAAGACTGTGTTTCCCCAGAGACATTAGTATCTGTCAACAATCTGCAGTATTATTAGAAAGAAAATAACTATCAGAACTTCAAAAGGTTCCCCAATCTTTTTACTTTACTTGTGTCTTGTGACACTTGAGTGACTTTTATGTATGACATTTCTATTTTCAATTTATATTTTTTGAAAGAACTGCATAACAGCAGATATTTCATGTGAAATGTTGTTGTTTTTTTTAGCACAGAAAGCAAAATATTTGCTGTTTGACATTCAATTCTGTTATAAGTTTAATATTAGATTTAGTATTAGATATTGTCATCTACACTTGATCGCAGCAGATAAAGCCCTGTGCACATAACATTCACTGTGGCTCAGATCACATATGTGGTGTTTAAAGACCCTCACAGTACAAGTCCTCACACTTAACAGGACTATTCGCCTGAATGTCTTTTAATGGGACATAAAAGATGTTTAAGTGTGATTCAGCATAGAAAGAGCTCTAAAGCGGAGGAAAAGGTGCAAACTGGCATCTCAGAGCCAAAGAGGACAATTATGTGGTTTTAAAGCCTGAGCAGAGCAGGTCTTTAGAGTCTGTCCCAGAAGGAGCTCCTAATGGAGGGCATTTGTTGTTTGATTGGGTGATAAGCTCTTCACTGTTGTAATAGCTCCCCTGCACGGGTCTGACCGCTGCAGTGGCAAAATATGACACTCAATTGTATGACAGATATTCATGACAAAGTGGACTGGGCCTCCAGCTTTCATAGCAAATTGCATTAATTGTAAATCTAATTGTAAGTCTTTCCACCATATTTCACTGCTTCTGTGTATCCGTCAGTTGTTCAGGTTGGTTCCATATAAGAAAAGTCAATTCTGTCAACTGGACAAAAGTTCACAGTAAAGACGTTGTGCCACTCATCCAACTGGCTTCTTTAGTTCAGGTCAAACTGCTGGTGGGACACTGCCTTGTATCTGTCTGAAGGGCAGAGCTCACTCAACTGAAGTGTGACCTGTCCCTCAGTCATATTGTGCATAATCGCTCAGGCCCATAATTTGTGCTGTCACACCTACTAGCATACAGGCTATCACTATAGTTTTCTTTGTTTTGATTTGGATCTGAGGACGGAGCAGTAAATGGTGATAAATGATGTCTAAACCCCTATTTCTGTTCAAAGATGGATTGTCTTTCCTAACAATAACTGCCTCTTTAAGTCCTCTCTCAAACCACCTCTTCTCTTTGACTAGATTCTGTTTCTCACACCAGTTTTCATCCAGATGACTGTACTATTTTGTTATATATTACCATATTTTAAAATGTGTAGTGTAACAGTTTGGAGCTACACAATTCTAAATCATTTAATCATTACCACAGATACAAGCACTAACACCACAGATGTCTTTTGTTTTGTTTTTGAAAGATCAAGTTAATTATTTTAGGGAACTACTATGCAAAGTTTTTGTTTTTCCTTTATCATTAGCATTTGATTGACTGTGCATGTTTCAGTCATTTGTATTGTCCTGTATTTCACTTAAGCCCACAGCTGCCACTTTCAATTCTTTGAGAGATCTAGACTCGTGGTTGTGCACACATAAAAAAAAAGTCACATAGTCATTTTGACGAGGCAGAGCCAGCAGCAGAGAATCAGTGCGATGGTTTAGAACAGCAACTCAGTGGAACCATTTCTACTTTATTATTAAATACCAGAAAGACAGTAATATGTCACATTTTAAAGGTCCTACATTTGTGTTGTGTTTATTAGTCTGTCTACACCTCCAAAACTCAAAATGATCTGTTCCACCTTGTGATGTCATAAAGTGATAGTTTTAAGTTAATGGTCATTGCCTAAGGCTAGGTTCAGACTGCAGCCTGAAGTGACCCAAATCCGATTTTTTTGCCCCTATGTGACCTGTATCTGATCTTTTAATGACAGTCTGAACAACACAGATCCGATTTTTTTAAATGCGACCCAGGCCACTTCGATATGTGGTCCTGAAACTGATACATATCTGATCTTTTCACATGTGACTTCAGTCTGAACGGCCAAAGCGCATTCATCCCACCTACACGTCATCAAGCAAGCCACAAACGTCACTATTCTGAGCTGAAGTAGGCAAAAATTGTTAATAAACTCTGTGTCACTGAAGCGAAGCAAATCGCCACTCACCACTCTTGGCTACGTTTCCGCATCCACCCCCACAAAACGCCACGGCCAAAAAAACTCATCCTTCTCCTTCTCAATCTCCTCCTTAAAACAAGTAAATTGTACATGTTCTGGCTCCGGTACGAGAGGAACTTTAAAATTGCCAGGTGCTCAATGCTCACGTCCATGTTTGGACAACTTCCGTAAACACAGAGCACACTCGCTGCGGTTGACGTCGTCGTGTCCTCCAGTGAGCATGCGGGACACTTTTGGGCCATTTAATGTTCACACTGGAGATCACATACAAGTCGTATTTAATTGGAAATGTGAACGACCTCGCAAAAACATCGGATTTCACAAGAAAATTCGAATTGAGCGTTAAGCCCTGCAGTCTGAGCCTAAATCTTTTTTTGGCCAAATTGTGATATCTGCCTAACTTTACTTTCTCACCACTGCTGCATCACGCTGCCTTATTGCCTGTGTCCTCTGCCTGTCAGAACACTTGTTAGAGTCTAAAATCACTGTCTGCCCTAGTCATCTCTAAACAATATCAATAAAAAATGCCAATGTACTTGCTGAAAATGTTCAAATATGACTTAGGCAATGCAGTTTCCTTTTACCTTTAGTTCCCCAGAGACAGACTATTGCATTGCTGAAATTGTCAAAATGATTCTAGTGAAGGTGTATGGAGTTTAAAAACACAGTGGAGCACTTCCTGTATTACCACATGACATCAAGAGGTGGAAGAAAGTGTTTTCTGTTAAAGAGAAGAACTCGGCCTAAACATGCAGGCTTTGTGTGTTAAACATTTGAATTAAACAAAACACAACTCCAGGTCTGTTTTAAATAAGGAAACAACATAATAACATATCCACAAAAACAGCATAGTTTGGACCCTTTAAGTTAATAAAGCCAGATTTTCTTCTCAGCCACATACTGTTCCATAACTGTCTTTTATTTTCAGTGGAGCCAGCAGCTTTGGGGTCAAGGACACGAGGTTGCGGACTGGCTCTGCAGAAACCTGGGTTGGGGAGAACGCACTGTTGTTGTCACTTTCAATAGACATCACAATAAAGAGGCTGCCTTTCAGAGTGTGTTCCCTGGAAATGTCAGGGCCATCCTCGGGAGCCTTGAAGTACGCTGTCTTTTTAAAAGCAATATTGGCAGTAAACAGTGAGGAGGGGGCGGGCTATCTGTACCATCGCGGCGTGCGGAAGGTGTGGGTGGTGGGTGGGTGATAATCGCGCTGGAGGAGAGGCACCTGCAGGAGTTGAACTTTACCATCTTCACATTTATTGGATCCTCGCCAACCGGGAGATGCTTTTGTGAAAGTGTCATTGCAGCCTTTTTACCGGCGGAATAATCCTTACGTTTTCCTACACTTTTGAAATCTTAGGAGACGTCACATTTAAATGGAATTGCTTTTAATTCGCGGCTGCCTCGCTGAATGTCATCGAGATCTCGCAAATCTGTCTGGGAACCTTTCAAATCCTCTAAAGCTGAGTGTGCTGTCAGAGAGTGAGGAGAGATGGTAACAGTGCACTGAAACAAATTCTATATTCAAATAAACTAGCAAGAGAATTGTAAAATATATAAGGCTGCTTGTTTAGTGCAACTGGTCTCCAAAACAGCCTTTATTCATTGCCAAATCTACATACTGATACTTTGCAGTGACATTATACTGGCCCACCTGATCAGCGAGGAGTATAAAAGCCCGGAGCTGCCACCAGAAAAGCGACCAGTGGGTCCTCCGCTGCAGTGAAACTTAGTTCTTTATTTTTCTGTTGGTTTTTTTTTTTAACTTTATCTGATTTTTGTACACTTTTTAGTAATTTTTGTAATAAATATTATTTGTTTTGGACACTACACCATGCTTCCATTTTTGTTCTAAGCTCAGTTTCTTTTTAACATCTTTTTCTAGTTACCGTGCCACCCCCTAGAACCCGGGGCACATAACACCGCCACTGGGTTCGCCAAACATGGATCTATTAAAACCGACAGTGATAAAGCCCATTGATGTAAATGTGATCAGCGCTAAAATGAAGACTGCATACGTATGTGCTGTTTGGAATCATCTTGAATTTGGCAGCTCGTCTCTTCTAATCACATGTACCCAGTGCACTCGGAGTTGTGTGTCAGTGGGAAAATTATGAAAACTGAGGTATGGTTGGAATTGTTGATTAGCCGAACATAACAGAACACTACAATGACATGGAGATGAAGACAACTGGGCCTGGGAAGTTGTGATCGCATCTTTCCAAACGTATTCAACTATTTATGCTCCGGTTTAGGTGTTTGATTTTAAAACTAAACTCAAAAGGTGAGAAAAAAAGTCAAGTCAAGTTTAAGCCTTAGATAAAGCAGTACCTACAGTTAGCATCACATCCCCAGGGAACGTTGACGAGATCAGCTGCAAAATATCAACGCAGATGTGCCAGAAATCTGTTACCATAGCAACCAGTGACCCCAGACGTCACACGTGGATCCACAACACCGCTTTGTCCTTTAATGATAAATAGTCCAACTCAAAGTAAACTTAGCAGCTGATTCAGCGTCTCTTGTAAAATAAAAACAGTGCAGTTTAAAGCACAGTAGATTAATCACCAGCAACTTAAAATGTGCAGCAACAATGTGGCAAACAGGTGCAGTACTTCAACTTTAAAAGTGTGTAATTGGCTAAAACTTATCCTGCCCCGTGTACAGATGCATTCAGCATGATTGAGAAAAACCTTTTAGTAGGTGTGTAACAATATCCAAGTCTCTCGATACGATATCATCACAGTATGAACCTCACGGTACAATATTTATTGCGATTTCGTGGGAAAGCTCATGATATGGTGGGGAGGCTCACGATTAAGAATCTCTTGGTGCAATATTTTCACAATATACATCTTACGGTACGATATTTATTGCAATATTTTGTGGAGGCCGAACAAAACTGTTAATATGGTACTTTTTCCTCTTAAAATGCCTTGATGAGACTTAATCCAAAGAACTTGGACTTAAAAGTGCTTAGAACTGTTATTTCTTCTCCTAGTCTACTCTAAAATGGAGCAAAGGATCATGGTCTATGTAGTTCTGTCTTCTCTTTAGCTGTTGCTGCACCATAACTCTTAATTTAAGCAAAGAGACTTGTAATTCGATAGATTGTGATGGTCTTATGGTCATATTATTGTGAAAACTTTGATGATACAATATCAGGATATTTTGGTTATTGTTTCATCCCTACCTTTTAGATTAAATTTATATCATTCTTTTTTACAGTTAAACATATCTGTAAGTGAATTTGTTTCAGTATGTAGTGGTGTGAAAATTGGGGACATAACGGCATCCAAATGTCACGCTACAATTATCAAAGTATACATCATTTTTCTTAGTCTGCCTACATCTCCAGAGCTGAAAACCACAGCTTCAAGACAACAGTTGCCTTTTACTTCTTATTCTGTAGAGATTGGAATTTACAGAGTTGAAATCATCCATGTGATTCTGGTGTATGGAGTTTAAAAACACACTGTAGCACTTCCTTTATTACCACATGACAAGGTAGAACAGAGTGATTTCCGTTTGAGAGAAGAACTCAGCCTAAAGGAACTGGATGTGTGTGTTAAACATGTGAATGAAAACTCGAGTCAGACTTGAGTCACTATTTTTAGGACTTGAGACTTGACTTGATAAAATAGACTCAGACTTGGGATTCGACTTGGACTTGAAGCTCAAAGACATGGGACTTGACTTGGACTTGAGCCCTGTAACTTGGGAAGACTTGATGCTTCTCCTAAAAATACATATGTTTTTAGAAAATACTTTTCTCTTTACAGTTGATAAATGCAATGCTTAATTTTTACAGGAACAGACTGGAACATGCCCCTCCCACTTCTGTTTGGTACTTTAGATGTAACTGAAGTACTGTGAGATAGTATCATGAAATGTACTACAGTAATATAAAGTACAATACAGTAAAACAAAGGGAACTACAAAGAACATGATCCTTTCATTTCAGTGCAGACCTCACGACAAAATAACAGCATTTTATTCTGACCGTAACGATTTGCACTAAGATCTTGTCAAGACATTTAAAAAGGAAAACTTAACATTTCTGCAACACCTATATAAATACTCATATATGAATATACCATGACTTTTTAAGTACAATTTAGTTTAAAAGTCAAATATATAGCAAAAATCGAAGATATATTTGGTACTTTGGTTAAAGACTTAAAATGACTTGAAGCTCAAGGCAGACGACTTGGACTTGACTCAGACTTATTGGCCAGTGACTCGAGACTCGAGTTGCCTGTCTTTGTCTTGTCCCGGAACTTCCCTCAGACTTGTGGTTAAAGACTTGAGACTTACTTGAGACTTGCAAAACGACAACTTGGTCCCACCTCTGTGTGAATGAAACAATGCCAGTGTTTGTAATGAATCAACATTATAACATACATCAGAAAATAACATAATATTTAATTATTTCTTACAAAACTCAAATCCTGACACAACCTTACACATTTCTTTTCACTTTTGCGTAATCAAAAAGGCTCCACAAGAAACTCTTCCCTTTCCCAGGCCACTGTAAATGCCATACTTCTTGTGTTAATCCCAGAACACAAAGCTTGCTCCCCAGTGCAGCGGCTGGGGCCCCACCTTATTGTGAGTGTGAAAAACATGCATATCGATTGTGTGGGTCCCCCGAGCCGAGGGCATTGTGATCTTAAAGTGCAGCCTGGGTCACACTGCATCAGGAGGGCCTTGGCTTCTGTGGCAAAAGGTTATACAGGAGAAAATACTATGTTGAAAACGCGGGTAGGCCTGTCACAGTAATTACTATATCGACTTATCGTTCAATATATAAAAGCTAGATCTATTTTTTGGGATCAGTGTTTAACGTTTGTACATTTTCTTTGCACTACTAGGAAATGTTTGGTATATTTTGACTGCTTGATAAGATTTAAGACGTAAAAGTTTTAAGTTCTGCAGTTCTCTAAAGTGTTTCATTCTGCTGTTTATTTTTTGTTAGAATTGCACAATATTGTAATTTTGCTCTTATTAGATTTTACCTTATTTTATTGTCTTAACAAGGACTAGGAGATTATATAGCTTTATTTTATATTCCTATTGTATTGCTTTATCTGTATTGTGCAGCAACATGGTTTTGTTTAAGAATGTGCTACATACGTAAAGTGGACTGGATTTAGAATACCGTAAATTCCAGACTATTGAGTGCACCTGAATATAAGCCGCATCAACAAAATGTTTACTAAAATTTAAAATTGTACATATGTAGGCCACACCTGAATATAAGATGCAGGTGTCCATGTGTTCAAGAATGTTTTCAAGTCTGCATTTATCGCCTCTGAAAGCTTTTGCCATCTTTTTGCAGTGAGTCAGTTCATCACCCTGCCGTCGCCAAAATCTCACCATAGACTCACTGATGTCGAGCTCACGTGCAGCAGCTTCCTTCTTTGACAGCCACATCAATCAACGTCAACTTAAAAGCGGCATCATCTGCATTTCTTTGTGTATTTTCTATGAGGAGGGTGTCTGCATGAAGCGCAAAATAACTGTTCAAAACACAAACAAACTAGAATCTTCCTCGGTGCATCACCCACGTCTCTCCCTGGGCTCTGCTGCGCATGACTCCTGCAGAAAGAGCCTCTGTCCTGTCTGTATCATGTCAGCATCTTGGAGGATTCAGCAGATTTCAGGCTTTTCTGGGAGCTACACTAGTTCTAGGTATGAGTGAATGTTCGGCTACTGAAGTTTGAGACGTTTCTTCTCGTCATTTACGCATACAGGTAAGACGTATCTCTCTCATTAATGTTAATTTTACATCATAACTTAGTTTATTACACGGCGATAAACAGTTTGAGTGCACTGACAATATCGCTAGTTAGTGTAGCAATTTCATGTTAACCCTAGATCCATGTGTGAATAGCACAGACAGCAGTGTTTTCTGCACTCAGGTTGCGTGTATCCGCTGCCAAACCATCAGCTGTACATATGAATGAACAATGTGCCAAACAAAGAATCCGTCAATATATTAGTCACATTGTTTTATTAGCTGCAGGGTTCAAAGTGTGAGAAAAAAGTAGCGTCTTATAGACTGGAAACTACGGTAGTTTTTGTGGCGTAAATCTGCTCTTGGGTTATAGTGTCAGTGTCATAAATTAGTTTCAATATTATCGTCTATATTTACTTCAGAAATATATCGCATGTCAAAATGTGTTATGGTGGCAGGCCTAAACGTGGAAACAAAGCAGCTAAATATCTCAGCATTACGTATTTCACAGTAGAGCAAGTTTTTGACAGAACCAATTTGAACTTCAGACATTTTGAGAGGCCTTGCTGCAGAGACAGAGTTTGGTAGGAAAATTTAAGTAGTGTGTCTTTGTATGAGTTGTACATAGCCCTTATAACCCTTTTCAGTTTGTCCACATCTCATCTGCACCCCATTTTGAGCTATGTATCTGCTACCCATGCCCATTTGAAAGCCTCTGGGTCAAAGATACAAATTTAACAAGTAGAAGCTCCAATGGTTTGATATAAGGATGTTTTTCTATGTAGCACTAGTAGCACGCCTTGCCTCATTAAAGGTTATAATGTTGTTTACTCTTCAAGAACATAGCTGGAGTTTTGTTTAATTTGTACATGTTTAACGCACAAATTCTGCAGATTTAATCTGAGTTCAGAAAACAATCTGTCCCATCTTGTGATGTCATGTGGTAACATGAAGCGCTTCAGTGTATTTTGAAGCTCCATACACCTTCACTGGAATCATCTGGACAATTTCAGCTCTGGAATTGCCAATTTCTACTCAACAAAAGGTAAAAGATAGTTGCCAACTTGAAAACTACCGCTTCATGACATCACAAGGTGGAATAAAGCATTTACAGTTTTGGAGATGTAGACAGACTAATAAAAGGTTACTCAAATACAGTATGTGTAAATGAAACTAAACACAACGTTGGGTATGTTTTTGAGTCAATGTGTCAATTTTGTGTAATATAGGACCTTAACCTCAAAGAAACTTAGCCTGATTCATCAGATGGTTTCACTTCGTAGAAACTGTCTGACCTCGCAGCGTTAGAATTCATTTGCTTGACGGTAGGTGGGTACTTTTTTCATTTAACTAATTGCTCCTATTTGGTCGTGACGTATGTAATGCGCCACTAATGGGGCTAACTGGTATATTAAGTTTTTCCCAAATCTCGTAGGAAGACGGGCAATAACGTCTTTCCCCTTGATAAAATTCACCAAACATTCTCTTTTTTCTGGCTTTAAATCCTCGATCTCTTGACTTTTCACTGACTGGCTGGTGCCCAAACTCGCACTTCCGGGGTTTTTGCGAACCGTCTAGTGTATTCTGATTCCTGACCTAGTAGCTGGAGAAAAATGAAAATGAGCGGAGCTACTAGGTGGCGCCAGCCTAGATAAAGGACTTTTGCATAGCATGCTTTATTGATTTCTCTTTGATATTTGGGCTGATTGGGACCTGATGACAGCAAAAACTAATAATTTATATATCCACATGATATATAAAACATTAATTTTATGTTTTAATAATTTTGATGGAACACAGTAAAGTCACAATTGAATAATGATTTACAAAAGTGCCTGAACAACCCATATTGGACATATATTTCCACATAGATGCCAGGTCCTGGGAGGTTACAGTAATCATACTTCATATATAGTGCCTCCATTATCTATGTATTCTCACTTGGTAGTACAGAACATGAACAAGGCTAGTGCTTTCTACTAATCATACATAAGCTGAAAAGTTCCATACCCTCTCACCGCCCACACAGCTGAGTAAAACTTTTCTCACTGTGAATAAACTCCATTGAATTTTAGAGTGAACTTCTTCTGCAGTTACCTTTGCCTTGACAACACTTACATGAACGTAGTGTCAATATTTATTCATACTCTCCTTACTTTATCTCTATATTTTTCATTTTGCAACTCTATCACCAAGGTTTCTGCTTAGAAATATAAGTTCTAAAAGAAACTGAGTGAATGCAAAAGTACACATATTTTAACAGCATATGTAACTTTTGTCACTATAGGATTGCCACCATCAAGCTATTTGGTAACGATATAAAATAGTCGATGCTCTCCCATGTAACCTCTCCAAAATAATTACATTTTGGTAAGGTCCTTGATAAAGACTTATTGAGCAGTTCACACCAGGTTATGATTTTGTCCGTGAAGGCTCTGTATTATGTTGCCTGGGATCAAAATACACACTTTTTCAATACTTTTTGAAGAGGTGAGTCTGGTCACTGATGAATGTCCCTGTTTTCAAATGGGAGTGATTGACAGGTGGATTAGTCAATCAGTGACACACATAGTCCATCTCTATCAAAAGAAAATGAAGGAAAAAAGTATCACAGGGGATTGAAAAACACAGTGGGTATCTGCAGAATCAATGAGTGGCGTGCCCCAACTCTGTTAGGCTATGTTCAGACTGCAGGGCTTAATGCTCAATTCGGATTTTTTTGTGAAAAAACATTTCCAGTTAAATGCGACTTGTATGTGATCTCCAGTGCGAACTTTAAACGCCTCAAAAGTGTCCCGCATGCGCACTGGAGAACACGACGACGTCACAACCAGTGAACGTGCTCAGTGTTTACGGAAATACCTGGGCTTGTTCTTCATAAAATGGACAGGTTACACTTCCACACCTGCTTCGTTTGTTTGTCTTTAGCCTCCTTGTCTTTGGCTCGCAGGCTTTTTATTTTTTGTTAATATTGGAGCCAGGATCACCTGTACCTGCGCTCGGACATTTCTTTGACAATCATTTCAAAAACCACACGATTCCGATAAGACCCCTCCAATTTGGCCTGAATACAGCGATCCCCCAATTAATAAACTCGTTAACCTCACTTTTCCTCCACTGACTCCAGTCAAAGCCTGACGTGTAGGTCGGATGCATGCGACCTGGCTGTTCAGACTGAAATCACATGTCAAATGATCGGATATGTATTGGTTTTAAGAGGACATAGCCAAGTGGCCTGAGTCGCATTTTAAAAAGTCGGATCATTATCTTTCAGACTGTCATTAAAAGATCAGATACAGTTCGCATAGGGGCAAGAAAATCTGATTTGGGTCTCTTCATGTTGCAGTCTGAACGTAGCCTTAATCTTAGGTGAGATAAAGTGGATTTTATTTGTAAATCATAAGTGACCAATGAGCTCCTTCGTTTCACGCATCACTGAAAATGCAAATCCAATTGGACAATCAATATGTATTAAAAAAACGCATAGATATATAATTCTGTACTGTGGAAGACATTTTGTGTGACTAAAATGATCCTCCTTACTGCATGATTTGGAACTAAATGATAATGTTTACTTACACTGTATCCATTCACTTCAAAATTTAAATTTTTGGTCTGATTAACATCTGCCATCTACTGGTGAAAAAAATAAAATAAACTTGCAGATGGTAGCTTTAAATTCACTGTTATAAAAATAAACAAAGTGCAACATTGTTCCTTGTGACTGTTGTTCAGACCCACTCTGAACACGCCAATCTTAAAGACCCACTTACTAGTTATTTCCGCATATAGTAAGAAGTCATAATATCACATTTTCTAGCCTCTGGGGAGCACAGTGAGCGGCCCCTTAGGCATTTGTACACACACACTCACACACTCACACAAACTCCTGCTCTCTTCAGCTCTCCGGGGGCTCTTTAGCTCTTCCATCACCATTTGGATAACTTAACCTTGCTGCTGCTCTGCCAGTCAGTCAACGATGTGGCGAAAAAGCAACACATTTCTTTTGTCTCTGAAACAAACAAGCGCTTTCAAACATGTATTTGTTTACTCTTTCTTTGACTAATTGATTTGTGATCTTAAAAATCAGCCGCTACGTTTCTCCTTCACAAAGCTTCAAATTATAAAAGATGTTTGCGTTTCGGCGTAATTGTTTCGCAATTACACATTTCGTTTTTTTCTACAATTACTCTTGTCGGATTTCCCATTGTCTTCTCAAAGCTGACCTGCGCGCACACCAATCTCATCGTCATAATTACCGTCATCACAATCGCTATTATCTTAATTGGCCTTATCTCCTCGTTAGCTGCTCGTTAGCTAATTGACTCGGAGAATATACCGCCAAAAAGTGCACCAAAGAGAAGGGGGGGGGGGTAACAGACGGAGATCAAGAGGAGACATCTGCCTGTTGAGGGAATGCTTGGAAAAACTTGCCGTAATGAGCTTCAACTGTACACAATTATGAGAAGGGAGAAGTACCACAGCGACGGCGGCGGCTGCAAAGGCTCATGGGAAAACGCGCGACTCCGTGAGTGCTTAGAGAAGGAGACAGATGCCTAATGACACGTTCTGACAGAGGCCACGAAACAAAAGGAAACAGAGCAATTATTCTGAAGAACGCCAAAGTCACGTACGCTAATCTCGCTACAGTACGGCGCAGTGTCAAAAAGCCAATTATAGGACATTGAAAGAAGCGCGTATAAATACTGTAATTACTCCAGGCTGATCTGTGACAGAATCAGAAAGAGGGAAAAATAGGGAAATTGTGATAAATGAAGGAGCTCAAGAGGTCACGTGTTTTTTTTTGTTTTTTTTTTGATTAAAGAGTAAAATCATGTAAAGGAGTAAGTACTGTGTCTGGTGGGTTATTAATTTCAATATAAATTGCGCTCTGAAAGTTATTTTGGTCATATTAGATCAGAAGTGAATGATCCAGTAGAACAGAATAAACACCACAAAATAGGTGGCTTTGGACATGCCTGGTTGGTCAAGTGCACACATTTCTCCAATACTTAACGACAGGGATGTCCAACCACCATGCCGGGGACCAAAGCTGGGCTGCTCGCCATCTGGAGCCAGGCCTCAGAGAAAAATATATATCTTTGTAAGGAGTTTACTGTTTTCTTTATAGTCTACCTCCACATCTATGTGTTTTACTCTGAAAATATAGCACCAATTAACCTGATAATTTGCCTTTACGCATTAGAGCTGCACAGTCACTTGAGCACCTTAAATCTCTACTTAAAACATACCCTTTCTCTTTGGCGTTTGCCCAGAGTTAGGAAGAGACACAGTTTGTTTTGCTAACTGTATGTTGTTATTCCACTGTAAATGTTGTTCAGCACTTTGATAAGCTTTGCCAGTTTTAAATGTGCAATACAAATAAATGTGAAAAAGAATGTCTTAATAATCATTTTTGCTGTTCATCAATCAATCAAACTATGATTAAGGGTTTATGCTTTTTGTGCTGCATAATCATGTTTTTTTGTTTTTTTTTAACCAGACTTTATAGGTAAAAAGGTTGGGGACTGCTGCTTTATGACCATAGACTGTACAAAGAAGTGGACTAAGTGAGTATGACTCAAATGAAGCTCACAATGTTAACAGTTACAGGAGCAAATATGGAGTCAGGCTCTATGTTATGAATAGGATATTTTTGATGGAGTGAGCGTGAGTGTTGGTGGTAGTTGGAGGGACAGATGGCGCAGATTGGCAACCTTGTTTCTGTCAGTCTGCCCCAGGGCAGCTGTGGCTACAATAGTAGTTTACCACTTCCAGACATGGAATGAATGAATAATGCACCAAAATGTAAAGTGACATTGGGTGTCTGGAAAAGCGCTATATAAGAAAATGCATTATTATTATAATTATTATGATGATTATGATTATTATTACTTAATTTGAAAACAAAAGGAATGTGTGTATGGATGCTGCTGCTGCTGTTTGCAGCTTGATTAAAATGCAAAGTTGCTTTTTCACCTTAGCCATGAACTTGTTAAATAACATCTGGTTTCACACAACATTTTTAGAACTCCACCTGTGAACCACAACCTTGACAACTGTTTGTGAACTATGAATATAAATGTGCATTATATTGTGGGAAGCTCTTAAAACAGTGATTCTGTGAAGACAGTCTAACAGTGAAGTGTGTAATATTACACACATGCTAACTGGTATAACTTATTTAGATCAACACTTTAGTAATATTAAAATGCCAAAAAAAAAGGGTAAAAATAATTAATTTGTTTCAGTTCATTTTTGATGCTTTGAGTCCCTACTCTCCACACTAAATCACTCCCCCTTCAGATCTTCTGTTTACATGTAAATGGGTGCATGATCAGCAAAACACTGCATATGATACATATAATAATATTTGTATTTCTAAAAACATATCTGGGTGCACGTAGCAAGGGAGTGTGACTCATAGACATAATTTAATATTGGTTCAGACTGTCAAACCAATACAACATTTGGAAAACCTAACCTCTGTTTTGAGTGCGATTTTTAGAATGAGTTGAACAAGAATACTTTAGGAGAGAAAGTCTGCAACCAAAATTTAAGAAAGCACCTCTAGTACATCCTCCTGTTGTGTCCCTGCAGCCGCCTTACCTCCAGCTCGCTCTATAGTATATTCAGACTGATTTACAGGCGTTTTGTGAGGAGACAGCTCTGCTCAGCACACATCCAGCCCTCAGTAAAACTCCTCTACTACAAATCCCCCAGCCCGACAGTGGATGATGCACCAGCCGACCCTCGTGGTCCTGGTCCGAGAAGCCCGAGGACCTCCCGCCCTGGCTCTGCTTTAGAGGAATAAGATTATAGGTATCAGCAGGCTGTGTGGAAGGCTCCTGCTGCCAGAGTCTTTCAACCTCCCCAGAAAATACAAAAAAATCCTTCAAAGTGCCGTCCGGACAGAGAATATATTACAGCCCAGTCTAGACGGACCCCCACAAACTGCTAACGATATTACTATTCATCAAAGCGGTGAGGCATGTGTCTACTGTTTTAATAAAGCTCTACATGAGGCTAGACTTTTGGAGAACACTGACCCAAAGTGATTTGCAATTTGTTCGCCGTTTCATTAAAAGTTTTACTGCGATATTGAATGTAATGTGAGCTTAGACTATATCCTACTGGGGAGGGTTTTGATCATCTTTATTGGCAGTAGATCAAGACTGTTAGTGATCAAAGCCAAGTTGAAACTGTTATATTTAGTTTTGAAGCCCACATGTCACGACTTGTGATACTTGTCCATTCAACTTTTAAAGGTCCTATATTATGCAACATTTACTCTTGTGAGCTTTGAGACATGTTAGAATGCCAAATGGATTTATGTTTTGTTGTATTTACACATTTTGAGTAACACTTTATTATTTGTCTGTCTCCACCTTATTCGCTCAAAATGCTCTGTTCCAGCTTTGCCACGTTTACATGAGAGCTTTAATTCTGAATAAAACATAATTTCGCTTTAAAAAGACCACCTAAACACTTAATCCCTAATGAAAATGATTATTTGGAATTAACCTCAATTCTGAACTGAGTGGGTGTTTTTTGTTTTTTTTCCCCAATTTTAAAGTTGGATTAATTTATTCCTCGATCATGTAAACATTTAGTCTTCTTAAAAATAATTCCGGTCGTTCAGCGCATACTCGTTGGGTCGCTCTTTCCGAGGCGATCTGGACGATCTGGCTCCAGCAGTCCTGGCTTCGGACTTTCATCCACTGCTCTTTGGATTTGCGAGCGGGACGCAGGAATGGGCTGAGGTAGAGCAGCAGTTTACTTCCTCCTTTCTCCAACACTCTTCCCTTCTCCTCCTCAACTGACATACGTAAAGTGTGATGAGAGAATCGTCAAGCTGCTATTTAAAAATCATCGGAATGACTGCGAAGAAAATTTGGATTGTGTTTGTGTCTGTGGCGTAAGGACAAATCGAGATGACAAAAAAGCCGGTGGCAGGTGAAGTGTGTGTTTTCTTCTGGTAGGAGTAAATACGTCCGTGTCCCTGACCAGTCAGAACCCTTCCACACACTCAGACATTGAGCAGAATTAAATAAAGACAATTTAACATGTTTTCCATGTAAACTTCAATTCTGAATTATTATTTCCATGTAAACTCAAAGAAGAATATTTTAAATCAGAACAATTAATTTGGAACATCACGTCCCTTTGTGATGCCATGTCATGGTAGTTTTCAAGCTAACAGCTACCTTTTACGTTTGGAAATTCCAGCTGAAATAATTAAAATGATTCTAGTGAATATGTAAGGTGGAGCTCAGTGGGACACTTCCTGTATTACTAAATCATCACAAGGTGGAGTGTTTTCTGTCTGAGAGAAGATTTCAGCCTAAATATTCAGAATTTATCTGTGAATGAAACAAAACACAACTTCAGGTCTGTCTCTTCATGCAATAAAGGACTTTTAATATATTCAGTCGGAGCGCCTCGGGTTTGTACCTTTTCCACTTTTACAATTTCCAGTAAGGGAAACTTTCTGTTTAAGACTACGAGTTCAACCCTTGTGGAGCACCTGTACTGATATTTTTAACTCTTTTATGACCCATTGAAGCACTCTGCCTCTTTTCTTCATCTGACAATTTCAGGTTTGTTTTTTGGTGAGGAAACAACACTGGAACGTAGATCAGAAAATAGCGTAATATGGGCACTTTAAAGTTGCTCTATGTAACTTTTCTGTTGGATGGGCTATCAGCTGCTCGTCTCCATGGAGATATCATTGCTTGGTCTGAGATGTTCCACAGTATGCTGCACTTATACATGTACATCTTGCATTTACTCAGTTGCATCTGTTTTAATGGCTAAAATATACCTAACTTTATTCTTGCTGTGCAGTGGGACGCCTCTCCACAGATCTGGCAAGTCGCTTAGCCTGGTGGTCTTCATAGAGATAGATAAGTTGAATGCCAAGCAAGACACAAGCAGGTGATAGGACCTTCACTAGAAATGTTGCATAGTGCACCTTTCAGCACAGTTCAAGATGCATCAAACATAATCGCACTATAGTTAGAGTTTTGTTAAGTGTGTCCTGAAGCAGGTCAGTTAAAATGAGTTAAAATGACAAAGTTTGAAGAGTGGATGAAGTTTTGCCTCACACCCAAAAGACCCATACACGTCCAGAGGTAAAATGTTTTCATCAAACTATTTTTAGGCATTTTTAAATCTGTTGGAGGTAGTTCAGATTCAATAAACTTTTGTAGAGTCCAAAAAACCCACAACTGCAGTCTCCTTGCAGCACTTCACAAAATAGTTGATTTAACTGAAACTGAAACTTAGAAAATCAAAGAGTGAAACAGTCAACGGTCAATAAGAGACAAACAAACATTCACTAGAAACAAGCAACAAGGAAAGCTGTCCCAGAGCGCTCCCTGCCCTAACACCTTCCTTGTCTGTAAGAAAAAAGCATTTGCAGATGCCTTTACTATTTGGCAAAAACAACACTTCATTTTGCATTCACGATACATTGATACTATTATTTCTATATTAGATTTTTACTTGCACATATACATCTATATAATTATGCCTTATTTGACACTAGTCTCTTGCTATTATTGTTACTTATTTAGAATTGATTATTAACATTATGATTTTGCTGTTTGTTATTATAATATATTGTGATGTGTGAGTGTGTTTAATTTGTTGAACAACGCCATCCCCAATTTAACGGAAACAGAAAATCACCCCACATTTAACAGACAGCACAAGATCGTTTCAGTTGACTTGACAGAAACTTGCAGTTGGATTTACACTTTGTTTATTCATAAATAATGCAAAGATTGTTTCCCTTAGATTAAGCATTTAGATACAACAGTTCTTTACAGGTATACAGCTTGCTAACACCCCAGGCAGGGGCCGTAAGCCTTGTTGAACCCAGCGTCCACACAAACCCTGAAACTGATGATTTCTCAGCATGTAGGGGAGACTCACCGCCAGCAGGAGACAATTAACAATAAAAATCAGCTTACATGCACAATACAATTAAAAACATACCATTAGTGAAACATGCCGGGTGGCCTTGGAATGGCTCACACCTTCCAGGCAGTACAACCCAAACCCCACTGCACACGAGGGGTCCTGCTCCGAGCTCAGGTAAGATAAAAACATTAGCCCATTAGCCTTGACTCAGGGTCGAGAGGGTAAAGTCTGGCCTACTCACCGATGACCGCGCCACTACTCTGATCGCTGAGCTTGACGCCTAACATGCGATCTGGTGCACCTAATCGTACTTTGTGACTCCCGTGCTCCTCTCACGCCTTGGCTTGCGGCCATGGCAGCCCAGCTCCTCCAGGCATCTGACGTTGGGTGGGACTAACCCCACGTTCAATTATTTTCCGACTTTCAGTTAGACCTCGGATTTGACGTCACGTCCAAGCTTGAAGAGTATTATTATGTTTTACGTGTTGGACTACGTGGATTATGATTATAACTATTCCCTCATCTTATGAAAACTCTGCCACTTGATTTAAATTTTTTAAAAATGTTGTACTTCATTTTATGTTATGATTTACCTTCCATTACAACCTTTGGGACATTAACACCCATTAAATCAAGTATTTGTTCAATATTGGCCTCACCACAACACCGACTACCAGACCCACAGGCAGCGATACAGACGTGATAATACAAGTGACTGAAATTGTCATTTAAACCACCAAAGTGTCCAAACACAAATAAACAGTTCATATTTACACATTACAGTGGGCGTAGCCATCTTGGGTTCTGACTTGGAATCCTTGCTCAGTCTACTTTTTCTGCCATTGAGGTCCAAGTCGCGAAGTCCCAGGAAAAGGGGAGTGTCACATGTGTCTCTAGGCAGCTTCCTCGGAAAACTGATTCGGAAGGATAATCAAATGCAGGGTTAACACCGGTGACAGTGCCCCTTTTATAGGTGGCCCTCAAAGCGCACTAAAGGCCACATCGCTACATGAGTTACTGTGTTCAAATGCTCTCCCTTGTGGATCAGTAAAGCTCGTCTATGTTTAAAGTCTATCAAGGTCTACCAGCAGATTCTTACATAGGCAACTGAGTGAAGTACAAATGTATAGGATGAATGGCAGCACAGCACTCATGATTCACAGCAAGAAGGTTCCGGATTAGATTCCCAGGCCGTCCAGCCTATTCTGTCTGGGTGGGTTTCCTCAAGACACTATGGTTTCCTCATCAACTCAAAATATGTATAATAGGTCAAATCCTCTGGCTTGTGGTAGTACTGACCAAGACCAGCTCAAAATCATGGGTCAAATGCAGAGGACAAACTTCTCTACATGTACAGTAAAGCGTACTTTAAAAAAACATAGTCTTAGTCGTTCCTCTGGCACGTCACCTCTGTTCATTTCAGTCTGTTTTATAAGGCTTACCTTGGATGAACTAAATCATACATGGCTGCAGGTGCTCATTGAAGGCTGCACTAAGACATGCTAATTAGCCTGACATATTCACATTTTCCCAACCTTTCATAGAGAAAGCGGGGTTTATTTTGAATTTCCTCTCTGGTTTTGAAGGCTTTCATAGCTGTTGAGAACTATATTTTTCCTGCATTTTGGAAAGCATGAAATGTTTGACTTCTAAGGCTCACATGAGTTTGTCAGTTTATTGCCTGAGACTGCTCACAGACAAATTCATCAAGTTTGCATTAAAGAGTGAGAAGACTGATTGAGCTGGGGATTTCATTAAAATAAATCAGATGTCTGGGCCTGACCTTCTAACAACCTTCTTTATTTTATTAGATTTCAAAGCATGACTCATCATGAATTATACAAGGCAGCTATTCATTTTTCAACACATAGCTTCAGTTCAAATATTTAAATTGTCTTTTTAGATTTGTTTATTTCATAATGGTACAAATACTTATCAAACTTTTTAAATGCAGTATATAACTTTTATGATGGAGGGTGAGCCACCTGCTTGAGTCCTGACATTGTTATTGCTTTGTCTGGAATGTTCCACAGTAAGGCATTACACTTATTTTCTCCATGGAGATAAGCAGCAAAACCAACACTTAAAAGAAATCCACTTTATACAGAGCTGTATCAGTTTGGAATGATCCTTATTTAAAACAGATTAAAAAGAAAGATCCTTTTAACAAGAAAATTAAAACAAATTATACTTAACTTGTCATTAAAATGTAAATTGAAATTTTAAATGGCTAAACATTCATCTGTGGCAATAAAAATGTTTGTCAGTAAAACAAACTTTAATTTTATTTTACCAACAGAATGTCTATGTGAAATGAACATTGACATTTTTTTGTAATATATTTTTAAATGTTGCATGTGTAACCTGGGAAGAATTATTGCTGTGATAACTCATTACCTGTGTCGATGGAACTATTACAGGTCAGATCTATGAAAAGGCAACCCCACTAACAATAAGAGTGCTTGTTTTTAAAAATGTTATTATCATTATTATTATTTAGGAGCAAATAACAAGATATATAAATGTCATGCCATACTGTGGAGTATTCCAGTGTTTGGAACACTCTGCCCCCTCACGTCCAAACAGCCCCCACAGTAGAGTGTCTGAAGTCTCATCTTAAGACCCACTTTTATTCACCGCAGAAGCTGTGTGGTCCTCAGTGTCTTATTTATTTTTATTAAAAAGTTTACACTATATTATTGATTTTATTTATTTATTGCTATTCCATGGGTTTGCTTTTATTTGACTTTCCTGGTTTTAGTGTTTTGGACTAGTGTTTAGGGCTGTCGCAGTTAGGGAATTTCTCATACCCGGGCAATGTTCTTGTTGCGTGCGGGAAAAAACAGCATATTCAGGTTTGAGAGATGATCGGCGTGGAGTTACAATACTTACAGTGGCACTGAAAACTCTCTCCGATGGTGCGTTTGTATTTGATTTGCGGGCAACTTTGGAGAGGAGAGGAAATCTACCTTGGTTGTCGCCACGATGCAAGTGGGTCTGCACTGGAGTCGATGGGATCCTCCTGGAGATAGCGTGTGAGTTTGGTGCCTTCTCGAACTCTCTTGGGTATGGTTTCAAAGGTGGTTTGGCTTTGGAACAAGTGCGCTGTTGCTATCTGCGTACGGTGGTGGTGGCCCAACATGTACTGCGGTGGGCCTCTTTGTACCGCGGTGATTCATTTTTGCGGTTATTGCGACAACCCTAGGTTAAAATGAGCATTACTTTGTTTCACTTCATACAAACCGTCTGACCTTGCAGTGTTAGAATTTGTTCGCTCGACGGTAGGCGGGTACTTTTTATCATTTAACCAATCGCTGCTATTTGATCATGACGTATGTAATGCGCCGCTAACGGAGCTAACTGGTGTATTAAGCTTTTCCCAAATCCCGTAGGAAGAAGGGCAATAATGTCTTTCTGTTTGATGAAATTCACCAAACATTCTCTTTGTTCCAGCTTTAAATCCTCGATCTCGGGAATAGTTAACACTGAATATATGGCTCTGATTGGCTGGTGACTGAACTTGCACTTCCGGGGATTTTGCGAACCATCTATTGTATTTTGATTCCTGACCTAGTTGCTGGAGAGATGAAATTGAGCGGAGACACTAGGTGGAGCCAGCCCTGCTAGTAATCATGGCTCATTGTAAATAATGTGTTGCCTGTATCTGAAAACTGTGACGTTGCAGATCGGCCAACTACAGAGTGGCAAGTGTCTACCAGTCTACCCAAACACACTTTTAACTTGTTTTCCCTCTCCAGCTGTCAATCATTCCAGAGTTGGTCAGTTTGTGTTGTCGTTTCAACTCCACCAAAAGTCATAGATCCACTGATAGTGCTGGTTCCAAAAAGGGAAGCTGGCTTTTATTGAATTAATTCTGCTGTGAAAGAAAACCCATTTCCCCTTAGGGCTCTGGATCCTATCAGCAGAGACAATGTACCAGGAGGCTTAGTGCTACGGAGTGAGAGGAGGGTCAAAAGTCCTGCGGGTCAGGTAGGTTTATCGGTGCTGGGGTCTTATCTGACGTTTGTCACAGGGACACGACTGGAGCAGAAATGGAAAAGGAGACTTGTATTATTCTTGTGCTCTCTCCCATTTATCTCCAGCACTTTTATCTGCAGCATCTCAATATCTCATCGGGAAGTGAGACGTCCACTGGAGGTTTTTACTCATACGGACAATGCATTTTCTGATAACTGCTGTGTCACTCACTGTGGCCCTATCGCTCTGTGTCACTATACAGGCTCCAGGCTGGTTTTGGACTCTACACGTTTCAATGTTACTCTGGAAATATGGAAACATACTTCCACGTGACAGTTGGTAGATGATAGTAATCAGGTGTTGTCTATTCTAGTCTCTAATGGACAATAAAACAAGTGTGGACAGGAGTAAGAGACAGGAATCATGAACACACTTGACAAATAGAAGGCAGAGGGATTGTCCAACGTGAACAACGTGCAGTTTCCCTCAGATAATGTTGTGATCAAATTCAGCTCAAAATCAGTAGATGAGTCCACTGCTTCAGACAGGCTGAACCTGCACCTGCATGATTTCATGGTTCCCAAGTTAAAAGTATACTTGGAAAGATTATCCATGGAGATAGTTTTATGCCATAGTGTGGAAGATTATAGCCAAAGGAACAACCAGCAGGAGGCGGCTCAGGTCTTTCATCCATCCATTTTCTTCCGTTTTATCCAGGGCCAGGTTGTAGAAGCAGCAGTCTAAACTGGGATGTCCAGACTTCACATTTCCTCCATCCCCTCCAGTGGGACACCAAGGAACTCCCAGGAGAGCCGAGATACATAGTCCCTCCCAGTGAGACATGCTCGGAACACTTCTCCAGGGAGGTATGCAGGAGGCATCAGGAGCAAAGCCTGAGCCACCTCGGCTGGAGGAGCAGTGGCTCTGCTCTAAGCTCCTCATCCCATCTCTAAGGAAGCTCCCAGCCACCCTGCATAGAAAACTTGTCCTTTTTGGTTATTACCCAAATCTCATTAAGCTTTAGTGACAAGACAAAAAATAAATAAATAAATAAATAAAAAAAAGTTGTACTACTGGTGATACAAGTTCCTTTGGCCCTATGTGATGTCTCTGCAATTCAAGTTCAATAACCACTAAACATTGATGTATTTTACATCTGTTTTGACACCCTTTTTATGTAGGTGGTATTTGTCATCGAAGTTTTCAGCTTGTCCAAGAAAGGGTGTAAAAGGCTGGAAACCAACTGAATGTCATAAGCAGGAGAAGTTAATTTACCATCAATAATACAGGCTCTGGGGAACATAAAAAGTCAACATAGTATGATTTCAAAATTTAATATAGTATTATCTTTGTGTGTTCAATCCCCTTTGACTCTGCTTCTAAACGAGGAGATTTATCAAGCAAGTGGTGAGACTATGAAGGCCAGTGGGCACCAGTTAGACAACAATATGCCACAATTTAGATAAGAGTATGCCAATGATGTGCCAAGGGAAGAACATGGTGTCAATGTGAGCTCTCAGTCAGAGGCACAAAAATTTGGAACAGTCTGCCACTATCAATAAGAGAAACTTGAACTCTTGCCACCTTCAAGTCCTACTTAAAAGAGTGGCTAAAGAAAAAACAGACTTGTGGACACTTTTAGTATAGATTTGTTAGTTGTTTTTGCTTTGTTTAAATTTGTGGTGTTACCTGCCTAGGGACTACAGATGGAAATTAGCAGTCTTGCTATAATCTGACATATTTACACTGCAATTTTGTAGATGTTCATTAATATACACTGTCCCTATTAAATAAATAAATAAATAAATAGCTTTTGTGAGTCAATGTTAAACTGAGATGTACGTGGAAGATAAATTACTTAATTTCTCGTATCGTATTCAGTGTTAAAAGTACAGATGGATAACTACAGCTCAAAATGATCAAATATCCATTGCTGGCTGTTCACATACCACGCATAACATGGTACAATAGTGTTTCTTTAACTACTGGAGGAATTAAAAACAATATTCTGTACTTATAAATCTTAGCAAAAATGTTCCAAAAGATGTAATTTGCCTTGGGTTCATTTTAGGTTCACTGTGAATCCTAGATCAAAGTGTCTAAGAAAAATTCACTCAAAAAGTAAAGCTATACCAGTACATTCTTTGTCCTTGCCTTAACAATAGTGAGCTCACCTTTGTGTCATCTGAAGTCATAACATGTGTATTTGTACAGGGAGCACGGTTCATTCCAGGTTCTAGCCTTGAAGTTGTGCCGTGACAGGCCGCCTCTCTGTTGCTGTATACTGTTCCCTATACGCTGGCTGGTTGTATGTGTGGATTCTGCCTGTTTGTTTGTGTGTACACGTGGATGCGCTTGGTGCCGATGGCGGTAGGCTGTGATTATGCAGTAATGCTAGGCCTGTCAGGAAGCCAGCAGGCAGCCTGGTGTTAGACACAGCAGGGGGGGACACCATCAGCGCCATTACACCAAGCTCTCATCCAAACACAAATATATGCAAACCGGGAAATGGCGAGAAGTGTTCAACATGTGACTTTATTCAGACAAATATTCTCCAATGTTAAAGTAGCCTGCTATTTCAAAATATAAAGCAAGTTTATGTAAATAAGAGGTTTGGGTATACACCTGATTGGGGGAACTTGTTTTGTCCTCAATTATAGTGTGGCAAACCATCTGTTCAGACAGTCAAAGTACTTTTACGTTTAAAGCTATTTATGTATACCAGGAAATCATGAAAAGTATAGAGTCATAATGTTCTTGGAAGTCCAAACTGGCTCTAAGTTTGACCATAAAAGAAAATAGCACAGATATAAGGCTGGCAAGATGAGTCATCCTTTCTTATCTTTAAAAGGTGCACTGTGTAACTTTTTGGTTGGTGGCTTGTCACTGGTCTGTTTCTGTGGATATGTCATTGCTCTGCCGGGAATGTTCCACAGTATGATATTAAACACCTCTACCTTATATTTATTCAATTACAGGTGGTTTTGCTGCTCAGAAATACCTGGGAACAACTAAGGTATTATGACTGTGAACAGGGTTAACTTTCCGCAGATCTGATCTGTAACTTCATCTGGTTTGGTCTCCATAAAAATAGAAAGGTTTAATACCATAGTGTGAAACATTCCACACAAAGCAATAGCATATCCATAAAGAAAAGAATTTCACGAACCTTCCACCAGAAACTTACACTTGGTCAGCAGTCAAATCTGTGGAAAGGCAAACACACTTACAATAAGAATGTGTGTGTTTTTTTAAAAGATATTTTGGAGCAGTAAATGCCTGTAATGAAATAAATGCTAAATACATATATTCAACAATTATTAACTGTTAATCAACTGTTCAGTCATTCAGTAAGTAATGCAAAAAAGCAATACTTCATTATAAAGGCGAGATACTGCAATCACTGAAAGTTTTAACCATTTAATGTCGACTGTCACAAATATACGACAAACCGTTTGGATCAAGATATAATCTGAGACAGTGGCTGCATTCCCCCAGTGTGGGTCAGTCTATTTCTATTTATTTATTTATTTATTTATTTTTTGCTATAATCAAATTAATAATCAACTTAATTTACCATCTACTTAAAGGCAAAAACACACACAAAACGTTTTTTTTTTAATACAACTATATAAATTCTCACATTAAGGGGTTTATATTTACTTTATGTTATGGCCGATTTCTCAAAATGCCTTATTATGTTATGAAAAAATTACATGATGAAAACTTGAAATACTACATCTCACATGCAGTGTCTCCCCTTACACATTTGATGCATCGGTCCAAATGAAGCATGAAACGTGATCCACCATATTAACAAACTCACTGCTTCACTCATGGCTCACAGATGCTCTTTGAAATACACTTTGTATTGCTGATGTATGTTTAACTTGAAAAGACAAACAAAGGAGACTGTTGTGAGGCTGTAAGTGCACTAAGGCATATCCCGGTATAATTTGCTTAGTTTTTTCTATATAAAGGTCACAACAGCTAAATGTAAATCAGACTTCATCTCACTGTCTCCATGGGCTGTCTGCTCCACTGCTCTAGCCTCATCAAGAGCTAAGAAGTGAATTTTAGAGCAGTGTGCGGGCTGTTAAACTTCCAAGTAGTTGTAAAGGCTAAATCATTGGTTTTGAAGTTCAGCTAACCTTTGATAAAGCAATTCTTTCTAACTTTGTCTGAAAACCATGAATAATACCTTTATAACAAACAATTCCTTCCTAATTTGAAGGTCTTTGTGAGAACATTTCCCCATTGAAAACACATAATATTTTGATTTGAACTGCTTAATTGCTATCACCACAGAGGATGGTTGCATAACTTGAAACCCATGAATAGAAGATATGGGAAGCTTTTTAACTACAGGTGAATTATGTAGCTTTTCTTGTGGCACTATGCAACTTTTCTTTATTCGCTTGTGTTCATGGAAGGTTATTGTTTTGTAGGGATTGCTTTGCAGTATCAGTCTTGCATTTATACAATTTCTGCTGTTTTATTCCACACAGATCTGGCCTGTGACTTGGACTAGTGGGGTCACCTGTTCTTTATAATTAAAGTAAATGTCATAGTCAGGAACACTCCAGACAAAGCGATAACATATCCATGTGGCGGACCTTCCCTTAAGAAAGTTACATAGTCCACCTTAAGAAAATCCGGTTGGTAATCTAATTTGTAAAGAAAGATCGATGTATTGGTTGGTCGATATAGTAAGCCAATATTCACACTTTTAAATTACCGTATTTTACGGGCTATTAGGCGCTCTGGATTATAAAACGCACTATCATTAAATGGTCTATTTTCAAACTTTTTTCACAAATAAACTGCACTGGACTTTAAACGAAACACAACAGTTCGAATTGTCAGTGGGACTTTGTTTGGCGCATTCACGGTGACTCTGGGCTTTGTTCAGTTGTGGTGTGTAGGGAGGGTGCTGTCTGGGACCGCTGGATTGTTGGCATGTTCGCAGTGACTCAGTTGTTCAGCTGTGGCTCAGAGTGGCACATTGGACTTGCATTTTCGGTTTGTTCCTTCGTTCCGTTCCTCGTCCGTCTGGAGTGATGAGTCTGGCTGCGGGTGTGTTTCGCTGTGCAGTCGCTGCGCGGTCGCTGTCTGCTCCGTGCGTGTTTGCGTGCTCTGCGGGTGGTGCAACTTTGTAGTTTACTGAAGTTGTGCTGGGACACCCGAGGGGATTCGTGTATGGGGCGCTCTGGATTGCGGGGCGCGCGGTTGTTTTTTGGTGGGGTTTAGAGGCTTAAGAGCGCGTCTAATAGCCCAGAAAATACGATAATATGCTGTCGACCTTTAGCCAGGCTGGTGCCATCTAGTGCCTCCTCTCAATTTCATTTCTCTCCAGTGACTAGGTCAGGAATCAAAATACAATAGACGGTTCGCAAAGTTTGGGCACCAGCCAATTAGCGAAGAGCCATACATTCTGCGTTGTTGACGATTCCCAAGATCAAGGATGTAAAGCCGGAACAAAGAGAATGTTTGGTGAATTGTATCAAGGGGAAAGACATTATTGCCCTTTTTCCTGCGGAATTTGGGAAAAGCTTAATATACCAGTTAGCCCTGTTAGCAATGATTGGTCAAATAAAAAAAGTACCCACCTACCGTCGAGCGAACAAATTCTAACACTGCGAGGTCAGACAGTTTCTACAAAGTGAAACCAGCTGATGAATCAGGCTAGTCGGCCTCAATCCACAACACAAACCAATATTTAGTTTTGGCCAACTGCTGCTTGAAGAAAAGACATAATGCTTCATTTGAACACTGTAGTATGACAAGAACTGTACATGTTTTTATGTATTCATTTATTTATTTCATTTATGAAGTATAAAAAGACATCAACAGTGTCACAACATCAAACACACATGAAATGAATGAAAAGGAGCAGAAAGAAGAGAAATCTTGTGTTATCTGCCGCCTTTTCCCTTTTCAAGACAAAACACCAACACTGATAGTCACTTTAAAACATTTCAAATCAGTACATTTCAGTTCAGGCACAATTATTAATCAACTGCAAACAGAAATCTTCATGATTATGGACAACAACTTAGTTTACTTTTTCATACATACACATTGCACTCATATTTATGTTTTTTTTTTTTTTTTTTTTTTTTTATGCCATCATTGTACTTCATTCTTTTATATCTTTGTCAAGACTATTCCATAAATGAACTCATTTCACAGTGATACTTCGCTCCATAACCTTGAAAAATTAAATTGTAGAGGCTTGTTCTCATCTCAAACAGTCTTTGAATATTTACAAGTAATACACTTTGCTTTATACAAGACTTTGAGGATACTTAAGTCAACAATATCATGCATTTTCAACACTTTAAGTTGAACAAATAATGGTTTGGATGGCTGTCTACAATGACTGTTGGTGATAATTCTCTATTTAAGTTACATCATTTTGGCGAAAAGAAAATATCGAAAAAAATAAATAAAAAATCAACCATCAATTTCTCTGGAGTATAAACAGTCATGACAAAACAAAAAAAAATAAAAAAATCTGTCAATCTCTCTCATTTAGCAGTGAAAAAAGCTGAGTATATAGAAAGTCAACACAATTTCACCCTTTCCTTGAAAATCACCAAACAAGCAAGTTGAGAGTTTCAAAATGCATTAGGCACTAAAACTCTTTCTTCGTCAAGGTCTTACTTCACCCATAACATCTTTTCAGTTTCAGAAATATCTTAAACTTTTTTCCCTCTGCCCTTGCTTCACAATTTCCCTTTCTGTCAAGTTTCACAAATATCTTGTTTAGCTAAGGTCTTGGTTTATATGTGGTGACCTTGCAGTGGCCCAAACAAAGACAGATGATCCCCGGTCTGGAAGAGGAGATTTATTCAGTCTTAAACAAGAGAGTGGAGTCAAAACACAGCAGCAGCGGCAGTAGAAAAGGGGTGGGCGGTCATTAATAATCAAACAGGATCTAGAGGGGCACTGTGGACCGCCGAGGCAGCTTGATAATTCAATCTGTCAGAGCACGATACCAGCACGGCCAATTAAGAGGAGAGGAGGAGAGCTGACCCTGACTTCTCTACAACCATCACCACTGCAGCGTTTCATATGAACGCTGTTAAACCAGTGTCTACACTCTTAAACTGTCACTCCAACTCAGGTCAAAGGGCACATGCGAGGAACAAAGGGGTTTTTAATTCAGTTCCGTCAATCTCTGGATCAATAGTGCTTATTGTTATGGAGCTACAAAGAAACTACCAAAACATGTTTTCATAAATGTGAAAGGTACTTGAAATTATCTGAGGTATTTTGTGTTGTGTAAAACAGCGGGCCACAACCTTTTTTCTTAAAAGGATAGGTTAAAAGCATACAATTTTTTTAGGGGCCAGTGGAGCGGAGTGGGGCACAAAAAGCATAAAACTCTTAACCATGGTTTGAAAAAAATTGTCTTATTACTCATGTTTGCCGTTCACCATGATCATTTGCACTATATTTTTAGAGTAAAAAACATGGTGGTAGACTATTAAAAAATGGTTTTGGCTCCCGGCACAGTGGTTCGAGATCCCTGGTGTAAAAGTACACATTTTCTAGATGGACTACCTTCATATTAGTTTATAGGTGCTAAACTAGTTTTGCTTTCATACATACAGGGTTCCCACTCTTTTTCACTGACAAAATTTCAGAACTTTTCCATGACTTTTTCATGACCTAAAATGAATTTTCCATGACTTTACATGTGTAGAATCGATCATACTTTTAGGACTAAATATGAAATGTTAACCCTTTCCACTCACCTTATGGTTTGGCATTATAGTTATTTAACATTCAAAATACTGTCCGTGCATTTATTGTCGTCTCTTTTAAACAAAAAGGTGCATAAGTTCGGAAATCATCATAATACCCTAATGATAATTTAACAGAAAGCTGTAGTTGCATGAAAGAGATACTAAAATTCCATGACTTTTCCAGGCCATTTTCACTTTCCATGACTACTTCAGGATTTTCATGACTCTGGGAACCTGGAACGTAAGTTATCTTCAAAGAAAAGGCAAATTAACAATCTGGAGCAATCATCTTTGTTGTAATTTTGTGTAAGTTCTTATTAAATTAAAGATGAATTCAGTTTAAGTATTTCTTTTTGCAACATGTTTCTTAACATGGGTGTGTGAGTTCATAGACATCTGTGCAATGTTAGAAGTCTGGTCTGGTCTAGTCTTGATTTAAACATGCAAGTCCAGGTTTAGTTCCAATTTCAATATGGCCTTGATGACTTACAGTATAGAGCGAATATTTTATGACCCCTCACATCTCCAGTAATTACTCGTCTAGTTCATCCTTGTAGTGCCCCTGCATCCATACAATCTGAGCCCAAGAAGCACTCACTTTTCCTTATTTTTATTCTACAATGCGAACCTTTGTTGTGTCCCTGAACAAGTCTTTGCACCCACCTCATCAGTGTAAAAATGTGGTTTGTGAGACTTCTGGTACAGATTGTAGCCAAGTATGCAGAAGCTATATAAATTTAAGCTATTATTAGTACAATCATTTTAAAACCTTTCTCAACACATAGATTAATTACTGAAAAATAAGTCATGAATTGTTGCCATGTTTCAAATGATGCAAAACAAAACATCGTAATTGCAGAAGTGTTTGAAGCTGAATCAAAAAGTCAACACTTCTATTAACAGTGATATGCTGTTAAGTCTTGGTTAATAACACTGCTATCTGTGGGTTTCAGAGTGATAAAAACGAGCACCGTTGCCATATAATTAACAATTCAAAACAAAATATATCTTTCAAACGTCCAAAAAAGTCTTCAAAATATCACTTATAAACAGAAAGCTGAAAAATATGAAAGCATTATATTTGGGTGTGATGGTGATAATAATGTATGTTCAACCTTATGTTAAACTATTTCACTTGAATGTTGCAAGCACTTAAAATTCTAACCTTGTTGTCCTGTACCTTTGATAATATGTCCATTTGAAAAACATTGCACTCAAGCTACCAATTAAAACACTTAAGTGAGCCAAGGAAGTGTGCTGCGGAGGTGTGGAGATGGCTGTGATGTGGAGGGGTAAGGAGGAGGAGGAGGAGAGGGAGGGGGGTGTTATTCCAACTGAAGAAGAGCATACGGCCATAAAACATCTTTTCATGCTCTGAAAATTTACAGTGAAAGAAAAACAGACCTTTTGATCAAGGTCGCGGAGAGGTGTGAATGAAAGAGTCACACCGAGCAACACGGCGTTACCAGGCTCCACACTGGCCTGATCACTCTGTGGAGAAGTACATACAGAAAATAGGTTATGTGTTTCATTGGTCTTTCATGGATGCCCAAATGCTTTTTATTTTTCATTGCATTGTGTAAATTTTCTGGTGGAGGGTCCGTCAAAAGCTTTTCTGAATTGGAGATGTTATTGCTTTGTCTGGAATGTTTCACAGTATGGCATTAAACCTTTATAATCATCTTGGAGACCAAACCAGACTAAGTTAGTTTTTTTTTTTGAGCGATAAAACCAACTGTTATTGAATAAACGTAAGGTAAATCTATTTAATGTCATACTATACAACATTCTAGGCAGCTCAGTGACATATCCATAGAAACAAGCAGGTGATGGACCATCCCCCAGAAAAGTTTCACATTGCACCTTTATGGCCCTGTCACACCTTGATGATTTAGCCGGCGTATGCCGACGTACCAGAATTTTCCTAAAATGCTGGCATATGCTGAACTTCCAATGTGTTTTTTTTTTTTTTTTTTTCCAGTTTTGGGCATATACATAGTGTATTCGTAACGAATTGGATACATTATATATCAGTAACTTATATAGAATGTTTTGATAACTTATACCAACTAATGTGTAGCGTGATGCCAGCGTCCACAACTTATCCCCAATGACGTCTGACGTATGCATAGCGCACGGCAACGTATCGCCAACAGTCATGTGTCATGGCCTATAAAACAGCTGAAGCTCGACGATTCATAACTACACTAGACAATCACAGTAGCAACATTAATCAGCGTCATGCCAAAGACAAGTCTGGAGGACTACTGACAGTTTCCCCATTTTTATAAACCAATTTCCCTACACGCTGCCAGTATGTCATTATATGGTAGCTATAAGTTAGAAACATGTTCAGTAAGTATTGTGGTCGTTGTGTCAACAATCGCATAACTTACCTACAATTTATGGCCCACCACGTATGCAGGACTCTGCACACGCTGACATATGTCGAGAAATTTTCATCATGCTCAAAATTTTTTGACGACCTTGCTGTATGTCGACGTATGCCAACCTGCTTCAGTGTGCTCATAACTTATACAAAACTTACCTACAACTTATCTGACGTACGCCATTGTATTTGCCAAAATTTTCATACACCGCCATACACTGGCTAAATTGTCAAGGTGTGACAGCCCTTTTAACAATGGGAGTGTTAAAGGAGCACAAATGTTTCAGGTGGAGAGTCCACCGTCTGCTGCTCTCCATAGAGATGTTATGCCATTCGCCAGGCAGGCCAAGTTACAGATCAGATTTGTGGAGAAGTGACTATCACAGTAATAGCATGTCTATTTCATGGGATTCTGAGCAATAAAACACCGATACTGAATAAATGCAAAATAGATTAGTTTAATGCTACACTGTGGAACATTCTGGGCAAAGGAATAACATCAACTACCAGAAGGTTACACACATTGCACCTTTAAATTACAATATGGAACCTCTTTTGACCACAAACCTATACCTGTTTTTTCACCTCCACTCCCTTTTCACATGCTAGCCTGAGAAATCAGACCAAAAACAGAATGTACTGAGGTTTGTTTGAGCACAGAACCGCCCACTTTTGTAAACAAGAGCCAATCAGAAAATGCGAGTGGATGAACAATCCATCTATGAGAAAATATTCTACTGTTTGAGGCACCCAAGGTTAAGAAAACTTTATATATTGTGTTGACATTGGAGAGAAGAGAAAGAATATGTTGGGCTGCACTGTTCATCATGGTCAGTAAACTTCAGCACCATGGATAGCGACTCAAAAGCAGCAGCTCTTTGCAGAATTCTTGTTTAAATCTTGTTTTCTAAATCTTGGCTTCACTCCACATACATCAGACTTTTCTTAACTGTATTTAAATTGAATACAAGCATTTTTAAACTATAATACACTCCTGGATGTCATTTAAAACACAGTAAGTTTTGGTCATTCGAAAAGCTGACAATAGCATAGAAAGATTATTATTTTACTTTGTTTTGTTCATGTATCATTGGCAGGGATAGATGGTGGGTAGAAACTTTTAGAGCACTGAAGCGTTAATTTCTGGCCAATACAGAATGACTCAAGCATCTTAATAACTCCAAATACAACTCTGAGTATGCTTATGACTGTGCAACTACTGCACATCTAATCAGGTTTCTGAAGTTGTATTGTTGTATTGTTTTGCACCATGCTTTTTTGAATATTTATGGAAAATTACCAGGTGAGTTGCCTAATCAGTTCCTTCTACATTTTGATTGAATCCAGAAGGGACTGGAACCGAACCATAGAGATTGAACATCCTACGTCCAAATTTGAGATGATCCAACACGTGTCTCTCAAATGCAAAGGTTGCCTCCTCTCAAAAATTCTCATGTCATTCAGAACAAAATATATCACTTATTTTACCTGGGTGAAGTAATAGTTTGGTGCTTCGATTGCTGATTCTGTAAAAATCTGTGCTGTTTCTCAGTCCTCTGTAGTTTTTTCACCTTTTTATGTATATGCAGCCAGGCTTGTTTTTGATGCAAATTGACCACACTTCTTTCTGAGTGGTTAATCTGTCTGTCAATCTCGCCCTCTAAAATCAGGGAGACAGGATACAGCTCCAGATCCACTCGATTTTGTAAAGTTTGATCAAAGCATGAGGTTCTGGTTGGTCGGGTAACCAAGTGGGTGCATGGGTGGTGTGGGCTGAGCATTGGACAGAATCATACTGCTAGCCATGAGGAGGGCCTGGGAGAGAATACTCAAACATGCATGAATGACATATAAAATATCTTCAGGTATGTTTTTGATGAATGAAAAATGTTCTAACATGGTAGAAACTTCCAAAAGTCAATTTCGCAATAGCTCCTTTTTAAAGAAAATGAACCACCTGTACAAAGCAGCCATGTGGTCAGACTCTTCACCAATTTTGTATTCGCCAAAAATAGCCACATTTGGAAAGTGTCGGTGAAAAACCCAGAGTTCACGTCAGAAACATTTTTCATTCTAGTACGTTTTTAATACAACTCTAAAAGACTTTCGGGGCAATTGAAATTCTCACTTTTAGCTCCTCTCCTTTTTTGACAGTCTCCTTCTAAAGTCCATTAATTTCACTGTTACACTTCCTGTTACCGCGGCATCCATCTACTCCTCCAAAGAGAGTTTTTAGCATATATCATGGCGTGTGAAATCCACTGCATAATAATGTGTGTTTTGAAGGCTCTTGCTTTGATAGTCTAGCACCAAAGACGGCTCTCGGAAGAATTATTCACACATATTCGCAGCTTCCACGCTTGTGTACTGTAACTTTGTGAGAAGGCTGGAAGATGTCAGGTTTTGCATCAAAGAACCTCAAAAGAGTCTCTTCTTTTTGCTGTAAGTAGAAAAAAAATATGATGTAGTTTCTGTATGAAGTCTGAGATGAATATTTCGAGGGGAGGCCAAAGGGGTTTTTGAGTTGAAAAAGGAAGAGCAAAACATAGTGGATATTGTTATTTGAGATGTCATTGCTTTGTTTGGAATGTTCCAAAGTATGGCATTAAACTTATTGTATCAATCTCCATGAAGACAAGCAGGTAGTTTTTATAGGAAGTCTTAGATTAATATTTCGAGGGGAGGCCAAAGGGGGTTTTGAGTTGGAAAAGGAAGAGCAAAACATGGTGGATATTGTTATTAAAGATGTTATTGCTTTGCCTGGAATGTTCCACAGTATGCCTTTAAACTTGCCACTCTCCATGGAGACAAGCAGGTGACGTCATCAGACCAAGTTACAGGTCAGAGTTGTGGAGAGGTGACCCCTGTCGACAATGAGACTATGTTTTTCAAGGGGTTGTGAACAATAAAAACACCTATAACTGAATGAATGGAAGATAGATTAATGGAATACTGTGGAACATTCTAGGTAAAGCAATAACATGGAGACAAGCAGGGGCAGATCCACTACCAAAAAAAAGTTAAGTAGTAGTAACTTTAAAACTGAATACAGTGGCAGTCCCTAAAAGCATTTGTCTTGTTTTGGTCCAAAGCTGAAAATGCTCTGTTCCACCTTGTGATGTTACGATGTAGTTTTCAAGTTAAAGGGACAGTCTGGAACCTCATTTCCTACTTAGCCAGTGTATTGGAGACGTGTGGAGACACTGTAAAATATTCCATCCAGTCCTTGTATTTGCAGAGGTCGCTGGTGCTAGGCTAGTGCATGTCAATGACCATAGTTATCCTGCCACTAAAAACAGTCTTACCCACTCCACAAAACACCCGAAGCAAATCTATTACAACGCCAGACTGTCAATGTAAATGTCTGTGTTGATAGAAGAATGTTTGAAATAAAACTAACCTTGCATTGCATGAATCTTCGTAAGTTGAGGGACTATTTTCTTATATATCAGTCCACCGCTGCCAAGCTTTTCTATCAGGAAATACTCTCTGCTGCTGCTCAGACATAAATCCTTCATATGCAAGGATATTATTTATTCTGTTGACAGAGAAATTTACAACAACAACAGTCAGGTATTATAATATAATTGCTTCGGGTGCTTTGTGGAGTGGGTAAGACTGTTTTTTTAACTATGGTCATTGACATAAAAAGTGTCTCCACACGTCTCCAACACTCTGGATAACTAGGAAATGAGGTTCTAAGTCCAAAATACCAGACTGTCCCTTTAACAACTACATTTTTACCTTTTGTTCAGTTGAGATTAGCAATTTCAAAGGTGAACTCAACAAATGATTGTAGTGAAGATGTATGGAATTTACAAACAGAGTTGAGCATTTCCTGTATTACCACATGACATCACAAGGTGTAACTGAGTGTTTTCTGTTTGAGAGAAAAACATAATACTTAATGCAGGATATATGGGCACGTTTGTGATGAGGAAACAACATTATAACACTGAGCAGAAAATAGTGTAATATGGGCCCTTTAAAGGACAGGACAGATGAGGATGTAAATGAGGTATTTGCACCAACTTGATCTAAGCACACTGAGTCCAGCACAAAGTCTGGTGAATGTACTGCAGCCTGGACCAGAGCCTAGAGTTTCAGTGATTTAAAACCGCAAAGTGAGGTGAATTTGTTATTGCAATGTGTCAACTTAATTGCCCTGCTACACTGTATATTGTAGCAGCAAAGTGCAGCCTAAAAATACAAAAATATCCGCTACATTAAATCCTACAAAAACCCAGACAAATTAGAAAATTGTTCAGTAGCTTTGCGCTACTTGTTCCATAAAATATACCCAGCCTTAAATAGAAAACCTTAATTATTACCACCTTCTGTACCTGTGTCTCCTCCACAATGCTCCGTCACAAAACGGCGTGAAGACTTTTTGATCACGAACTTCCTATGACATATTTGCTTGCACCCCGACTGCGGTATCGCGCTGGTGTCAATTAGCTGCCGCAGATCAGGAGGTTCTGTCAACGCAAAACAAACGCACCCGCTTCTGAAGAAAGAGGATTAAAGAGGAGTTGAGGAAGACAAAAGGGGGAACGCCTGTTAGATTTGTGCACCAAACATCTCTGACACTTTGGATTTGTTTGTACAGCGCTACATTGTCTAACTGTTGTTTCCTCTGTTGTGCAAATGAGCATTTAAAAGCCATTTAGCCCCAATCGCGAGGTCGTGCATCAACAAGTGCAAGAGGATGTTAGTTTTGTAAAGGAGCAAATTTGGTAACGATTGCAAAACCTACTCAAAAAGTTTTGTAGAAGATTAAATGTGAACCCAGTAATCCAAAACCAAAGAGCAAACGGTAATTGGGAGAAAAAACAATTGTGAAAGTTTCTTATGAAAAGTAGTTCCACTAACAAGATCGCTTTAAATTAGGAAGAGCAACGTCAATGTAAATGAATATGGACATCAATAACATATCGATGTCAAACTGGAGCAGACCTAAATCAACCATTGCAATGTAAGAGTCAGTATGTCACTGCTGGTGATTAGGCTTGCTTTATCAATCAGCCCCAGGACATCTGTGGCTACTAATCTACTAAAACACAACTGCAATATCAAATATCAAACCAAAACAAGTGCAGTATAAAGACTAGATACAATGCGATGGCTTCAGCCCTTGTGAGTGACCCTGGACTCAGACTGCGTGCAGTGCAGCTCTGGTGCGGTGGACAGCACAGCAGAGGACTGCTCTGAGTGTGAACGTCACACTACAACACAACCGCACCCACACAACAGCTGCAGCTGGACCAGGGACAGTCTGAGCGAGGCATGATTCCACACAGGGACAATTTCAAAGTACCAGAGTCAGGACGTAATCCAGCAGCCAAAGACAAAAGAGAATACACCAAACACATGGGCACAACGCCTCAGCGGGCCATGACATAAAGTGGACCAGCACATATGACAGCAAGGCTGACCAGCATCAAGGAGCTGAGCTCGAAGACAGTGGAGACAAACTGACAGACACCACGGGAGCTACAGCCCCAAAGCTAATTAGCGTAGCTACCTGGAAAGCTAAAGTAAACAATATTGTGCTGCCTACTTTTCTTACAACAGCACAACAGACACAGGTTTGACAGGAGGAAAGTACAGAGCTCTTGAGATCTATGGCACTTACAGATTCAATTAGTAATTTAGTAGATAGTGTATTTAATTGCATTCCTACCTGTAAATGGAGGGTAGCAGCGCATGGCAAGATCTGGAAGTCTGTGAGGCCAGGAGGCACGAGGTAACAGGGAGTGTCCACCTGGTGGCAGAACAGGCGCACACTGTTACATACACAATCAAGTTCAACTTCAGCTGTGATAAAAACACAGCATGTGTCAAAGGTTTATGCTAATATTTTCTGTTTATTTTAAGCAATGCTTAAAAAAATGAGTTAAAGATGCAAAAAGTACAGAAATCATTTCATAATTAGTGCAAATGCAAAGCAGGTTGAATGGTAATTTCAGTCCAGATGAAGTTTTGTCAGACACACGACTACAAGAACAACTGGGTACACCATCAGAGTTTAAACAAAGGAAAGTATTGTTGTGATTGTGTAAAAGTCTATTTCTTTAAACCTCAAACCAGTTTTTTTGTGACCCGTAGACCAGTGTACCCGTACCTCTTCTCACTCTGAAACTACATGTTTTTGTTAATAGCACACACCCTTCTCTCTCATCTGGTACAGTACATTGTGGTGAAGAGGCAGGAGGCACTCTCAGGAGGCACTTGTTAATTATATGGGCTGTTGTGCTCCGGTCTGTCCTCCCCAGAAGACAATCCAACGTGTCCATGTTTGACTCCTGCTCTCCGTCTCTCCCTGGGAACCGAGCGGATTCCAGCGCGCCTTCCATTATTGAGCCAATAAAGCAGTTAGGGCGGTGTGCAGCGGTGAGGGGGCGGTGTGCAGACTGCTTTTTATTAGGTCCCAGGACGCAGAGGACGCCAAGAGAACACATCGGAGCATGCACTGTCCTCCGCTCCCTCCGCCTGAAATTAAAGTGATATCTCATTTCTGTAAGATACGCTAGCTGTCTCATACTTAGAGAATGGAGAGGGATGGGAAGACGTCTGATGTCTGGATGGGACGAGTCTGAGCTGGCTTGTGTTTGTGATATAGGTTCAAAGAATTAGGAAATTGGACTTTAGTAGTGGGTTAGGAAGAATTATTTACCTAATACACATAAAAAGGGCTTAATCTTAGTAATAAATTCCATAGTTAAAGGGCCCATAGTAGGCCATTTTCTCATCTATATAATTATAATGTTGTTTCCTCATCCAAATGTACCTGGAATTGTGTTAACTTCAAAACTACTGAATGTGTTTTAATTGTGTATGTTGCTGTGAGTGTCCTTGCATCGCCACAAATATGACGAGATTGGATTACCTGTTATTAAATGTTGTTTTATTGTGTTTTTAAGGAAGATATGTTGCACAATGGGTGGGGTAAAATAGTATTACGAAGATGACATAGGAGACATGTTTCAGAGAATTCCAATCGACATTAAAATCTGGTGGAGGGTCCGTCACCTGCTTGTCTTCATGGAGATGTTATTGTCTGGAATCTGTTTTAAGGGAGACAACTATAGGCTACAGGTAAGCTTACAGGTTAGAACTGTGGTGATGCAATCTTATTCACAGAAGGAATTATTGTTTTTTGGAGCAATAGAAATACCCGTGAAGGATAAATGCCTGATAGATGTGTTTAAAAAGCCTGATTCATCAGCCGGTTTCACTTTGTGGAAACCATCTGACCTCACAACATTAGGATTCGTTTGCTCAATGGTAGGCAGGTACTTTAAAAAAAAAAATTAACCAGTTGCTGCTATTTGGTCGTGACGTATGTAATAACGTCTTACCCCTTGATAAAATTCTCCAAACATTCTCTTTGTTCCGGCTTTAAATCCTCAATCTTGGGAATCGTTGCCAAGGCAGAATGTATGGCTTCGTCTACATCCATCTCGACCTCTTTGTTTACTGTTGTGCTGTACCACAAAAGGGACCCAGACAGGCGCTTGAGTTTGACGTCATGGCTTCACAGCTCTTCTCTGATTGGCCGGTGCATGGTCTACAACTTCCGGGGTTCTTGCAAACTGTCTACTGTATTCCAATTTCTGACCTAGTCGCTGGAGAGAAATTAAATTGAGCAGAGGCACTAGGTGTTGCCAGCCTGGCTTGTGTTTAATGTAATACCATGGAACATTCCAGACAGAGCTAAATAACATCTCCATGGAGTCAAGCAGGTGATGGATCCTCCACTAGAAAAGTTGTGCCTTTAAAAAAACCTGCATTGATCCATGAGGGAATTCACTTACAAATATTATCACAACAATAAATGCAATAAAGTGGTAATGAACTAAGTCATTTGCACCAGCAGATTTGCCTGTCTTTGAAGTGTATTGTCAAAACCTGATTTGAATCCATAATAAAAAGACTCTTGACATGCTTTCGGACATGCCTGAACATCTAAAGGACGACAGCAACGCCCCGAGAAGCATATTAGGAAGGACGAGTGCTCTGATCGCTGGCGGGAGACGCTAGAGGTAACAAATCAAACCAGGAAGTGTGAGCCCAAAACATTTAAAAGCACAATGCTCTGTTCCTTATCGCCGCTCAAACACCTGCCATGTCAGCCACTACTTATCCTGTGATTACCGCTCCAGCCATTCTGCGGTATTACGTCCAAAATATATGGGGAATAAATAAATACTCCAGACAGAGGAGAGAGGGGAGCGTGCAGTCAAATACTAAAGAGAAATGTGTTGACTGAGGACATGATGTACCAGAGAGATGAGAAAGAAGAAAGAAGAGAGAAGGGAGATGGTTACTGTGTTCAACTTGGTTTTAATCAAGAGGACAGTGAATGATATCAGGGACTACATGATATACAGATAAAAAAAAAACCTGGTCATTGTGTGTGAGTAGAAATGTCGAGTAAACGTCATGTCAGTAGTTGGCAAACTTTTAGGCTTCAGGTGCCACTTTGAAAAGTTCACGCCTCTGAGAGTGCCACTTCTAGGGACGCACATTATTTTAGAAGTTCATTCAAAAGCCTCATGGCAGTTTATACAAGTCATGATGACAATAGCTCTGTGCTCATGCTGAGCTTGCACCAGAGCTTTGTGTGGACTGGGTCCTGTATTGGATTTGTTTAAACCAGATGGAAGAACACTGAGATAGAGCCCTGCACACCTGACGCAAAACAGTGCGGCACGGGACACATTTTGAAAGCTCATTGCGGGAGCAGGTGGGAGCAGGCGGGTGGGAAGATAAACTGTAGGCCCACAAACTAAATGAGTGTAAAGTAAAATATACAAATGATGAATGTATGCCTATAATGCATAATGTGTGCTGGATATTTTATTTGGCATTAATAAAAACATTTTAAGCAGCTTAAATTTGCATGTGTGGTCTAATCTTTTGCACATTTTAGACAATTCCTTTCCGCTTCTCCGTGTTTGATAGAGCTTAAGAAAGCGAACGTCCCCATCTTGCAGGTCTTGCGGGCAGGAGAGGGACAAAACATTGCAGATGTGGGCGGGAGCGGAACTGAAAATAAAAAAATTTTGTGGGACTGGGAAAATTCAGAGAAAATTCATTCCCCGCGCAGACCTCTACACATACAACAGACTGTAATCCATGGGCTGTTACACACTTTTACAATGAATCAGACCATAAACTTGAATCCAACAAGTCCAACATGAGCCTTATATGAACAGCCATTGTACATGAAGTGTCCATTTGTGTAGTTCAGTGTCCTGCTGTCTATAACATGGTGATAACAGCAGTAGTACCTCAGAAGGCCGATCCCCAGTCCCCCCGACTGTTTAGCGTGAAAAAGGGCTGGACAAGATCACACAGTGGAGCGTGTCCATGTCGTCATGGTCAGACCTATTCACCTATTGTACGGCTTTGTGCTGCACCCTGTTTTCAGGGTTGATCCACAAGAAAAACATTGACACACACACACACAAAAAAAACTATTTCCAGTTTTCTGTTTTCATTTTGAGCTTTGGAAAAGGGTGATTTTCCAATTTTGTGTTTTCCATTTCAAAACAAAAATCCAATGACCAGTAGCTGCACAGAACGCCACAAGTACTCGGTCATATGAAAAGAGTATTCATGTTCTTTGAACACGAGTGAGCTTCAGTCAGTGGGAGGAAGTCACAGATGAGGATGTATTTTTGATATAATTCACTCACTCAGAACACACATTTTTAAAACAAATGCAATTACAGCCCATTGTCACCTGTTACTGCACAGTTAGCACATTTAGTGTCAAGTCCATGACAAGGTTCATAACCATAAGAAAAATCTGGGATCAACAAAGTGTTAACCCACAAATCTGTAGTGAAATCTTAAATCTATTAATGACTGGCATGTCTTTATCGCAGTTAAAAAGTGACAAATGTGGCTGCGGAGTGTGAGGGGAGTGAGGAGGAGGCGCTGGTGTGAGGGAGATGACACTCAGATAATGAAACACAGCGCAAAGTGACTGTGAATGGAACACAAATTAAATCAGCCATTTCAATTTGAATCCACTGACTCCCATCAGATCTGAGCTGAATCCCCATGTTTATCCTCCCTCACCCCCTACCCTCGCACGCCCATCTGTCACTCACTGTGGCTCTGTTCTTCCTGTTATCCTCCGCCAGTCGCTCCCTTTCTTTCTTTCTTTCTTTGGGATTTTTCTTCTTCAGGTAGCAGACAGTACAAAGGGAGGCTTTGGCCAAATTTACACTCTGTCAACTGGATAGTAATGGTGCCCTCTGCTGGATACAAAAGGAATAAGACAGCATGAAAGCAGCAGAGCAATGGCAAATCAATATGAAATAAATAAAATTACTCAAATCTATGTATTATTAGAAAAAAAAAAATATTTTGAAACTGACGGATTTGTGGATACAAACTAAACTGTTTTCAAATTTCATGTATTTTTGTTCAATACCTGTCTAAGTTTGAGCCTTGAGTCTGTGGAATAATAAATAAACTTCTTTTTACACCTCAGAAATTGCTTCCACTTGCAACAAATAAACTCATTTCATATCTGAGCTTAAATTTTAAACCTTTAAAAGTACAGATTTAAGCATAATATGGCATACAAAAGATTCTGAGGTCAAAATACATCCACTATGTATTGTCTGCATCTAATTATAAAGTGTTTTATTGTCTGAAAGTCAGGAAGTGCCCACTTAGCATGCTAGCTGTTGTACTGTGGCACAAACTGGCCACTGGAAATTGTAGAAAAACTCTTATAAACTCATCTCGAAGCTCTGAATGCTTATGGTAACTGAGGAATAACTTTGGACCGCTGCAAATCCTTTAAAATGAACTAGTTTTTTTTTTTTTTTCACATTTTAAGACAAAGCTTTTTTTAATTTTATCCAATGTCCAAACTGGAGTTGTTCTTTTTTTGTTTTATTTATTAGTAACACACTGAACCTTGACCACCGTACACACATTACAAGAACCCATCATCCGTGAACCCCAATAGAAAAACGCAGTCCTGTTTACTGATGGGGAGGAAGTAGTTTGTAGTAACTTTTCTCCACTCATTAAAGAAGTGTTTTAACGGTGCGTCCTGTCAGTTTTATAAAGTGGGTCCTGACTTTTCCTTAATGACTCTTTGTTAAATGTCAGTGTGAGGAAAGTGACACTGATCACTGATGTCTGAGCTGCACTTCATTATAGGAGCTTTAGCTCAAGAGAAAGAACTGTCAACATGTCAGCAAGTCCTGCACACACACAAGCGCAGAGCAAAACCGGTGGCAATGAAGATCCTGTGTGTTATTAAAGAGTCCATTACGCTATTTTCTGATCTGTTATAATGTTTCCTCACACATACATACCTGGAGTTGTGTATTGTTTCATTCACACACACATTTAACACACAAATCCTGCATATTTAGGCTATTACCTTCACCAGAATCATTTGTATCATTTCAACCCTGGAATTACTAATCTTTACAGAAATAAAACGCAGCTGTTAAATTGAAAACTATGACTACATGACATCACAAGGTGGAACAGAGCCTTTTGACCTTTAAAGATGTAGACAGACTTATAATAAAGGATTGCTCAAACGTGTGAATGAAACAAAACACAGCTCTGGGTATGTTTTTGTGGAGGTATCAGCATGGTAACATGGCTTGAAGGGACAGTCCGGAATTTTGGACATAGGACCTAATTTTCTAGTTAGCCAGAGTGTTGGAGACACTTAAAAAAAAAAAATATTCCATCCGTCCTTGTATTTGCAGAGGTCGCTGGTGCTTGGCTAGCGCATGTCAATGGCCATAGTCTTACCCACTCCACAAAACACCCGAAGCAAAACACTTACAACGCCAGACTGTCGATGTGAATGTCTGCGTTGACAGAATAATGTTTGAAATAAAACTAAAATTGCATCACATGAATCGTCGCATGTTGAGGGACTATTTTCTCAGCAGCAGCAGAATTTTACTTTGCCGGTAAGATTGGTGCTAGGTGATATCAGTCTGCTGCTGCCAAGCTTTCTATCAGGAAGTACAACTCTCTGCTGCTGCTCAGACTTAAATCCTTCAAATGCAAGGTTGGTTTTACATCAAAAATTATTCTATCGACACAGACATTCACATCAGCAGTCTGGTGTAATAATAGATTTGCTTCAGGTGCTTTGTGGAGTGGGTAAGACTGTCTTTAGTGGCAGGTTAACTATGGCCATTGACATGCACTAGTCTAGCACCAGCGACCTCTGCAAATACAAGGACTGGATGGAATATTTAAAAAAGAGTGTCCACACGTCTTCAACACTCCGGCTAACTAGGAAATGAGGTCTTATGTCCAAAATTCCGGACTGTCCCAAGAGTCAGTTTAGCATAATATAGAACCTTTAAGCAAGCAATTTCTTCTTCTTTAACCATTAAGCATGAAGGTCCTGAGTTCAATTTCTAGGTTTCCCAGGCATCGTTGTGTGAAGTTTTTATGTTTCTCCCTGTGTCTTTCAACTCAAAACTTGTCCTTGTCCTTGAAAGTAAAGTTTATACTTACTGCCTGTTGTAAACAGACACTTATGTAACCCATAGCTTTCATGCCGTTGTATTGTGTACGGGACTCTCCGCTTTCAAATGTTATTCTTGATTGCACAAAGCACAGCCCAGTATAACATTGCATTTTAACTCATCCATTTAAAACAATATTCATATCCACATGAGAGCCCCTTTGTACCGTTTTTGGCCAGAACTCATCTAAAACAGAGGAACCCGTGTGAAGCAGACAGCACTTTGAAGAGTCCTTTCATCACAGGCAGTTTGGAGCAGTCTGCTGTTGGCGAAAACACACAAAGCTACCACACAACAAGAGCATTGGAACACAGCCCTGCTAGGACGGACCACATGAGCTCACAAAATCTAGCATCATTTTCAAGGTGGATTGACAAGATTGTGTATTTTATCTTAGCTTGCTTCGTCCACTGCAGCAGAACTAGCTGACTGTTCACATCCGTAGTGGTGTGTAGAGTACTCAAACATTGTACTTAAGTATAACAGTTATGTTACTTTTGTTAAAAAATAATGTTTAAAAGTCCCGTTGTACACAAAATGGGCTTTTGTGAGCTTTTAGCCAGGTTATAATGCTATTATCTCCAATTTACACCAAAGCAGTAACAGTGCGTAAGTGCAGCAGCATAGCATACGCACATGTATTGCTTTCCATTTTAACCCGTCAGACAATCTACACCAGCAGTGTCGTACACACATCCAACAGCCGTCATTACACTACATGCTGCTCAATTTAGGTTGGAGTTCTAATTTTTCAGCGTCAATGGGGCGTCTCCAGACTTTTTAGCAGGAACAGTAAATAAGCATGTTGCGTCAAAATAAACTTCTGATGCCCTTTCAAAATCCGTTCTCTAAAACCACTATAGTCACATAAACGCCATGCAGGGAATGACTCGTGATGAACTATGGAAAGTTTACAGCCATGGATGATAAATATAAAACACTTTACTTTCAGTTTGAGAGAAGAACTCGGCCTAAATTCGCAGGATTTGTGTTAAATGTGTGAATGAAACAAAACACAACTCCAGGTAAGTTATAACATAAGACAGAAAATAGTGTAATATGGGCCTTTTTAAAGAAAGTAGACATAAAACTAAAAACTCAAATAAGAGTAGAGACAGATGTCCACTTTAAAATAACTACACCTTTAATTAGCCTTAATAAAGTATGAATAAATACTGAATTAGTAATGAACAAATAATTGATTAAAAATGTCTCAGGTTTAGTAAATTAAGAGAATTGGGTTTGGGTTAAGGAGATTAATTATTTACTAAACATGAATTATTCTTAATAAACTATTTGGTCATTATGAGTTAAGTCTATATTAAGACAAATTTAAAACATGCATAAAGTGTTACCATATGGGAATAATATGATATAGTGTTAATATCTTAGGAGAGTTTTGTTTTTGTTTTTTTTACCTGTTTTACACGATTTAGGAAGTCGTTGAAACAATATCGCTAATTCTTAGTGTTAAATGTAGGAGACTGATTGAATTAAACTGCTGCAAAGTATGGCAAACTAGAATAATATACTGAAAACACAAATGAAAAATCTTTTAAGGTTTAAAGGTGCATTATGTAACTTTTTCTGGTAGAGGGTCCATCACTTCTTTCTATAGATATGATTCTACAGTATGACATTAAACAACTCGACCTTACATTTCTTACATTTTATAGTTTTACTGCTCAAAAATACCTAGAAAAACAGGCATTCTGACTGTGAGCGGGGTCACCTCTCCACAGATCTGCCCTGTAACTTGGTCTGGTTTGGTCTCCATGAAGATACAAAGGCTTAATGCAGAACTGTGAAACCTTCCAGACAAATGAATAATGTCTCCATGGACAAAAGCACGGACTCAAAAAAAAAAAAAAACAACAAAAAAAGTAGAAAGTAGAAGTAAATATAAGGTGCAACAATAACAAATATAATCCATCAGTTTGACCTTTACACTCTTTGATGTATGGATGGTTAGATTTGCTGGTTTGTTTTGTGCAAAATTCTGCTTTATGAAATATATTTTTGGTCCCTGAGAAGAAAACATCAGGCAGGCTTTTGATTAAAAATGTTCTTTTTGTAGTAACAGAAGAATAAGCCAGCCTTGTATCTTTTTTCGTACGAAACATGTTGCGATAAATAGTAAAGGGGATCAGCTGTGTGCCTGCTCCCATCTGCCTCTGCTCTGTCTCTTCCTGGGGTTATTACAGACCTCCATGGGGCTTTGTTTGGCCTTCCCCACAGCTCTAGCAGTTCCTAATGACTTTCATTATCAGATGGGGGAATTTAATTTGAGTCACGCCACTGTCCGAGATGACCACGCTGACACAGATCTGCGCGTGCACACTGCAAAAAGCAATATTGAGGCAAGTTAAAATGACTTAAATAAAAGACCATTTAACTTTATTTGAATAGGTTCAATTTGACAAGTAAAATGATCTACCAGTGGAGTAAGTGTGTTTTTCTTAATTTAAGCAACATTAGATTGTGTTTCTTATTTTAAGGGCAAAGAGTTGTTGTTTTTCTTAGCTTATCTACAGGTGTAAGGTTTCTGGCAGAAGGTCCATCAAATTCTCTTTTTATTTTTCCATGGAGATGTTATTGCTTTGTCTGGAATGTTTCACAGTGTGGTATTAAACCGTTTTATGATCATAGAGACCAAACCAGTCCAAGTTACAGGTCACATCTGTGAAGAGGCCCACAGTTACAATGCCTGTTTTTCTGTGTATTTTTGAGCTATAAATCCACCTGTAGTTGAAAAAAATGTAAAGTAGAGCTGTTTAATGTCATACTGTGGAACATTCAAGGCAGAGCAATGACATCTTCATGGAAAAAAAGAATTTGATAGACCTACCAACCAGAAAATTTATACAAAGCTAGCCTGATTCATCAGCCGGTTTCACTTCGTGGAAACCGTCTGACCTCGCAGCATTAGGATTTGTTCACTCGATGGTAGGCAGGTACTTTTTATTTAACCAATCGATGCTATTTGGTCTTAACGTATGTAATGCACCGCTAACAGGGCTAAATGGTATGTTAAGCTTTTCCCAAATCCTGTAGAAAGAAGAGCAATAACGTCTTTCCCCTTGATAAAATTCATCAAACATTCTCTTTGTTCCGGCTTTAAATCCTCGATCTTGGGAATCGTTGCCAACACAGAATATATAGCTCTTCGCTGATCGGCTGGTGCCCGAACTTGCACTTCTGGGATTCTTGCAAACTGTCTAGTGTATTCCGATTCCTGACCTAGTCACTGGAGAGAAATGAAATTAAGCGGAGGCACTAGGTGGCTCCAGTCTGGCTAACGCAAAGCATCTTTAAGATAAGAAAAACCACAACCATAGAAACAAGCAGGTGACGAAGCCCTAACCAAAAAGTTACATAATGCACCTTTAAGTATACAAAGATATATTTTCATATTTAGAGTACAGAAAGTCTCGTTCCATTTGTAGATATTTTAACTTGTCAAGAGAAATTCACTCACACCACAATGAAACTTTTTAATTTCACGTAATCTTAACTTGGCTGGATTTGAGTTTTTTGCAGTGCAGGATAATAAAAGTGGGGCATTAGTGTTTTTTAGGGCAGAAGAACAGGACAGAAGAACCATGGGGCTTGACCAGGAGAGGAGGAGGGGATTGTTTATGACGGGATCGATAGAGAGTGTCCAGCAGTAGCAGCTTATGAGATCTGAAATGTGTGTGTTATGTGTTATGGGGCAATGGTCTGTGTTATTATCCACAAACAATGAGAGGGCGGCACAAGATATTTGGAGGCAAGGACAGGCTTTGTTAAAAAGTATAGTTCAGAGCAATTCATTTCAGTTTTATTGAGGTACAAGAATGGTTTCAAATGGATTCTTTGTAATTATTTTTTTTTCTAAGGAATCAGGCAATATTTTGTTATGTTTTAGATAAATTCTTAAATAAGAGACCAAGTTACAACAAAACTATTTTAAAGTTGTGCTGTGTGACTTTTGCGGTTTACCACTTGCTTGTCTTCATGGAATTAATAGTGCTTTGTCTTGAATGTTCCACAGTAAGACATTAAAATAAAATCTTAGAATGAATATAATTACAGGTATTTTTATAGTTCAGTGAAAAATATGTACTGTAAGCAGGGTAACATCTCCACAGATCTGACCTGTAACTTGGCATTTTGGCATTACTGGTCTGTTACCATGGAAACAGATATGCCTAATGTCATACCAAGAGTTTGTTTTCATACCTGACATAGTTTCGACTGATCACTAGTGGTCTTCCTCAGAGTGGTCACGTGATGTTGCTGTGACGTGTCCGGTCAGTTGATTTAAACATGTTTTGACGCTGTCTTCCTACTGGTGGAGGCAGGACGACAGCGCCATCTGCAGTCCGACTTTCTCAGGGCAGTATCCCAGGTGTGTGAGAGTAATAAAGCCCCTTGTTACAGTTTATAGTCCCATGGGCATATTTCCAGGGAGAACTCAAAATCAGCCATCTCTGACCACTGTAAAAGAGAGAACCACAGTATGGACTGGGATGGAGCAAACATCATTGAGACAGAGGAAAACAAACACTGTCGCTGGATTAAAGAGGCAATCGAAATGCGGGATCCTGCCCACGGGACTATAAACCGGGACGAGGGGGCCTTTTACTCTCACTGGCCTTTTTACTCGCGCTGTCATCCTGTCTCCAGCGGTAGAAGGACAGCACCAAAACCTGTATAAAACAGCATCACGTGACCACTCTGAGGAAGAGCGCTAGTGAGCAGTCGAAACTGTCATGTATGAAAACAAACTCTTGGTCTGAAAAAAGAACCTAATAACATAGATTATCGGAAGACAAAATGAACCTCATTGGACTCTGCTTAATGTCATATTGTGGAACATACCAGGTAAAGCAATCTCCATGGAGACAACTTGGTGGCAGACTGTCCACCACAGAAGATACACAGTGCACCTTTAACCAACCAACCTTTAACCAATATTCAACTACTATGGTCAAATCTTTTCATTTACCTAAGATAAATACTTGGAATATTACTGATATTGATGGCACGGCCCCATTATATTACTCTAATATACAAAAGATGTTTGTGTTTTTTTTGTATTTAACAGTGCTTTCATTGCTTTATTTTGTTACCTGGGATCTAGAATACACACTTTACGAAGATGTGAGTTTGGTCATCAGTTATATGTACCTCATTTCAGAAGAGAATGATTGACAGATGGATTTGCCAGGGATATGAGACTACATGAGGGAGATGTAGAGAGAAATATATATGAATGAAACTAAACACAACTCCGGGTATGTTTTTGATGAGATAACATTATAACATGGCTTAAAGCTCAAAAGAGTAGATGTTGTGTAATATAGGGCATTTAATGGTGCTTATAGTTGAACAAGTGTTGCATAAATAATACTTGTATACTTCTGTGAAACTCCATTTTTGTGTTATATTGTATTTTAGACATTGCAGATATATTTTGGGACGCTGTCTGTATTTTGAGCCAAAAAATGATCAGTTTGAGTTCTCTCTAATGTGATTTTGAGAATCTGGCAACGCTGTAGTAGACCTAATTTTCCATGAAGTGCCACAGACTGCTGGTTTTAGTAAGTTCATCTGCTGAAGATATTTACAACGTAATCAATAACTGCTCCAGCACTCAGGCTAATTCCACTGATCTTCTTAATGAAACGACATTATAAATTTTGTCAATGAAAGATGTCTTGAGGCTCCATTAAAACATGCCTGACTCATGTTCTTTTATTTATTTAGTTAGGGCGGGAGTTGGTTGTAACTCTCATGAATTAGTGCACTAAATTAAACACCACTCAACTCTTCTCAATTAAACCAACATTTATCAAGCCCAAATACCCCACTACTTTAAAATGCCCTTATTAAGCTTCATTATGGCTGCTAATTTCAATGACAAGGTTTGCCTGTTTGAAATTCATCAGCTTTTTCACTCACTGCGTGGTAACTTCACTGCCCAAGAACATGCCAACCTTGAAACAGAACTTGCTTTTAGCACATGTTAATTAATGTATTGCTAAAAAGTACATAATTCCTCACATGTATTTGAGATAATATTAAACCCACATACAACCACATAATGTTCACTCAGTTTCTGGGGTAGCTCTCATTAGAGGTGGGAAGAGTAGCCAAAACTTTACTCAAGATTGTGTGTTGTTACTTGAAAAGTAGTAATATGTTGGTCCAAGAAATTACTCAAATGAAACAGAAAACGCACACCAAAGTTCTTGTAGAGGTGCAAATGCAAGGAACAGTAAAATAAAAATGGAAAAAATGCAGTATACTGTGGTCCAAAAGCAAGAAAATGATCTGACGAAGGCTTTTTTTTTGCCGAAACATTATTTAAATTTGTTTTAAAAGCTTTTGAACATCAGTCATCTGTGTGTGCTATGCGGTTCACTTTTGCCAAAAAATTACTGAAGCAAAATATATTGGGGCAAACTACGCAAGTATCAGTGATTATTGTAGCCCAAATGTCTGTACTGTGAAACACATGTTCTGTACAGTCTGTTCTTCTGTTGTAGGGAGCATTATACCTCCGATGACGTAGGCCAAGATAACAAGGACTGAGCTGGCAATGAGTGCCCTCGTTACGGCACAGAAACTGAATTTCTAAATTCATGTATTTCTAAAATGCTACTAAACATTTTATGTTATGGGGTAGTGTATTTCTAAACACTACCTGTCAAAAATTTTAGAACACCCAAATTTTTCCAGTTACTTATTGCAACTCAAATTGTGCAAGTCCAATGAAGAGCTTGAAATGGTACAAAAGTAAGTACTGAACAGGCAGAGGTTAAAAAAAATATAAATATAAAATATAACAAAACATAAGTCCAAGCTCTGCCAAAACTACCTCAGGAAAAAAGAACAAGATGGTGAGCTTGAAAACATGGAGTGTCCAGCACAGTCTCCAGACTTAAACCCCATCGAGCTGGTTTTGGGATGAACTGAACAGAAGAGTGAAAGTCAAGCAACCTACAAGTGCCACACATTTATGTTAACTTCTGCAACAGACTTGGGAAGAAGAATATTTCAGAAGAATATTTGATTTCTGTTGTAAAAAGAATGCCACGAGTGTGTTCTGCTGTTATATCTGCCAAAGGTGGACACTTTCATGAATCAAAAGTTTAGAATATGTTTTGGTCAACAGTAAAAAATAAACAGTAAAAAACTTGAAAATGCATGGTGTTCTAAAAATTTTGACCGGTAGTGTATAAATGACAAATTGTTCATGTAAACCTTACAAGCAAATACTTACTAATAAACAAGCCAGCCATGCTATTCATAAGCCCAGTTTGAGATTTCTGTAACAAGTGTCTCGGAAATGCAGAAGGCATCCCCTTTTGAAAATTCTCATTTCATTCAGAGCAAAATATATAACTTCTTTTAGCTGAGATAAATAAAAGTTTGATGCTTCGATAGTTCATTCTATGTTTCTCCCCCCGCCCCTTTATTTTTGAGACAAACTGAGGATGCGTCTCTCTCTGATTGGTTAATCCACCTGTCAGTCACACCCTTTGAACAGGCTACAGAGTGTGGTTCTGGCTGGTCAGGTAATAACCTTACTTGATCTCACCTTAATTGAGCATTTATATTCATTAGACTGCTACATTATATATTCCAACTCCCCAGTATAATTATCTTATACCACTGCAAAAATAGCAACATGTCAGTATTTTTCACGCACTAAGAATCCCCCACTTTTCACTGAGTAATTATAGTGAAGCTTTTATGGCACTGTACAATGGCAGCAAGTTTCACAATGCTCCGAACCTTTTCAAATTATCTCTGACAGAAAATGACAATGCTTTGATTCTCTGTCTGGTTGAATAAACACGTCTAATGACTAAAAACAGCTTTTGGAAGGTCTTTGGGGTCCTCATGTGCGAGCCAGGCATGAGGTCGCTCTTCCAACACACTCTAGCTATCAGCTTCATTAGCCCAAACAATTACGCATTCACAAATTTCACGTTAAAATGGCGTCTGCGGAGTGCTGAGTGCCCCCTCGCCTGTCAACGTTAAGTGCTACTGCGTAAAATGCTTTTAATTGGCTGCAGTTCTTCGCCTGGTGGACGTGGGCAGGGTCTGGAGCATCTAAAAGCTTCTAAGATGGCGGAGTGGAAGGAGGAGAACGGGGATGCACTGGAGAGAAAGGTCATGCTAATCAGTGTAAAGGCCAATATGCAAAGTATCATTAAAGGTAAAATAAGTGTCCACGCGATGTTTATATGTAGTACGGAAAAAGAATGCTCTACTAAAAAATGCATGAGGTGATTTTTGAAGTGAGGTGGTTTGAGGTGCTTGTGGAAGGATATCTGAAATAAATGATTCAGAAGAGCTGAGAAAAGCTGGATACCTGTGATAATTACACTTCTATAAGTCTGCATTGAAAAATAAATACTCTTAAAGGGCCTTAAGCTGACTTTAATCTCTTCTGATTTAAGAAAGCATCCTTTACACCATGAAATGTATTGTAAAAGTAGATATTTGTGTTTTTATAACTCACTGAATGACAACAGCTGTGGGGTTTAAAAGACATTTTCTTGAATAAGAATCCCACGGATGCAACCGAGATACCGTATTCTTCTAACTATAAGTCGCTCCGGAGTATAAATCACACCAGCCAAAAAAATGTCTAATAAAAGAAAAAAAAAAAAAAAAACATAAGTCGCACTGGACTATAAGTTGCACTTTTTGGGGGAAATTTATTTTGTAAAATGAGAGACCAGGAACCAACATTTCATCTTGAAAAGCAAGTTATAGTAACAATAGAACAGACAAAAACAGGCTGATTAGGCGTCTAGTATGTTAACATATGAACAGTTATTCAGAAAACTATAGCACTAACAACATAAGTTTACCAAATTCTCTCACTCCAAATCACTAAATCAACTGAATTCTTTATCCTCAGTGTCACTTCTGAGCAACTCGGCGACCTTCAGAGGTAAACAGAGCGCCACCTTCTCTTCTGCATCGCTGTCATCAGACTCAGCATCATTTCCAGTTAGAATTATTCTGACCTTTCTGAATCCTGATAGGATGGTTTCGGTGTCACTGAAGTCCAGGCTTTGTTGATCCATCCAGTGGCTTCGATCCCCGTCTTCTGCCAGTCCCTCGAAAGTTTCTCGCTTCTCGCCAACTCCAAACTTTCTTTCTGCTGCTCAGTTACTGTTTTTGGCTGCATATTTCACGACTTGCAGCCAGACAGCAGCTTTTTCTGCAGGCAACATACGCAGTAAAGGGCAAATTAACAGTGGTACAGGAGTAATAGTAGTAGCAGATACTGGCACACGAGCTTAGAGCGCCCTCTCAAGTCACAACGGAGTATAAGTCGCAGGACCACCCAGATCATGACAAAAAATGCGACTTATAATCCGGAAAATATGTTACTCAAGTATTGTCCAATCAGGAGGTCACAGCTCAAACTGAAACATGTTCCTTGATGAGGAACAGGCAGGTGCACAGACACAGAGTTTATCACATTCACATGCAGCCATGAACACATCAGTACACAAAAGTTTTACTGTCAAGGACACCCCATCAAATAATTATTATATAAAGAGGACCATTATTTTTAGAGTTATTTAACTCAACTTGTACTTTAACAAATGTTACTTTACAAAATTACATTGTGGGGCTTAAATAAGTAATGTGGTACAAAAAAAGGAGCACTTTTGAATTTTCATCCTGCAAATTGCTGAAGATTTCTGGTCAGCTGTAGCACAATGGCTCAATTTTAAACTTACACCAAAGAGTCCCAAGGTAACCAAATAAAGTCAGTCTGTTTTTGTCGGGAACAGCATTTTTAAATTTGACATAATTTTGGCAGTACCTTCCAGTGAAACATTGCCCTCATATTTAGTTTCAATATTTTAGCAGTTTTTCAAAATCTTTCTTGAAGTTGAGCTCAAACAATAAAAGCCTGTTTGACAAGAAGTGAACTTGTTGTTGACTGTGAAAATACAAAGTGTCAGGGCACTTTATCAGGGCCAGACAAAGAGTGTGACAGTCAATGGACTCATTAGGCTCAGCAGAGGAGACATCATGTTCTGGTGTCACCCAGGTCCACGTTCTGGTCTGATTGGGCGCGGCTGCAGGAGGAGGGCCTGTAAACAGCGTCTATGAGCGTTTATGAGCGCAGAATCACAGCCATGCTAATGGTCGGGCCTGATCAATGCCCCGCTGACATTTGGTCGATGGCAAACAATAGAACAGGCCCAAAAGCAAATGCCATCGGAGCACGGCGCTGGAGTTAATTGTGGGATCCTTGTCTCCAGCTGGAGTTTTGGGTCTAATTAGCTGAAGGTGTCTGGTCAGGGACTGAGGCACGATCAATGAGGGCCAAAGGAACAGCACGCAGGGCTTCTGCTACTGATTTTATCGACGTGGAAACAAAGAATTGTGACTACTGTGGCTTATTTATTATTACTTTAGTTTCAGGCAATATTTCTCATTTGGTCTTCTTCAGCTCTTCAAAACATTGAACTTCTGTTGGATGTGGCAATTTAACACTTGATACTATCTTGATACTATTATGAAGATCTCACAGGTCCCCCAAATAATAATTGACACTACACATTTAATAGAATATGTTATGTTTATTCCCCCTTCCATTTAAATGTTAGAACAACAACCATACCTGCAGGGTTAATACTATTACAAAGAAGTACATTTAAACATTTCATGGCTTGTTTTGTGAACAACCTTGGGGGCTCCCCTGCTATGCCTCTGAGGCCCCCCGGGGAACCCTAGACCCCACTTTGAGAGACAATATTCTAGTCTATTAACTCATTACATGAAAATGCTGTACCTGTATTCTGTTTTTATGTACATTGCGCTACAATGTCCTGACGGTGGGATCAGTCGTGGAATATTAATGTGTATAGTGCAAGATTTCAAAATTGCACCCTCTAAAAACTAGCAGAAATATCATTCAGTTCATTCATTCAGATCAAGAAATAAGGGGGAAAAAAGATAGCCAATAAAAATAATGTGCCCAACTGCTTTCACTTGACTCCTTTTGTTTAAATTCCATATATTTAAAGGTCTACACTTTACCAGCGGCCCCTGTGAGCCCACTCTTCCTCACATCTGCAGTCGCTCTGGGGGCTCTCACAGATAATGTCCATAATCAGACGCTGTAATGCCCTCGCAGCGCAGCGCCACGTATGGAGCAGATGGAGAAACCGCGGGCACCACACCACGATCTCCATGTTACTCAGCAGTGGGCACCAGACTGTATACACTGAGCCCTACGCAGCTCCACGGGGTCAGGGGGTCCACAGAGCCACTGCATCCTAATACATCATTCTTCAAAGAAATTCTGGACTAACCAACCATGAGAAGACTGCCTCTCCTCCTGAAATGCATGTATCTGTGCCCTATAACCTTCCACTGTAGAAAAAATAAGCATTGTGAAAAGACAAAAACACAATCTCACCAAGAGTAAGTTGGAGTCCTGAAGAAAGTCAGTGTATGCCCAAGATTATGTGAAGTTTAAAGGATCCATTTTACGCTATTTTCTGATCTATGTTATCATATTTATAGCTATGTTTTGTTGCATTCACACACAAACATTGCATATTTGGGCTGAGTGCTTCTCGTGACATGACATCACAACTAGGAACAGAGCATTTTAAGCTTTGGAGATGTAGATAAACTAATAATAAATGATTACTCAAACGTGTGAATGAAACAAAACACAATTCCAGGTATGTTTTTGATGAGGTAACAGCATTATAACATGGCTTAAAGCTCACAAGAGTTTTGCGTAATATAGGACTTTTAAGAAGAGGCAGAAGGTGGGAGATTTTGTTGAATGAATTGGAACAGTTATGGTGGGAAAACATTGTCTACAACATCTCCAAAACTGGTTCGAATGATCCCCCGAAATCTGCAAAATTCTCTAAAACCTGGCTGTGCAGCTGTCATCTATTCTAGCAAATTCCGCTCCTAAACCGTCTTTCAAAAACTGACAGAAATGGGTCCCAAAATTCCAATGATTCCATCTATTTTTCCCGTTTGTTTGTAGAATTTTATTCAATTGGATTAAACTATACTCTCCCATGCATAATTTGTGTGAGAAGGTAAGAGTTCATGATAAGAAAATCTACAGTTAAAGGTACACTAAAGACATTTTTCAGACTGTAAGTCGCTCTGGAGAATAAGTTTCACCAGCCAAAAACTGCGTAATGAAGAAAAAAACATAAATAAGCCGCACCAGACTATAAATCACACTTTTGGGGGGAAATTTATTTTATTAAATCAGAGACCAGGAACTCTAAATCTCTAACTCTATTGAATTCTTCATCCTCAGTGTTACTCCTGAGCAACTCTGCGACTTCTGGAGGTAAACGGAGTGCTGCTTTCTCTTATGCGTAGCTGTTGTCAGACTCAGCATCAGTTCCAGTTAGAATTATTCCGGCCTTTCTGAATCCCGACAGGATGGTTTCAGTTGTCACTGAAGTTCAGGCTTTGTCGTTGCATGGCGCACCCTTCCAGTTGTCACAAGTTTCTTGCTCACTTCAAACTTTCTTTATGTTGTTCGATTAACGTTTTTGGCTGCAGATTTCGCTACTTGTAGCTTGTAAATTTTCAGTGGTACAGCAGGAGTAGAAGTAATAGGAGTAGTAGATACTGGCACACAAGCCTAGGGCGCCCTCTTGTGGCTGTCAGTGTGAAAATTTTAATATATAATTCGCACCAGAGTATAAGGGAAACAGCAGGAAACACCCAACCCATGAAAAAAAGTGCGATGGGGTCTGTCATCTGCGTGGTTCTATGGAAATGTTATTACTCTGCCTGGAATGTTCCACAGTATGACATTAAACAACTCTTTTTTTACTCTTACAGCTTAAAAACACATAGAAAAACAGGCATTCTGACTGTGAGCGGGGATGCCTCTCTGACCTGTAACTTGGCCTGTTTTGGTTTCCATGATGATATAAATGTTTAATACAAAAGTGTGAAACATTCCAGACAAAGCAAATAACATCTCTGTGTAGAAAAGCATTTAACAATAGCCTGATTCATCAGCCAGTTTCACTTCGTGGAAACCGTTTGACCTCGCAGCGTTAGGATTTGTTTGCTCAACGAGGATACTTTTTTTTATTTAACCAATCGCTACTATTTGGTCATGACGTATGTAATGCGCCGCTAAAAGGGCTAAGCTTTTCTCAAATCCCATAGGAAGAAGGACAATCCCCTTGAGAGCCATCTTTCCCCTTGATAAAATTCACCGAACATTCTCTTTGTTCCAGCTTTAAATCCTCAATCTCGGAAATGTACGGCTCTTCCGATTGGCTGGTGCCCGGACTCGCACTTCCAGGGTTCTTGCAAACCGTCAAGTGTATTCTGATTCCTGACCTAGTCGCTGGAGAGAAATGAAATTGACCTGAGGCACTAGGTGGCGCCAGCCTGGCTAATTTAATGAACCCTCCACTAGAAAAGTTACACGATGCACAATATAAATCATACTTGTATAAAACATGGAATAATTTACTATTATTATCTTCAGTTATTTAAGCCTGTAGAGGAAGTACTACTATAAACAATTAAATAAACCATCCATTTTCATTAAGGCGATTCTTAGTAGTAGTAATAGTAGAGTTTTGCATATAGCCCATGGCAATGTTAAATAATTACACCTCTATTAAATTGTACCATTAAAGCTTCTATAGCCTGATTGGCTGGGAGAACCATGCAAGCACAACATGGCAATTCTCATTTAGACACTTAACATAATTTTAATATTGTGCACAGCTAAGCAAAATGGTTCCTCATTCTGGTGCGTGTAATAGCTTGAATACCATTATAGAAAAGTGAATGCCTTTGTATTCTGAGTCTAAACTGCGCTTAACATGTGAGGTAGGTCTAGGATAGCTTCCAGCACTTTCCAGGTTGAAGGACATCTGGCTCTGATTGTGTAAAAGTTGATGAGTTTTAATTTATTGTGGTATAAAAAAGCTACACAACACCATTCATGCTTGGGGGTCCCGTCTTTCTCATTAACTCCCCCAGTGACCCAAACATAAACAGGTATTATTCTAACCGGCACAAGCAGAGGTGGATTTTGGATAGCTTCAGCTGTTCTATTTTCACCGGGCCTCTCTCCTCGCCACGATCAACCTGTAATTTATGCATCAAATTCATGCATAATTAATTTTGAATTTGCCACTGTGTAACTATTAAAACGGCAAAACAAATTCTGCGATAATGGAGGTGTTTGAGGTCGAGCTCATTTCAAATTATTACCATTTCCTCTTTTCGCCGCCTTTGAGATGGAACCAAGGAGAAAATAGAGGAGTCTGCAAGTGACAACAGTCCCATAATATATCTCCTAGACTTCACTCTATATCTCCCACACAGGATACGATCTATGGAGACAGTTAAAGGCAGTGGTGGAAGAAGTGCTCAATTTTGTTACTTAAGTGAAACTCAAGTAAAAAGTAAAAGTATCACATGAAAAATTCTACGCAAGTAAAAGTAGTAAAGTTTAAAAATGTACTATTTCTCACAGATTTTGAGATCTAATAAAGCTTCAAATGTAGTGATTTTGATAAAGATTTGTGCTGAATTTTGTTCAACAGAAACTGAATAAATAGTTTTAAACCCCTCAGTTTTTTTCAGCAGGTCTCACGCTATAATAAACACTTTTACTTTTCAGTCCTTTTCAGAAATGTAGTGGAGTAGAAAGTACAGATACCTGCTCTTGAACGTACTGAAGTAAAAAAAGTATCCACTTTAAAATCTAATCTCCAAACTTTTTTCATCGACGCCTGCAGCAGAAAATAACGTCTCTACAGTCACTGCACCTGATTTTTACTGCCTTAACAATGTGACGAAACAGAACTAGTTAATTTTAAACAGTCTGCAGAGCTCCAAAGTTATTCCTCACTTACTTATGCATTCCTAATTGTTCACTGTTGTTAGTTTATAAGCAAAACTCTGGTAGTGGTGAGCAACTAGCATGCTAAAGCACACTTCCTGATCCTCAGACAATTATTCTGAGCTCAAGAGGATCTTATACAATATATCTGTAGTGGGGTAAGGCAAGTGCAAGTACAAGTGGTCTAGTATGGGTAGCATTTGGCATTGGACCAGGTTGTTTTAATGACTGCTGTTAGTACTTGATCTGACTTGAAATGCACTATACTGTACAATAGTGTTTTTAGTGTAATTTATTTATCTATGGTTACTGTAGTGGTTAGAGATGATGTTATTTGTTGTGTCTGTGCACATGGGATTAAGAGAAACCTAATTTTGATTCCTTTGACAATAAAGAAATTGACAATAAAGCTAATCGAACTTTAACTTTTGAGCTTTGAAAAAGGTACCTATTATTGTTTTTAATAATGTATAACGTATGACATATAAAAGAGACAGAATGACACAGCTTTACGGTTTAAGTTTGGTGTATGCTACTTCTTTTGATAATTCATTTGTAATTCAAGATCATTTACGATGGGGAAAACTGTGTACTGGTCATGTGACATTTGTGAATGAGTCTGTCCTTTGGAAGTATGAAAATCTTACCATTCAAAACTCACTCCCACTCTCAGTTGTAACTATTTTAAACAAATCTGAGCCATGATGCTTTCTCTGTGTAATTAGTGTGTAGATAAAATGAGTTCTCACATTAACTACTCATTTATATGACAGAAGTCAAAGAGTCAGTCAGTCTTTTGAACAGCTCTTTGAAATGATCCAAAAGATTCAGTTCCAACAAAAGAGCAGAAAGTCCCAACACTCCTGAGTACCAAGCTGATTAAAAATAGAACTGTTGTATAATCATAGATGACTCAGGTGTTTTGGATTCTTTGTCACAGAGAGAGACCTCTCCTCGCTGCATCTAAAACAACATCTGTCAAAACACGTGACCAATAGTCCACACAAGCACACGGTCAAAGTCACAGTGAAGGAGCTCGGTCATCTAACCACCTAGACCAGGTCTAAATGCAGCCCTCTGACAAATTTTTCTTGGCACTCAAACATCCAGGTGAATTGGCCCAAATGACCTTACATCAATTAACAACTTACTTTTTACTGCAAGTTTTTGAAAGACTACCTTGATAAAGCAAATATTTAATATTTAGTGTGTGATGTTAAGGATTTTAAGGAGGAAACTTGCACATATTTCAAATATTCACTGTATTGAGAACCAGTCTACAGCCCTCGATCAGCCCTCTGCTTTGTCTGTGTTTAGATATGTGGCCCTTGGTGGAAAAAAGTTTGAACACCCCTGACCTAGACCTTCATGAGTCTTTCCAACTGCAAAAACACCATCAGCATGCGATCGTGAGTCTTAGCTAAGAACTATGCTGACATACAACATGGTGCCTTAAAGCTGCACTGTGAAACATTTCAGTTGGGTGTCTGTATCTTGCCTGGTTCTATGGATATGTCATTGTTCTTGTGGTCCACAGACATTAAACAGCTCTGCCTTACATTTATTCAATTGCAGGTGGTTTTATAGCTCAAAAGTACCTAGAAAAAACAGGCATTCTGACTCTAAGCGAGGTTGCCTCTCCACTGATCTGACCTGTAACTTGGCCTGGTTTGGTCTCCATAAAGATAAAAACATTTAATGTCATACCGTGAAACATTCCAGACAAAGCAATAACATCTCCACAGAAAAAAACATTTGAAGGACCCTCCACAAACTTTGGTTCCATGACTTAAAGTGTTAAATCCAAAAAATCTATTAGTAAGTAAAATTATCCTCAGTTTATGCAATCACGAGTTCTAAGTTTGTATGTGTTTTTGTGTATAATTTTTGTTCAGACTTCTTTCCTTTCCTTTTCCTTTCCATGTCAGAGTTGGATATAATTGGTGAAACTAATAACATGCTATTCGACATCTCCTTTTAGACAAACTGTCAGTTCACATTCACACTGAGTATTTTCAGCTGCTGTGTTCAGAACTGAGCCCATAATTTGTGTACTTTTAGCCGTACTTTATGCTTCTGTCCTTAAAGACCTTCATAGCATAGCAAAAAAGACAGGTTTCAGAGGCCAAAGCTAAATTGTAAAATTATATATGTTCAGCCAATTAGCCAATTCACAATAAGTTGTCATTAAAATACAAAAAATAATTTACTATGCATGTGTTATCCTTAAAATATATACAACTATGTACAAAATAGCCACTTGAGTTAAGTTAAAGGAGCATTGTGTAACTTTTCTGATGTACACTCTGCCACCTGCTTGTCTCCATAGAAATGAATGCCATACTGTGTAACATCCAAGACAAAATAAACATCTATCCAGCATTTATTCAATTATAGTTGTTTTGATTGCTATAAAATACCTTGAAAATCGTGTTGTTAGCGGGCCTACCTCTCCACAGATCTGACCTGTAACTTGCTTGATCATGCCACCTGTCTGTCTCCATGGTGATAGGTAAGTTTAATGTCACACTGCGGAACATTTAAAGATGCACTGTGTAACTTCTCTAGTGGAGGGTCTGCCATCTGTTTTAGTCTCTATGGAGATGTTATTGCTTTGTCAAGAACCTTGTAGAAATTTCTATCTTCATGGAGACAAGCAGGCATATTACAGGTCAGATCTATGGAGAGGCTACCCCCACATGCAGATTTCCAAGGTATTTTTGTAGCAATAAAATCACCTGTATTTGAATAAAGGTTAGATAGATCAATTTGATGTCATACTGTGAAACACTATCTCAGTGAAGAGTTCTCAGGTGGCAGACCCTCACCAGAAAAATTACACAGTGCACCTTTAAGTTATTGGTCCAAAAGATCCCCAATGACCCTGACAGACCGACAGGATTTCTGTACAGGTGAATTAAAACAACTTTTTCCTGTGTCACCTTATGTAAGGCCACCGAGTAAAGGTGCTTAATATTCCGTACAGGTTAAGATGGCCTGATGAGGAAGAAGTAAATAACTTGCACTTAAATTAGGGCAGCCATGTGTTAACATAGCAATTAACAGCCCCCCACCGCCTATAGCTTTAATGACGAGCGGATTTATCAGGCGGAAGAACAGCTCCAAACTTACAAACTCAGGACACAACACTTTCCCAGTGACTGTGATGAGACTTGGGTTTACAGACCAGAAGTTTAACCTTCACACTGCTCGTCAACTTCTGCTCTGTAGTTCGGTTGGTAACTTCTGTATTCACTGAACATATGAAGAGTTCAATTGCAAAAACAGAAATTTGCATTTTGAAAGTATTTTTCTGTCTTTTTCTTATCTTCTACAGATATTTTCAATGAATAGCCTATAATTTTTAATGCATTTTATAAAGGAGGGGTGAAATAACATTTTAATAGCAGTAAAATATATTTACTTTTGAAAACATCACTATAGAAAGGATAAACTGCAGGCTTCTGATGGCTTTTTAAAATACAACTTAAAATAAACTCTCCATATAGGTTATTAGGTTTGTTTTTTCAGACCAAGAGTATGTTTTCATACCTGACAGTTTGGACTGCTCACTAGTGGTCACGTGATGCAGTCCAAACTGTCAGGGATGAAAACAAATTCTTGGTCTGAAAAAAAGAATCTAACATAAAATATCAGAAGACAAAATGAACCTCATTGGACTAAACTCTTCATATGTATATTCATTTAATACTATTTGTTTGTTTATTTAATTTATAAAGTATATAAAAGACATGAACAGTGTCACAACATCAAACATACAAGAGATGAATGAAAAGAAGCAGAAAGAAGAGTCATCTTATGTTATCTGCCCCCTGCACAATCAACATTACGTGAAACACCAATAACTGCTTTGGGCTATTTTCTTTAAAACTTAACTACTCATGAAACATGTGGTCAAGGTTATAAATTATGAATTTACTGTGATGTCAGTAAAACAGATGTAAACAGTCTATTGTGTGCCTTTACATCAATACTATTAGTGACGCATCAGTAACAAAGTAAAGCAGTCAACCATTAAGTTCACCTCAGTTCTCTCTGAACAAAAAGGTATGTTCCTTGAAAACCAAATGTATGGAGCAGATGAGAAAGAAAAGATTATTGATGTCTTGAATTTTACTCCTTTCTGGGTGGACTTGGTTCACCTGACTGGACAACAGGTTTGTAGGAGGAGAGGCACTTGGCTGAAAACTCCCACACACTGCCGCACTCTTCATTTTATTTGCTTTTATTAGCATGACGATGAAAGGTTCCTCTGACCTCCTCAGGTATGAGAATGCCCCATTCCATTCCCTAAATATAAGAAACTGACCCCTGAGAGTCATCAACTAATCATGTTCATGAAAAAAATCCTATAAATACTGTAAATCAACATAAAAAAATAAAATAAAAACTTTACTGTGTGTCTTTTAAAGAACATATATTGTGCTTGTGTCTGCTATAGTTATAATCTATGACACCCGTGGATCATTGTGTTATAATTTGCACATTTTAAGTCACAATATTCATCTAAAATTTCTTAATAAAGCAAGAAGAGCATTAACATCTGTGCTAAAAAACTGTGGTGCCCAATGGGAGCAGATATCACAGTAAACGTCATCGCAGTGCATGGGTCTGAGTGTCAGTAAATCCATTGCTAGTAGCGCAGTAGTTTTTAGATGCTCTTCTAAACATTTCAGGACAACTTACAAAGCAAACTCAAACTGCTCCTCTTAGAAAATCCCACTAACTATTAATCCAAATAAAACATCCAAATGAAAGCATTATATTTGTTGTTCTGCCAAAAGTGTTTCTTAAAAATATGATTTTTACTTAAATATTTAGTACAGTTTGGTAATAGTTATATTATTAAATTCAAGAGTAAAATGCTGCCTTCTGCCTCTGCAACTTCGGGAGGTTAAATGAGAAAGGGAAACAGCTACAACATGGTTAAAAGGTTAAAAGCTCTGTAAAGTCCATTTTGCAGAGTAGGTCTGTTACTTGTTTCATCAGTTTCCGTAAACACCTATGTTGGCAAATACGTACTGGCAAACATATTATGTTAGAACCCCAAATCTTCTGTCAAACTCTTGAACGTGGAAGCTTTTAATCAGAGTCTTGGTCTGAGTTCAGTGGTTACAGTTGCTGCTTTGGTGAATTAATGGGCAAAGTTGGAAAAAGACAGGAATAGAGTACTGGCTCAACGCCTAAGAGACATATGAAGAGAGAAGAGAGGACAGAGAAGCCTAGCTCTGAAGTGACGCTCTGGTCCAACTCTCTTGTAATACAGCTGCTCCTATTGTGGCCTTTGACTGGCATGAGGATAAAACAGCACTGCTCCCTTATTATAGACCAAGGAAAACGTAGGCAACTTCTTAAAGCGCTGACAAGAGCCCAGAGAATGGATATCAAGGCTTTTAAACCTACTTTTGTCACTATAATGAGACCAAATGGACCAAGGTGCGCTTGGTTCATTGGAGTGGTAGTGCCTATTTCCCCAGGTGTGATGAGAAGGGTGGAGTTTCAGTTTCTTTTCTTGGAGTTGCATTGCTATTCCCATCATAAGCGTAGCCGGAGTCAGCAAACAGTAAATGTGCCATATTAAGCGGTGCATATAAATTGCCTTCACAGACAGCAGGAGTTGTTGATTCAGTGTTCGGAGTGACGCAGCGGGGAGTTTTGTCATTTGTTTGTGGAGATTACATGGTGTCTGATCTCGTTTGGGAGTTTTTATTTTAGAGTTACACTGGTTGGGCGGGTAATGTGTGGAAGGAAATGGGAAAAACGTACAGATGAGGGGAATAAATAGTGAAGAGACACCAGCTATGAATGAAACACACTGAAGTCCTGACACAAAAGTTATCTGACAAGTGCTAGATTGAACAAATCAGAAACAAAAAACAGAATTCAACTTTAAAGGGACCATATTACGCTATTTTCTGAACTGTTATAATTTTGTCATCTCATTTTCTCAGTTTTCTCATCAAAAATACACCAGCCGAGGGACTGAAGATGGAAATTTGTCACTTTGACTATAATCATCACATATTTACATTTTAAATGTTCCTTAAATTAAACAGCATGTGTGTATCTGTGTGTGGGGTCAGTCTGTGGGATGGGTTGGGAGAAAACCTGAAGCAGTGCCCAAATATTTACAGCTTCAAAAGAAACTATAAAGAATTTTTTGCTTTCGTGGTATAAGGTTGAGTGACAGCACAGGTTATATGGTTGAGTGTATATGAATATATGTGTACAGTATAATACAATACAAAAAAAAAGGTTTTGGATTAAAATTATTATTTATTTTGTGTACATAGTGTGTAATTTATTTTGCTATATGTAAATATTTGTAAAGTTCTGTGATCAATGTACATAAGCAATCACATAATTTTTGAAACTATGTCATGAACAGGGGTGGGGTCATACAAGTTTTTCTTCTTCCCACTCCCCACTCCTTTTCGAGAAATGTGCTTTTTTATTGTTTACAATGTACATGTAGTATACATGATTATCATTTCTCTCTTGGCACAAACTCGAAATAAAAACGAATCAATCAATTAATATGTGTTGTCCCTTTAAAAATAAATAAGAATACCTGAAGTTGTGTTTTGCTTCATGTTTAACACAACCTCAAGCAGAAAACACTCCACCTTGTGATGTTATGTAGAAATGCAGGAATTGCTCCACTGTGTTTTTCAACTCCACACACCTTTACTAGACTCATTTGCATGATTTTAGCCCTGGGTTTGCCAGTCTACTGACCAAAATGTAAATGGTAGCTGTTAACTTGAGAACTACCACTATATGACATCACAAGGTGGAACAGAGCATTTGAGCTTTGGAGAGGTCTACAGACTAATAATAAAGAGTTACTCGAACATGTGTGAAAGAAGCAAAACACAACTCCAGGTATTTTTTTGAGGAGATAATATAGAGGTTGATTAAATGTCCAAAAAATAAAATCTATGATGTTTAATGCAAGCGTCCATAGAAATGAAATAGCCCCCAAAAAATAAATAAATAAATAAAATGTAAATAAAAGAAGAAACAAATGAAATATCAAAACAGGACTATGAACTGGCACAAAGGGGTCTTTCTACTCTCACATACATGGAATAGCATTAATTAAGAAGTTCGAGTGTGTAAATCAGATGAAAAGACACACCACAGCAACATCACATGAATAATTAAACTTTGGTCAGAAAAAAGAAGACCAAATGAACCTCAAAAGACGTTTACGAAGTCCTCTGAGAATCAAACCACTAAAACATACCGAGTGACTTCGCCATTAACACCGATGACTTGACACGTTGTCCTCACTGCCAAGTCTGCACAGGGTCCTTGATTAATTGAAATACAAACCATTGTGAGATAATTATGTTGTTTAAGGGGGACCATTGCACATCTTCTCATTAGTACACCAAAATAAATAAGAAATCTGAATGTAAACACTGGAGCTTATTTTCCACATGAATCTCTTCTGAGTGAATGAAATGAGCTTTCAAACAGTTTGGTACGAACTAAAAAGTGCACCCAAGATTCATAATTAGGGTGAAAAAAGCTTCAAATGTCAGTTCCGCTAGCTTAGACTTCTCCCTGCACCACGTCACGCAGTCTGCCTTTCTAATTCCCCAGAGCCCCCCCAGGCCAATTTTCTGCCATGCTAGCACTATCCTTCCAAGGAATTGCTTATGTTGTTATGACGGATAAAATAACTTTCAGCAATTAAGCAATTAATGTGTCTGAGATGTAGCGTTGTTGTTTACCCACTCTGATATTGGATCACAAATTGGAACATCCGAGAAAGGCGGCGTTTTAATTATTTTGTTCAAATCAGCGTCTAGGTCAAGTGATTTATTACAAGAATGATCAAAGAAGACAAAGATGAAATAGTACTGACGGTGAGTGAAGTTGGAACATGTGTCGTAAATCATGGTACCGTCAATGTCATGTGACGTGTAAGCAATGTCGTGATCTGTGTAGGGAAATAGAATAACTTCATTTGGGGAGCTTCCATGGAAAGAATTATCTTTGTGCAAGTACCAATTGTGCCTCAAAACTTATGAAACAGATTTTGCTGTTTGCTATTATTGTTCATTCCAGCAAGACAAGAGTTTTCATTTAACACTAAATCAACACAAAAAGCCTATTGCAATTTTATAGTTCAAAATTATGCCAAATATAGAATATAGACTTACATAATACAAAGTTTCTTTATAACCAAATTCTGAAACAGTGGATTTTTCTTGAGCTGGCTGATTTTATTGCACTTAAATCACAATAGAAATGACACATAATATAATGTAATAATATTGTAATTGTGTATATTGATTGCAATTAAAATTACCTTAAAAAGAGACAAAAACTGGTAAGGTGGTCTTCCAAACAAAGGTATAGGGTGAGATTTCTGTACTTTTGTGTTCCTTTTATGGTATATTCGTGTTGTGTACTAGACTTTTATCCCAACAAAGACATTTACAGGAACATTTGAACACTTAATATTTATATTTCAACAATGCATCAGTTGAGTTAATGCAAAATGAATCCAAAAAAATGAATTACCATATTTTCTGGACTATAAGTTGCACCTGCCAAAAAATGTGCAATGAAGAAAAAAAAAAAACATATATAAGTCGCACAGGACTATAAATCGCACTTTTTGGGGAAATGTATTTTATAAAATCAGAAACCAGGAACCAATATTTCATCTTGAAAGGCAAGTTATAGAAATAACAACAGATTAGAGAACAACAGACTGAACAGGCTTTAATATGTTAACGTAGCATATGAACAGTTATAATTATAGCATAAACAACATAAAATAATATAAGTTTACCAAACTCACAATCATACTCCAAATCATTAAATCCATTGAATTCTTCATCCTCGGTGTCACTTCTGCGCGACCTCCGGAGATAAACCATAGATCCATGGGGTAAATGGAGCACTGCTTCCTCTTTCCTCTCAGCTTTCGTCTGTGTAGTTTTCGTCAGACTCAGTATCAGTTCCAGTTAGAATTATTCTGTCCTTTCTAAATCCCAACAGGATGGTTTTGGTTGTCACTGAAGTCCAGGCTTTGTCGATTCATCCAGTGACTTCCAGCAAAGTTACATGGTGCACCCGCCCGATTACCTTGAAGCTGTGTTCTCCATCCCCGCTTTCTGCCAGTCCCTCACAAGTTTCTCGCTCACTCCAAACTTTCTTTCTGCTGCTCAATTACTGTTTTCAGCTGCATATTTCATTATTTACAGCAAGACAGTGCCTTTTTCTACAGGACACATGTGTAGTAGAGTGAAAAGTGACAGTGGTACAGGAGTAATAGTAGTACTAGATACTGACACACAAGCCTAGAGCGCCCTCTCGCGGCTGTCAGTGTGAAAATTTTAATATACAAGTTGCACCGGAGTATAAGTCGCAGGACCACCCAAACCATGAAAAAAAGTGTGACTTATAGTCAGAAAAATATGGTAATTAAATTCATTGCAAAAAGTACACATACTGTATACAAAAACATATACACATATACAAAGTAATTATTACATTTACATATTCATATTTGTCATTATCACCCACCCCTACATCACATCCAGTGGAAGTTGCTTTGACATTTTTCTATATACGGGGCTCTGTAGCAGTTCAGTTTCAATATCGTCCTCTGTGTAACATTCAAAGGTTACCCCACAATAGATTCTTCAGTTGGCTGTTGAATAATGAGAAGCAGTGGGTTTATCTGAGTCGATGCATCACTGCTCTGATACGAGGAGCTGCTTGGGATCTTGTTTCTCAGTCGGAGATGCTGGAGGTGACTGACAGTTTTACCAGTGTGTCCATGAAGTGATCGTCTGTGATAAGAGACATGCACCAGTGTCTCCACAAATGGATCAAGATCTTCAGCTGCTTTCAAAACATGACATACCACACGAGTCAAATGGTGTACTAAAGGTTAAATACTTTTCTGGTGTAGAAAAAAGGTTATAGCCTTCTCTAATTCAATGGTGCTAAAAGTAGTAAAGTATTGTACTTAAGTAAAAATGTTGAGGTACCTGTACTTTACTTAAGTACCCTTTAAAGTAGATATCTACTTTCTACTCCAGTACATTTTTGAATTGGAAAAGAAAGTATTTTTATTACAGTTTGAGACCTACTGAAAAGGTTGAGAGGTTTATTTTTAACATGTTCATAATCAGAGCAAATAAATAAATAAAACATAAAACAAAAACAACAGCTTGAAAAAAAAAATAAAAATCTGTTGAACAAAATTCAGCCCAAATCTTTATCAAAATCACTAAATTTGAAACCTCATTAGACCTCAAAATCTGCACAAAATACTTACTATTTTACTCTTATAATAATACTCTAATAATACTTCTACTAGAGTAGATTTTTAATGCGATACTTTTATTTTTACTTGAACATTTCTTGGCTCCAGTATTTGTACTTTACTTCACATAGCAAAACTGACTACTTCTTCTACCATTGTTCTGATTTAAATTGAGTGTTCAGTATTTTCTTTTCGTACTTTTCTCTCCCAGCAACTTCAAAAACAATTCTACAAAACAGCAGGATTCAGCTTGAGACTGTGGCATCTGTCAAAACTCCACTGGCCACATATTTCTCTTCGAGACATGGATACAGTCATCATTTTCCACAAACCAATGATAAGTTACACTTCAAATGCTGTCTGTAAAAGACTGTACAAGTCGATGTAATCTCTCATTCATCCAGGAGCGGCCCTTGGTACGAGAAGTCAATTTCAATCAGATTGGAAATGACTTCGGTATGAAAGTCCAAATGTCTCGATTTCAAAGTGTCCGAATCACTATCTTTGAAGCCAAAAGACTGTACACTGCTCATGTGGGATAAATGATTAAATTCTCAAAAACAAAAACACTTACAAGATTAACTTCACTTGTATTATTAGGTTCTGTTTGTGTGGCGGCACCAATAAAACAATCCTGTCTATAATGATGGATGAGAGTTATATGTTTCTATCACTGACATAAATTTTGCCACATAGAATTAAGAAATCATTAAAGTAACCTAAACAGACTCCCCCAGAACCACATTTTCAAATGGAGCTGCTAAACTAGGAAGTACCTGAAGGACGAAGAGGTCTTGACATGAGGAACAGTGTGATTGGTCTAACAAGTATCCACACTTCGCTCTTGAAGTTCGGTGTTTGTACTCACCCGCATTTGATTATCCTTCCAAATCGGTTTACTGAGGAAGTTGCCAAGCAACACTCATGACACACCCCTTTTTTTGAGACAGCACGACTCGGACCTCGGTGGCGGAAAAAGTGGCCTGAGCAAGGACTCCGAGTCAGAATCCAAGATGGCTACGCCCACTGTGACATGTAAATATCAACTGTTTTCTTTGTGTTTGGACACTTTGGTGATTTAAATGACAATGTCAGTCACTCGTATTACTGCAGTACCTTACTGCATCCATATCACTGTCTATGGGTTTGGTAGTCGGTGTTGTGGTGAGGCCAATACTTGATTTAACAGGAGTGAACATTCCTAAGGTTGTAACGGAAGAGAAATCATAACATAAAATAAAGTACAAATTTCAAAAATGAAATTAATGGCAGCATTTTCAGTAGATGAGGGAATACTCATAATCATAATGCACATAGTCCGACACACAAAACATAATAATACGCTTCAAGCTCGGACATGACGTCAAATCCGAGGTCCAAGTGGGAGTCGGAAGATAATTGAACGCGTGGTTAGAAACACCTGGCTGTATTCAGGTCAGTCTTGTGTGATGTCACGTAGTCCTTGAAATTGCAGAAACCACAGAAGGTGACACAAACTTAGATTTAGGCATTTTTGACCAGAAAACCGTTCAAAGGTTGCCTAAAAATTATTAGAAACCATAGATAATACCACTGAACTACCACACATACAGTTTGGCAGCAAAAATGTGTATTTAGTGTTTAGTTCCATTTTTAAAAGTACAATGAAAAACACAATCTTTTCTTCATGCAAGCCCCTAACTTATCACTTCAAAACAGTCTTGAAAAATACCTAACTGGAATTTTCAAGATTTTCCTCTAATATCAATGCTTATCTTGACACAAACTCAACAGCTTGTATAGGAAAGGTGCATATGACAGAGATAGTGTCCTTGATCCCTGTGGAGAGCCAGTGTTGTGATGCCTGAGAGCGGAGCAGCTGTGCAGGGGGAGCTGTGCAGCTGTGGAGGTGACAGCTCCCAGTGACGCAGGGCCAGCTCTCCCTGTGTATCTCTGTGTACGTCTGTGTACCTCTGTGTATCTGTGTATCTGACGTTCAAAGAGGAGAGGAAAGTTTGTGACACAACAGCGGGAGACAGAAACCTAGACCTGCAAACAGAAGGTTGTCAGATCTGAGCTAATGTGGATGGAAGGAGTGCCACACCTAACAAGATTTCTGCATTTATTTACTTAAAGAAGACCTATTGTGCTTGTGTCTGTTATATAGTGATATGATTGTGTTATATTTTGCACATTTTAAATCACAATATTCATCTAAAATGACTTAAAGGGACAGTCAGGCATTTTGCACATAGGACCTCATTCCTAGTTAGCCAGAGTTTTGGAAACGTTTTTAAAAATATTCCCTCCAGTCCTTGTCAATGGCCATAGTTAGCCTGCCACTTAAAACAGTCTTACCCACTCCACAAAACACCTGAGGCAAATCTATTATTACACCAAACTGTCGATGTAAATGTCTGTGTCGATAGAATAATGAAATAATTATGAAATAAAACTAACCTTGCATCACATGAATCGTCGCATTTTGAGGGACTATTTTCTCGGATATCAGTCCACTGATGCCAAGCTTTCTATCAGGAAGTACAGTTCGCTGCTGCTCAGACATAAATCCTTCAAATGCAAGGTTGGTTTTACTTCTAAAATTATTCTATTGACGCAGACATTTACATCGACAGTCTGGCATAGTAATAGATTTGCTTTGGGTGTTTTGTGGAGTGGGTAAGACTGTTTTAAGTGGCAGGCTAACTATGACCATTGACATGCACTAGCCTAGCACCAGCGACCTCTGCAAATACAAGGACTGGATGGAATATTTTAAAAAGTGTCTCTCCACATCTCCAACACTCTGGATAACTATGAAATGATTTCCTATGTCCAAAATTCCAGACTGTCCCTTTAAGAGAAGAAACACATTCTCGGACTTCCACGTTAGAAAAACTACAGTGCCCGATGGGAGCCGACATCACAAACGTCATCACAACAAAGGCATTTCCTATGTATATACCTGCAGATTACACTAGCGTACCAAAATGAGTATGTGGTGCTGCCAAATCCTACATGTATCACCGATTAAGAAAATAGAAGATTAGAGAATGAATTAAGAGCACTGGGCTTATGCCGTGAAAATAAGTGATTAAATATTGCTCAAACATGCACGATTCACTCCAAATACAACTTCAGGTGAGTAAAGTATGACATAGTTAACAGCTCTGAAAAGTCGATTTTGCATAATAGGTGTTCTTTAAAGGTGCATTGATTTAAGCACTTAATCTGTCTCATGACCAAAGACTTCGCTGTGGTTTGATTTATGTAGTCAATGCCTTTAGTGAATGCACCAAACTTAATGAACTGGGCCCTCAATTAACTTTTATTTACAATACGTTATAGAAGATCATTGGCAAACAACTGTCAGATTTCACTTCTGTCTACTTATTTTTTCAATAACATTAAAAGATATTAGCTACAGAAAACCGCCGGGAGGTTAAATTCATGAAAGCTCTTATCCGAGACCACTTGGCTATTCCAGCTTTTTGCACTCAATGGACCAAAAACAAATCTTGGAGTTTGCCAAATCTGATCTGTGCTGGACAGCTGACCACCAGGGCACTTGAACATTCTCCCACAACTGAAACCTACAAAACTGCTGGCATCAATAAACATTCACTTGTGGATTTGTCTGTACTTTTTTTTTAAAGAAAGAATCAGAAAAGTTAGTCTGGGCTGACCAGGTTAAAAAAAAAAGCACTCAGATCCACAACCAAGGCTGAGGTTCATACATTTTGGTAGAGTAGTAGTTTCTAACTTGTTTATCATTATCATTACAGTGTTTAAACCTTAATAAATTTAAAGTTGCACTGTAACTTTTCTGCTGTCTGCATTACCATATTTTTCAGATTATAAGTCACTTTTTTCATGGTTTGGGTGGTCCTGCGTCTTATACTCCATTGTGACTTAATTTTCAGACTGACAGCCTCAAGAGGGCACTCTAAGCTTGTGTGTCAGTGTCTGCTGCTCCTTTTACTCCTGTACCACTCTCACTTGGCTCTACTGAGCATGTCTCCTGCAGAAAGAGCCGCTGTCCTGTCTACATCATGTCAGTCGATCACACCATTACTTCTGTACCACTGAAAATTAAACATTTAAACTTTATAAAGACAAGTGAGAAGAAGACAAATGCCCCCAAAAAGAAAATCATATTTTGCAGATTACAAGCTGCAAGTAGTGAAATATGCAGCAAAAAGCGGTAATCGAGCAGCAGAAAGAAAGTTTGGAGTGATTGAGAAACTTGTGACACGGGGAGGGTGCGCCATGCAACTATCCTGGAAATCATTGGATGCATCGACAAAGCCTGGACTTCAGTGACACTGAAACCATCCTGTTGGGATTCAGAAAGGCTGGAATAATTCTAACTTGAACAGATGCTGAGTCTGGCTACAGATATGCAGAAGAGAAAGCGGTGCTCCGTTTACCTCTGGAGGTCACGGAGTTGCTCAGAAGTGACACTGAGGATGAAGAATTCAATGGATTTAGTGATTTGGAATGAGATGGAGGGTTTGGTAAACTTGTTCTGTTGTTTATGCTCTAGTTATCAGAAGAACTGTTCATATGTTACGTCAACAGCCTGTTGTTTTCTATTCTGTTGGTATTACTATAACTTGCCTTTCAAGATGAAATATCTGTTCCTGATCTATTATTTTATAAAAATAAATTTCCCCCAAAAAGTGTTATAGTTCGGTGCGACGTGTATGTGTTTTTTTCTTCTTCATTACGCATTTTTTGGCTGGTGCGATTTATACTCCTGAGCGACTTATAGTCCGAAAAATACGGTACATGTATCTTATCACGAACTTAACTTAATTAAAAGGTTATTGCTCAAAAATACAGTGCATGACACAACCTTACAGTAAGTGAGGTCACCTCTCCACCTGTAACTTGTCCTGATCGTGCCATCTGCTTGTTTCTATGGAAATAGATAAGTTAAATGCCATATTGAAACAGAAGTGAAAAATTCTAGGCAAAGCAGTAACTTCTGCATGGAGATGAGCTGGTGGAGTGCCCCCAACCAGAAAAGTTATGCATGTACCATTTCAAAGAGACTCTCGAATCCAATTCACTTTATTTATATAGAACATTTCATTAACAAAACAGTTTCCGAATTGCTGCACAATAGAGATTAAACAATGGGAATATAAAATAAAGCTCTATTTAACTCCTTGTTAGGAAAATCAAACTAGTAAAATCAAATAAGAGCAGACCAGGTTACTACTTCTGAATCATGTTTTACAACACCAATCCAAACAGATTTTCTTGTCAATTGTTTAAAAAAAAAAAAAAAAAAAAAAAAAAAACATGTCTGAAGGTTGGAATTTCTCAGACAAATTTCTAATCTCTTCCAAACTCAGAATAAAAAACACAACACTGAGACAGAGGCACCAAAAAAGAGACTCTATACAGCCTATCCAAAGTTGCGTCCTTGTGAATGGTTCCAGCAAATTATTTTTGGCACTTTTCGGACAGGCTCCTCTGTGACCTTATGTTGTTGAGATGGACTGTGTGTATCTGTACTAAAAGCCTATCTGCTGAGTGCTGCGGCCCTGGAGTTAACTTGTTGTTGACTCAGTGTGAGCTGATGTGCTCGTGTGTCACTGGGGTTAGCTTAAACTGTGAGTGTTTTACCTCGGACACAATTACAGAGCTCTCCAGAGGCCAGTGAACACTTCCTCCTCTGACCGGTTTGTTTGATCATGGGTGACACCAGCAGTTCAACAAATAAGTCGATTACTTTGTGGTGAAACCTTTACTAGTCTTAAGAGCACTTATAGAAGGTCTCAGAGTGAACACTTTCAACGGATTTAAGAGAAAGAAAATCTAGAGTGGTTGGAAAAAGAGATATATACACCCCAGTGCAAGAAGTAAATTTCTCATAAATTTTTTCCATAAACTTTCTGAAATAAAAAACATATACAGTAAATTCTGGACTATAACCTGCTACTTTTTTCTCACACTTTGAACCCTGGCAAATCAATGCGGCTAATATACGGACGGATTCTTTGTTTGGCACATTGTCCATTCATATATACGGTCTATGGTTTGGCAGCACAGTGGATACATGCAGCCTGAGTGCAGAAAAAGCAGCTGTCTGTGTGGGTAACATATGGATCTAGGGTTAACATAGAGTTGCTACACTAGCTAGCAATATTGTCATCACACTCAAATAGTTTATCGCCGTGTGATAAAATAAGTTATGATGCTAAATGAACATTAGTGAGGGGGATATATCTTATCCGTACACGTAAATGATGAGAAGAAACGTCTCAAACTTCAGTAGCCGGACATCCACACAAACCTGACTGATAAAACTAGCCCCGCCCCTGAGAGAATCTGAAATCTGCTGAAATTCTTCAAGACACTGACATGATACAGACAGGACAGAGGCTCTTTCTGCAGGAGTCATGCGCAGTAGAGCGTGGGTAGATGCTTGTTTTTTTGTTATTTTGTGCTTCATACACACACCCTCCTCATGGAAAACACACGAAGAAATGCAGATGATGCAGCTTTTAAGTTAACTGCAATTGATGTGGCTGTGGAAGAAAGAAACAGAGCTGCTGTATGTGAGCTCGACATCAGTGAGTCGATGGTGAAAATTTGGCGACTGCAGCGTGATGACAAAAGCTTTCAGAGGCAATAAAAGCAGACCACCTGAACCTAAAAACGTTCTTAAAGACGTGGACACCTGCGGCTTATATTCAGGTGTGGCCGATAGTCTGGAAAATACGGTATATTAAAAGTTTGAAAGCTTGCTCAGGCATAATCATCTATGTCATTGTTTCCCAAAGACAGGGTTTTGACCCTCAGGTGTGTCACCAGAGGTTTTTTTTTTGGGTCGCTTTGACACAATCTGCATGTAGGTCTGCAATAAACAGTTCTACAGACTATTTTGTTCCAATATTGCTGGTTTAATTGAATGTTGAAAAGAAAAAGAAATGGGCTACATTTAATATTCACACAGGCGACTTATGGATCCTTTTATTTCTGGTTCAATTACAGTTTTTCATTGTTTAAAACTTTAGTAATACTAACTGTTCACAGAGACACGACTACTCAGTCAGCAATAAAATATGGTCAAATCCACCTTTATTTTGTGATTTATGAATAATGTCTATTGACTTGGGTTGTGAAGGTTTGTGACTAAAATATGGTTCCCCAGAAAAAAAAATTTGGGAAACACTGAACTACAGTATGTTGTGACTAATGAGTACAAGACCTATATATCATTTTTGCTTTGTTTCTGAAACATTGTAAATGGCAAAGTTGTTAAAGAATTTTGCCGAATCTTGTTTTAAATTCTTTTGGAAACTTAAAAAAAAAAAAATCACATTATGGATATTACTTAGCCTTTGAAAAGTCTATGGGAAAAATTTATGGAAAATTTACTTCTGGAACTGGAGCAGCGGCCGGTCACTGTTGACCTCGATAATGAACATGCAAACCTTTGTTTCTGATTTTCTCCAGTTGAAAGAAACTTAAAAGTGCGTGTGTGTATTTATTCTTCACAGCAACTACATAAAGTGTTACATCATCTACAAACAAATAAAAAAGCAACACACCCTCATAGGCTCATATTGCAGTAGGGCTAAAAGATGAATCTGAATCTGATATATATATATATATATATATATATATATATATATATATATATATATAATATATTATATATATATATATATTTATTATATTTTTAAAAATTTTTTAATTAACCCTTGTTTATGATTTGAAAACTTTTTTTTATGCATCTCTCCACATCAAACTTAACCAACACAAAATGCAGTGTAGAGACCAGACCTCTTAAAATCTCAAACCAATTTATCTTGCTCCTCTCCCAATCAAACCACTTTCATTAATTTGATTTGCTGCTAATTGGATCTCAGCATGTTCCCACCAAGCATGTCCACAAGAGTAACATGTTAGTTTCCTCATTGTGACATTGTAGACACGCCGTTTTCTCATCTATGTTATAATGCCGTTTCCTCGTCGCAAACATACCTGGAAGTTGTGTGTTTTGTTTCATTTACATATGTTTAACACATAAATCCTGTATATTTAGGCTTAGTTCTTGTCTGTTTTAGTCTGATTCATCGTGGTGTTAGAATTCGTTCTCGACAGCAGGCGGGTACTTTATTCATTTAACCAATCACTGCTGTTTGGTCGTGACATATGTAATGCACCACTAACGGGGCTAACTGGTATATTAAGCTTTTCCCAAATTCCGTAGGAAGAAGGGCAATAACGTCTTTCCCCTTGATAAAATTCACAGAACATTCTCTTTGTTCTGGCTTTAAATCCTCGATCTCGGGAATCGTTGCCAACACAGAATGTATGGCTCTTCACTGACTGGCTGGTGCCCGAACTTGCACTTACGGGGTATTTGCGAGTCGTCTAGTGTATTCTGATTCCTGACCTAGTCGCTGGCGAGAAATGAAAGGCACTATGTGGCACCAGCCTGTCCCACCTTGTGGGACAGAGAGAGGGACCATTGTGGTAATACAGGAAATGCATCAATGCGTTTTTAAACTCCATACACCTTCACTAAAATCATTTGGATCATTTCAATCCTGGAATTTCTGTTCTCTTCTGAAGAATGTTGTTGACTTAAAAACTAATGCTTCATGATGTTTGAGCATTTTGAGCTTTAGAAATGTAAACAGACAAATATAATAAACAAATATAATAAAACAAATATAATAAAAGAAACAGGTGAGAATGAAACAAAACTCAACTTCAGGTCTGTTTTTGAGGAGGTAACAACATTATAACATGACTAAAAACTCACAAGAGTCAGTTTTGTGTGACATAGGACCTTTGACTCCCAACTTTACACTGTGAAGCCATGGCAGGAGTCGAGATTTCCCAATCACCCGTACAAACACACACACAAATACACAAACGCACAAGTGTCTCTTTGGTGAGCTGGTCACTGAGGAGGCTAATCCGTTTAACTGGGCTGTTGCTATTCACATGTGGCAGCTTGTGGAACTGTAAAATGTGGCTTTCTCCATCATGAGATTAGGAAGCCAAGACTTGTAATTGAAGCTTGATGAGCCATGTAATGTTTTCGAAGCGCAGAAGGTGGAGCAGATGTAGTTTAGTCTTTATGTCATCCACCATTGAAAGGTTTTCAGTGGCACAGTTTAGAGTGTGAAATCTGCTGACAAAGGTTTTTAAAAGGGGGATTAAAATATGGTCTCAAAGGCACCGAATACGAATTTGTACTGTCTTAAAAAAAAAAAGGAAAAAAACACAACTACTTAATTTTAACAGTTTGCAGTGGTTCAGAGTTATTACTTATTCACCTTATGCATTTTGAACATCCTAATTAATCAGTGATGAGTTTATAAGAGCTTTTCTTAACTCTCAGGGACCAGAACAGAGTTTTGCTGCAAAAACTCAAATCTAGCCAAATTAAAATTACTTGAATTAAGAAAATTTTATCGTGATTTGAGTAAATTTGACAAGTAAAAGTTTGTATTTGTACTGTAATATGAAAATGCATCTTGCTACACTTAAGAAAAACAACTCTCTGCACTTAAAGAAGAAACTAAATCAAATGTTGCTTGAATTAAGAAAAACACTTATTTCATTGGTAGATCATTTTACTTGACAAGTTGAATCTACTCAAAGTAAAATTTTCTTAATTTAAGTCAGTTTAACTTGCATAAATATTGCTTTGGCATGTTAATGTGCACTTTCTGATGCTAGACAATACTTTATTATTAGATGTAATATAGTATCTGTATTGCGACAATTTTGCTCAAATACATGGGAAGAAAATCAATTACACTGACCTTTTAATTGCACAATTTAAGAAAATCCTTTTTATGCATATTTATAACATGCAAGTTATCAAATGACTCAAGCGAAATGTGGCAAATCCTGAAAAACTTGACCTTTTTACTTCAGATTCAGATGAACAGAGCAGGAGACAGTTCATCTCCTTACACCTGCCTCTTCTACATCAGCGGTGTGTCAGTTTAGAGCAGACCATGCAGCATAGACCATCTCTTATCCCACTATTTTGTACATGGGCAAAACACTTCAGACACCGTTATATCAAAGTTATGTTTTATGTAAAATATATTCTTGGACTATTTCTTATTAACCTTTGAATTTATAGTGTTCATTTGGTTGTTGTTTTCATTATTACTGACTCCGAATCTGAAAAAAGTAGATTTTCTTTATAAGGGAACACAATTCACAAACTAGACATTTACAACATAAAACACTGACTAATAATAGTAAAACACAAACTGTGATCAAATAAATGCATGTATTGATACTTTGCAGTGACGTCATGCTGGGGGTGTTTAACATGTATCTCTATGGTGGAATGTTACCATGGTGACACAATGCACACATGAGCGAACACTGCTAAAAAAAAAGTGTCAAGACAGTCTGAAAACTCAAGACAAAATAGAAAAATGGATTTAAACACCACATTTTCAGGAGCCTTTGATTAATGCATGTTTATGGTCCTGTTTAGGCGTTTGATTTTCAACAAAAAAGTGAGAGGGACTAACTGAGAAAACTGTTGGACTTTGTGGGTAGCCAATCTCGGAGGCATCAGTGTAAGAACCACAGTCCAGGATGGTTTCTTTACATGGCAGCTGTATTCCAACTGTATTCCAATAGAAAACAACATCATCAGACAACAAAACTGGTCCCACTTTTAAAAAGGGGCCACAGCCTCCCATTGGCCACTACCAACAATTCAGGTGACCAATTAGTCCTCCCCCTTTTATACAATGAGACATAATTCATACCTTAAAATAAATATTCACATATAATACACACATATCCAGTTATACAAATCCCCACCATTTCTCTCAGAATATAAAAATATACATCTTTGTAAAACAAGCACCCCCGCAAACTCCACTTTTTAAAGTTCCCACCCGTAACCAATATAAGTAAGTCTTTATTTATATAGCGCTTTAGGCAGACAGACACCACCCAGAAGACGCCGTCGCTGCCGCTCCGAGCTGCCTGGTGCCATCGTTAAGTTTTACATTTGTAACTCCACTTTAATCCATATTTGGTATTTAAGACTTGCCAGTTCTGCCTTTGCTTTACAGCGTGGCCGACTGACTCCAACATGGTGCTCCCGACCTCACAACACAAACCACCACCAAGTCCCCAACTCACAACCTTCACAATTTTTTTTTTTCAATAAAGTGAAAAAGAAAAAAAAAAAAAAAAAAAAAAAGTGAAAGTCATTTAAAATTATTTTGACAGGGACTCCACTGTCTGTAAACAAGTCTATGTTTAACAGTAAAAATCATCTCACCTGTTGTAGCTTCTGAAGGCTGTACCAAATGGTGAAGTTTTTTTGAGTGCATCACATGTGCATATTAAACATTGAATTTATATATTTGTTTGACTATTACACATTGAGTTGTTTAACCACTGAAATCTTATGTATGTTTAAAGGTACCACTATGTGAAACATGTATGCTTTTGAGGTAATCCTTTGCAGATATAGGTTGTGTCCTTTTAAGGAATTTCATTGCAGAGCAGCGACTGTGAAGATGGTTCGGCCGAATCCAAACAAACTGGTGATTTACATTGGGCTGCTGTCAACTCCCTAAACCTAAAGGAATGCAGAGATACTCCAGAGAAGATTCAAGGCGTTATCTGTTCAACATATTATTTGCATATTCATGTCTATAAAACCTGGGTTAAGTTAGTTCAAAGGCAGTCAGATTGCCTGATCGTAAGACCTCTGTAACCATAGGCAGTTAGCGACAACAATCTGACCCAGAGCTCTGTATTAGAATTGTATTGTATAGGGAATAATTTATTTTTGTTTTTAATCGATTGATTCCAGTGGTTATTTTTAAGAGAACACGCTGAATGTTTTTTTGAGGATACCTAACACTTCAAATAAACCAGCTCTTTATGTTAGATTGTGTTTATAAAAAAAAAAAAAAAAAAAAAATGTCTACCAAAGCCTCAGATAGAGCAGTGCTTAAGGTTAGCATCACACCCCTAGAGAGCTGCAAAATATTAATAAAATGTTGTCTTAAACATTGGCTTAAACCTGTTTTCTAACTATGCAATTAGTTTGTCAGTCATCAAATACCCCTTCTGACAAACTCTCTTCATTTATCCAGGCATGAGAACAGCACAGACTGTATGATTTGATATTGTATTGTCCTTTGCTACCGTTTTCTCTGTTTTCTTCAGAGTTTTGTAGTAAGTTAACGTAAGATGATCGCTGCCAAAGGAGTACTATATTTACCATCCACTGTGCTCACATAAAGTGTAACCTTGGTAATGAGCTGGGGCCCGTTTCCATAACAGCGCTCTCAGATTCTTTAATACCATTAGCAGCATGTGGCCCTGGTGCTTTCTGTGGGTGTAGTTCCTCACACCAACTCCTGTCAAAGGCACCTGCGAACCTCACATGAAAGCTCTGTTGTTGTGCTCCTTCTGTCTCTCCCTCTGTCATCACAACACTATAATCTGCTTATGAAAATCCAGCTCTCCTCCATTAGAATGTGCAGAGTAAATAAATCATCGGAACTAGTGTCACCTCCATGCCGAGAGTTGGCGAATGTGGCCCGTCCCATGTGTCTTCACTGTTTGGTCTTGTCAGTTCTAAAACATCTAATCCCCTCGCTTTGCACCCAACAGCTTAGCGCTACAGTGCTAGTGGAGTTAGCATACATCAGGCTCATTTTACGGCTCTTATCGTCGTTTTCTCTTTGCAGTGTCTCTGGGTAATTAGACTTTGTTTGGTGGTTTTGACATTTCTTCTCTTTGTTTGTAGTTTGAACCGGAGAAGAGGGCATGTTCATTTTCCAGGCAGACAAGTTTAGTGATAATTCTTTCTTAATCACTTTATTTGGTCGGGGCCGTGGATATGAACATACGTGACATATGTGCATTGTTGTTCAACATTCACTCTCATAATCTTATTCCGACACCAGTGTACTTCAACACTGGATGTGAGGCAGGTGAAATGTCTTGCCAAGGAGCACATATAAATCACCCTGAGCTATTGCTGTTGCACTATGTTTACGTTTACACTGAAAGGAATCACCCTATCACCATATTGGAAATGATTTGTGTCCAGACACGTTGTTTCTGTGTCCGGAATCAAAGCCTTCCCTATCCACACAGTAATGTGAAACCACCTGAAACGCTAGTCACATGACTAGGCTGGCGTCACGACATCACATGGGCAGTTAAAACAAAGAAGTGGAGCACCAGGGCTGAAGTTGCAGCAGCCGATTTCGAGGAAGATGGCAAGCATGAAAATAGTCTTTTCGTGGGCCGATGACGAGGTTCAGTTGTTACTGAATGTAACACTGGAGTTTAAGATGAGCCTGGTGGCTCAGAGTGTGGACTGGGAATCTGTGCAGACCAAGTATGGCGTCACATGACCGATGTCGCGAACCCAGTGAATCAGGAAGGCGCAAGTCACAGTGACATGGTCCAACATGGACGGTAATTACATCCCCTACGTCAGTGTATCAACATTTTCAGGTGTCCACACAGTCCCGGGTCAGATCTGTACTCAGATGAATTTGTGGGAGCTGGTGGCACCAGATCGTTCCATCTCTGGACGTTTTCCATCAGATCAGTGTGGACGAACACTGCATCCACAACAAAAACGACTCGAATACATACTAGTGTGGATGGGGTCTATGATACCTGGTATTCTCAGCGGTTACTCATCCAAGCTTCCTAGCTTCTAAAGTCAGATTAGATCCAGCACTGAACGGCAAACTGAATTTTGACTGAATGATCTGGTCTCACTAAATATGTATAGAAGACTTTTAATAGTCTTGGAGAATCAGTCATCTGGCTTATAGTTTTATATGAGGTGTCTATTTTTATAATGTCATAATGATTTTGGATGATGAGCGAGTAAGTTGATTGTCCCCTTGGTTTCTCTGTCTCTGATCATTGGGATTGTGCTTGTTGCTTCTTAGCCAGGACATTCTTGGAAAAATATTTTTAATTTCAATGAGTTTCTCCTGGTTAAATACAGGTTAAATAAAAAAAAAATAATAATAATAATAATACAAGATCTTTTATTGTTTAGAAACAAGTTGCCTTGTTTCAGTAATATGTTTCTCCTGTCAGTCTCATCAGAGGTCGTTGCAGTATTGGTCACAAGACTCTTTGATAGCTTTAGCCAACCTGTTGCAATCGGCCTCATGTCAGACTGGAGTGAGTAATGAGAGTGAAGTGTTTTACATAAGGAACAACTCAGCATGGCCGCAAACTGGAAATAGAAGTTTCAAGTGTAGCAAATATATCATGAATCACTGATGGAGAACTTGGTTTTATTCTTGGTTTGACTTGATTTTTGCTCCTAAACTCAGCTAAATTACAAAAATTACAAAAAAGGGAAACATAATCATAATTTTCTTTCTGAAAATATTTTATCTTACCTATAATTCCTTAGCCCCCTTTTTATTCTTTTAATCATGCATCATTCTTATGATAGTAAAAAAGAAGGAAAGACATTTAGCAAGTTTATATTATTTTGAAATTCAATATTTGGAATTACATTAAGGTAGCCAGGCTGGCGCCACCAAGTGCCTCTGCTCAATTTCATTTCTCTCCAGCGACTAGGTCAGGAATCAGAATACACCAGATGGTTTGCAAGAACCCCAGAAGTGTGCGAGTCCAGGCACCAGCCAATCAGCGAAAAGCCATATATTCTATGTTGGCAACGATTCCCGAGATCGAGGAAAAAGCCCTGTTAGCGACACATTACATACGTCATGACCAAATAGCAGCGACTGGTTAAATAAAAAAAGTACCCGCCTACCGTTGAGCAAACGAATCCTAATGCTGCGTGGTTAGACGATTTCCATGAAGTGAAACCCACTGATGAATCAGGCTAACATTAAGTTGCATTGTTTAACTTTTCTCCATGGAGATGTTATTGCTTTGTCTGGAATGTTTCACAAGTTACAGGTCAGATCTGTGGAGAGGCAACCCACTCACAGTCATAAACCCATAATGCCTCTTTTTCCTTGAGCTATAGAACCAGCTATAATTGAATAAATGTAAACTAGATTTGTTTAATGTCATATTTTGGAACATTCTAAGCAGAGCAATAACACTCATAGAAAAAACAAGCAGGTGACAAACCCCCAACCCCAACCAAAAAGTTACACAGTGCACTTATATTAGGCTTTATTAAAGGACTCACTGTGTTTTCTTCATGCTTTCTGTACAAAAATCCATATCCACATTCATATTCTTACATGCAAGAGTAAATGCATAGTTTCTTTCTAACATCTAATCCAGTCTCCCGTCCTCAGAGCTTAGCGGTACACAGTGAGTGGACTTAGCATACATCAGTCCCTTTCTCCGCCTCTTATCTTCCTCTTTCCTCGTCACCTGTTCTTTGCTTCATTAGCCTTTGTTCCGTGGCATTGTTGACATATTTTCCTCTTTTGTTTGTAGTTTGTCATGAGCGTTAAAGGATTTAGCCTGACACTGACACAGCTTTTGGCCCTGGAGCTGAACTATTTGACTCGAGGCAAACTGAATTTTTTCTTTTTCGTTTTTTTTTTTTTTCCTTGCGTGGCTCTGTGTAATCCTCACTGATAAAGCGGCTCTTGGAAACACAGTGGAGTGTAGCGGTTGCTGAGGTAACAGACTATCCCATCTAATCCGAGCTGCTCCCATCTCCCCAAAGTCTGAATACCTGTCCAAGAAAAAGCTCCCTCAGCCCTCCGCTTGTTAGGCTACAGTCTGCCAATGACATTTAAATGAACACTTGGACTGCGCTCTGTCAATGTATGGGCTGACATTAAAACTGTGCATAACTCCAGGGAGAGCATGGTTAGATGGAGAGATTTCTATGAAGTTGCGTCATGAAGTCTTTCTTTTATTCGTAGAGTGAAAGACTACATGCCCTTACGTTACTTTACAAAGAGGTACTGGCTGGAATTATATCTTCACAAATTTTGATCGCCGTGTTTGACAGGTGGATTAACCAGTCGGAACAAACATGATGGACTACTAGTAAAAATGAAAGAAAAAACATTACAGAGAACCGAGAAACACGGAAGATGTCTGCAGAATCAATGGGTAAAGTACTAAACTCTTTGCCTGGGATCCAGAATACACACTTCTTCAATACTTAATGAAGACGTGAGTTTGGTCACTGGTGAATCTTCCCATTATCAGATCAGAGTGATTGACAGGTGGAATATCCAATCAGAGAAAAGCATGATCCATCTGTATTGTAATAAAGAATAAAGCATGATCATGATTGTAATAAATCAAGGAATATCTGAATATCAACTGATTAAATAAAGCAAAATCAATGTAACTGCAAATCAATGAGCAAAGTACTAAACTGTGCATTGTTCAGTGAGGTGAGATACATTAGATCAGGGGTCATCAAACTAAGACCTATGGGCCAACTAGCCCCTCTGCCCCCCACCCCTTGAACTAGCCCTATGAGGCAATCCTCAAAAGTTGTCATGGCTTATTTTTTTATTACTTTTTGGCAAATAATTACATGTCTGCATCTTGTAATTTTTAGATTTTTTTGAATTATCAAAAGTGATATTTATTTGAAGTATTTATCTTTATAGTTAGATAATTAACACATTACATTTTTCGCCAAATTTGTGCCAAATTTTTATCACCTGACAAGCTTGAAATCAAACAGTGACAGTCAACACAAATGATAATAAATAAAAATGGAATATATGTGGTGTTTCAAATTAAAACAAAGTGTGAAATACTTACCACTTTTGCAAACCCCTAGTAACGATAAGCAAATATGTGCCAGGAATTATGTGTTGATATAGTATTGTGGATGGTTGTGCCAGGCTAATAATTTCTGCTACACAATGAGGCCTGCTGGTGGTCACTTTGGTCTGGGTCATACAATTCTGTCATACGGCCGACCTGACCATGGCCCCCATCACACTCAGGAGCGATAATGTGGCCCCCAAAGAAAAAAGGTTGGTGACCCCTGCATTAGATACGTTTGATTTTATTTGTAAATGAACAGTGACCAACAGCTCCTTCGTTTCACATGCGTCACTACAAAAAAAAAAAAAAAAAAAAAAGTTTTTGGCTGGGCTTTAGACATAACAAAGAGGCTGGAGACCAGACTCATAAAACTGAATAAAAATAAAAAATACAGACAGATATCAGTCTAAATTTGCCAGGCAACTAAACACTAAAAGAAGTCACATATTTCGTTCTGAATAATATGAGGATATTCAAGTGGAGATGTCGTCTGCATTTGAGAGACACATGCAACAAATAATGTTAAAAGTTTTGCACTGGATGTTCTGATTCCAAACTCTCCTGCAATCACAGACAATTTGTAATCTTCTTAAAGCCGTGTAATCATTCATTTGTCCAGCAGTGATTCAGTGTAGAGAAGGTTTCATCGATTGGTGGTCATCTGGACTTTTTGCAAAGACATTTCAGCTCCTACCCAGTGTATGTCGAAGATGAGACACACAATAGAGACATAACCACCCATAATGAGGATAGCTATAAACAAGGGCAGGGCAATTTCACTCTAAAACTCCTCATTTAGTTGGGTTGGACTAACTAACTAGAATAAATTCTCAGTATCTCAAACTAGTTCCATCAAATTGAAAATGGCTTCTGGATAGTCGCCAAAACTTTTTGATTGTAAATCCAGGTGACCGTCATCTCAAACTTCTCTCCATTCGAGTTACAAATGGTGGGATTGTGACATTACTAGGCCATAAACAGATACATGCGTTTAGTTTAGTTCAGTTTATTCAAGTTCAGTCAAGTGCTAGAGCTGTGTGTATTACACAAACATACTGTACATACAAATGGACACCACAAGAACAAATAGCAAATATCATATTTCTCGGCCTATAAGTCTCACTTTTTTTTCATGGTTTGGGTGGTCCTGTGACTTATACTCCAGTGCGACTTATATATTAAAATTTTCACACTGACAGTCATGAGAGAGCGCTCTAGGCTTCTGTACCATTGCCTCTTTGTGCTCTACTGTGCATGTCTCCTGCAGAAAGAGCCACTGTCCTGTCTGTGTCATGTCAGTCAATTCGCACCATTGCTTCTGTACCACTTTAAAAAAAAAATTATAAAACAAACTTTTAAAGAGAACTGAGAAGACGGTACACAAATGCATCCCAAAAAGAAAATCATATTTTGCAGATTACAAGCTGCAAGTAGTGAAATATGCAGCCAAAAATGATAATCGAGCAGCAGAAAGAAAGTTTGGAGTAAGCGAGAAACTTGTGACACTGGGAGGGTGCACCATGCAACTTTCCTGGAAGTCATTAGGTGGATCGACAAAGCCTGAACTTCAGTGATAACCAAAACCATCTTGTCGGGATTCAGAAAGGCCGGAATAATTCTAACTGGAACCCCGCTGGAGCTGAGTCTGACGACAGCTACTCAGAAGAGGAATCGGCGCTCCGTTTACCTCCGGAGGTCACGGAGTTGCTCAGAAGTGACACTGAGGATGAAGAATTCAATGGATTTAGTGATTTGGAGTGAGATGGAGAGTTTGGTAATATGTTACGTTGACAGCCTGTTGTTCTCTTTTCTATTGTTATTACTATAACTTGCTTAAGATGAAATGTTGGTTCCTGGTCTCTGATTTTATAAAAGAAATTTCCACCAAAAAGTGAGACTTACTGTATGTATGTTTTTTTTCTTTTTCATTACGCATTTTTTTGTTGGAGCGACTTATAGTCTGAAAAATACGGTACTTCTTGATTTTACAAACATTTTTTTTTATGTTTTCTTATTACACTTTTTGAAGTAACCTGTGCAACTAACTCTGCAAACTCTGGTTGTTTGTTGTTATCTCGTTCGTGTGGACTTTTGCCTCTTACCTCTGCAGGAGCGATGGGTCTCTGTTGATCTAACCAAGCGTTTGATAATCTTCCTCGGGGCGCCTGGAGTTGGTGCGTGCCGGGGACATCACATTGATTGATATAAACTCAATGTTCCTGCTCTGGCCCAATCCGAGTCACCGTGAGGAGGAGTGCGACGATAAAGGACTAATGTAAGGCTCAGTGAACACACGGTGCCAACGGACAGAGTGGAGTTTTAACAAGCCCAGAGTTTGCCATTTCTCTCACCTGTCTCCTTGTGCGTATATGATGTCCCATGAGTTAGTAAAGATTTTCTAAAAGTTGTCCTCGAAGATTTAAAGTACAACTACCTGAGTCATTCTTGTGCATCAGCTGCTAAGATTGCAAGTTATTATTTTAGTTGGATTGTAATAAAAACAATTTTATGTGTTTTTGTGTCTGGCTGAGTTGACGATCCTTGAACTACATCAGGAAATATGCCTCACCTCGCTCTACAAAGTTATACAGCTCTCATAAATGTCGAATGTTGTTGATGCGATTTGCAGTAGGTTCATTAGGGGGACGCATGCTGATTGTGTTGTGATAGCGCTCTGAAGGGGGAGTGACTTAGCATGGACAGCAAAGGGACGGGAGACACAGTGTCAAAAAGGAAGGTGAAACATGTTAATGCCGTTTCTGGCAAATCATCATTTTCAAAACAATAAAAAGGTAACATGGTGATCAAAATATGTTATGTGTTCCCAGTTAATACCCCATAGAAGTAAAACAGCTCCTCTTTAAGAGTTTTGTGACTCACCAGTAAAACATGTAGCCCCCACAACTTCAACTAAAGATAAAATACAAAACTAAGTGTTGCATAAGTTACATTGTTGCATTGGCTGTTTTGTCTAAATGTCAGAATGCATGAGTTTTAATTGTCTTTGAAAACACTGCCTTATTATTTTCCAATTATCCAGAGAGGCTTGCAAATTGGCTTTCTTTAATTAGCCCATTATATTTCTTCAAATGTTTAAGGAAATAGCCTTAAGGCAGAGTCCTATTGTTGTATGAGTTAATTAAGATTTAGTGCTCTGCTATGTTCTCAAATGAATCTCAGCGACCGGACTCTCAATGTAATAATCCGTCTCCAGTATAAACAGCGGCTCAATAAAGAGTCCTGATCATTGTTTACCATGCAACTTAATTATATTTTCTTATTCAAACATGCCACTCCTACTATTATCACTCTATACAGGGAAATGTATAATTATGTCGAGAAATGGTAGCGGAGCTTGGTTTAAAACAAAAAACAATTATTAAGTTTCTATGGAGAAAACAACTGATTAAAAAAAAAAAAAAAAAAAGCGATAGTACATAGCTGAATGTCTCTCCCTGTTTCACTTGTTTGACAATTTTATATTTTTTTCCAATATGCACCATTATAAAGGCCAGTATCCAACTTAGAGTGAAGGACGAGTCTGGCTCATGATTCTAATGTTGCACTATGATAAAGAAACAACTGTATATGCAAAGGCAGCTGGTTCCACATGGCCCTCATCTAACAGTTTAATTGTCTCTTCATGGTTCTCATACAATTGTTTATTTATTTATTATTTTTTTAATATATAGGCAATATTAGATAGATACTTTTTTTTTTTTTTTTTTCAGGTAGTTGCTTTTACAATAAAGTTCATAATGCAAAGAATGTTTTCCTTAAAGGTGCACTACATAACTTTTCTGGTAAGAGATTTGACACCTTTTTCTATCTAGGCTTTCTTTTTTCTTTTTTCTTTTTCTGGAATGTTCCACAGTATGGCATTTAACTTCAATTTATAATGCTTTTCTTATGCATTGGAAAATATTAAAAAAATAAAACTGCATTCTTGCTGTGAGCGCTTGTCCACAGATCTGGCCTGTAACTTGTCCTGGTGGCCTCTCCTGCTCGTCTCCATCGAGTTACAGTACATATGTTTAATGCCATACTCTGGAACATTCCAAGCAAAGCAATAACATCTCCATGGAAACCAGAAGAAAAGTTGAAATAGTGCTCCTTTAGAGAATAAATAAATATTTGGCCCTGGGCGTTTGAAACTGGCCAATGTAATTTTGTTGTTCTGTTCTTGTTTTTAGATTTGGGACTGACTGCACTTGTAAACATAACCTCGTACATCCTCCAGACTACAGCAGTGTCCCTTGTTGTCCTCACAATTGAATTCACAGTGACAAATATTTCAGCACATACTTCTTCTTCTCTTGTACAGTGTATACTTGATTCTTGTCTGAGCCATAGCTGAGCTGTATGTCTGTTCTGTGTAGTACAAAGAGGAGCAGTGTCTTTGAAGCACAACATAATGATACCTGCTCCATTTGGGCTCATTTCGACTACTTCAAAGGATCAAGCACCAACTAATGCTACTGCTGCTCCTGCCACATGGAGGCGACGCGCGCACTCCAGCCCCTATGTACCATCACCACTCCTGCGTGTACATAAGAAGAAAAGGGCTGTGCTCCTGAGAGAGGGAGGGGCACCTGTTTGAGGCTGGGGGAAGCATGAAGCAATGGCGCCATCATGTGGGCATATTTAAAACAATTTTAGGGAGCAGAAAATATGGTAAAACTATGAGGATTGGAATTGTGTTTTCTTGTTTAGAATGCTACAATGCAATTAAAGGCGCTCTACATTATTTTCTCATGTATCTGAGTAAAATATCTCTTGTTCAGTACAGATATATTGTATAAGCAGCTCTTGAGATCAAAATAAGTACTGTCTGTGTTGAGTTATAAAGGGTTATATTGTCCGACTATCAGGAGGTGCACGTTAGCATGCTAAGTGTTGCTGGCTTTACAGTCAAAATACCTCACTGGTCTGAAAAATGCTTGTAAACTCATCATGACGATTAATTAGGATGTCAAGGAATTGATACGAGAAGTGAGGAATAACTTTGGACTACTGCACACCAGTTTCTTTATCTGTAATAATTGTATGCTATTAAAACCTCATCAGTGACAATGCCATTATCCCAGTGTGGGTATCTACTACAATATATTCATATTAAGATATTAAGTCTGTAAGATGTTGTAATTACTCATGTTAATAAGCCCCTTATGTAAAAAGTAATGGCAATGTTCTCAACCAATGTCTTTATTGATAGGCCTTCTTTCTTCTCCTGTTTAGTTTTTGGACAGCTGGTACCTGCATGTGAGGTAGACTCTTGATACAGGGAGCACATGGGCTGGCTCTCCCATAGCCATTTATTTTCACATTGTTTTTTTTTTTTTTTTTTTTTTTACATTTTAGACCCAATATAGACCTAGTGCTTGATACGGCACTATCTAACTACCTTCTCCCTTCCCTAACTACTCAGAAGAGGACTGAAATGTATTTTATGAAGAAACAGTACATCCATCAGAAGCTCTTTTCAGTGGATAATAAACAGCTCAGTGCGGTACAGGGCCCTGGAGCCTGGAGTTCGCCTCCCTCCTGCCTGTGTCTGTGGATCCACTCATCCTAATGTTTATGTGACCAGTTGAACAACATCCTCCAACAGCATCTGTCGCTGGAGTCGGTCCAGAGTGATAGATCTGTTGCTAAGCAACACTTTGACTTGTATTTTGTTGTGAGGACACTAACTAGATTCCACTCAAGGTTGCATCATGTGGTTTGAATTGAGTGTAAGAATGAAAACTCACATAAATCAAAGGTAACAGTATTGAGTACGTGTGTGGCTCTGTGTGCTCATTAAAGGAGCAGAAAAGGAAAGTACAAAGACAGTACAGAGAGCTTTCGGCTCTGTCTAAGAGGAATATACATTTTAGTCTTTCATCCAAAAATGAGCATATTAATCTATACAAACCTATAAACCTTTACAAAAAAGAAGTCGACTCTTCAGAGGGTTGTGCAGTGTATGTGTAAATGCACAAGACCCACAGCCAGTTAAAAGCAGGTTTGTGTGTGTCTGGAATATGTGTGTATAGACAGCCTGTCCATACAAAGGCTCTCTATATTGTCTCCTGTTGACCCTAAAGGCTGATGTGCCAATCCATCTCCATCAGTGCACTCTGCCATTGTGTTCACGGGCAATACACTTCACCCATCTTATAATAAACCATATATTCCATATTATATTTTGTAGTTTTTGTTTTGTTTTTTCAAGCAAAAACCCATTTCTCCATTTAATTGTGCCCTATAAGTGGTCAGAACTGTGTGTGTGTGAATGCCTTAATGATACAGTATAAAAGGAGAACATTTCCATAGTGTCCTGGTGGAAATTTTGTCATTAACAAGGATTGCGCACACACACGCACACGCACACACACACACACACACACACACACACACACACACAAGCACAAACCAGACCAACTGTCCATCACAGCATCACTTACTCACCTTTAACGCATTTGTCAAATACTGACTCACTTCTAAAATATGATCAAACCAACTCCTCAGTTTACAGGGAAACAAAATTAACAGAGCAAACTAGGATACCACATAATAATATAATAATAACTACACACTTATTTTCCTTAATAAAGCATGAAGAAAGATGTAATTCATAATGAACAAATAGTTAGAATAGAAAGGAATGATTCATGTTTTGTAACTAGTAACTCCTCATGTTACAAATTTTTCAACCAGTTCAGTCAATTTCTTTTTCTTTTTTTATTTTTTTTATTTTAACTGTAACAGTAAAACATTGACCTGATGTTCCTTCTTGTGAGGAGTTGTACACCTAATCCTGAAAGCGATAATTTCACCCTAGCACAAGATACTTAACATAGTAAATTTGGTGATAAATAGTGATTTTTTTTTAAACTAAATTATTTTGTGACAGTGCTACAATTTAGATTTGATGCTTATTTATTTCCTTTGTGAGAAAGGAAACTTGTTTATGCTCTACACTAGACATAAAATAGATGTATTTCATATAAACTTTGCACAAGTAGTACTTTAACAAAAATACTCTTGTTAAAATATGTTTGGTTCTTAAAAACAGTGATATATTGCATAAGATCTGTTGTGCAATATATTGATAAGGCCATATTGTGTTTTGCCAAATTGTGTCTTGAGTATCATATCAAATCGCCATTGGTCTGCTTAGAATGTTCCACAGTGTGACATTAAACAGCTCTGCCTTACATTTATTCAATTACAGGTGGTTTTGTTGCTCAAAAATACCTAGAAAAATAGGCAGTCTGACTGTGAGTGGGGTCTCCTCTCCACAGATTTGACCTGTAACTTGGCTTGGTTTGGCCTCCATGAAGGTGCAAAGGTTTATTACCATACAGTAAAACATTCCAGACAGAGGAATAACATCTCCATGGAGAAAAGCATTTGACGAACCCTCCACCAGAAAAGTTACACAAGGCACCTTTAATAATCTGCTCAATATTAATTCTTTCTTCATGCTTTATTTAGACTTATTACTTAGCTGAAGTTATTATAAAGTATTACTGGAAATATTACATGGTGTTGCTTTAAAACAGCCAGACTGAGCCACACCTGAATAGGCTGCTGGTTATTGTTCCAAACTGTTCTGAAGGGAACTGAAAACATTGCTTTCATTTCTTTGTGTGGGGTTTGATTCTGCTCCTCTCCCCTGTGCCCTATCTGCTGCTCTACAAGACGCTCTGCTCAGTGTTTAATGGAAGTGTGTCTTTTCAAATTACTTTTCTGCTACCTGCCCGACACAAACAACAAAACGCCGGAAATGAAATTTTAATATTTCCACGCGCGGCATAATGGAATGTCACCACTCTGTGTTTATGAGAGGCTTTTGGAGATTGCTTGTATCGAGTCTTGCTACTTTGCATTTTGCATACGGCACATTACATAATTCGTAAAGATTGCAGCATTTCTGTGGACGCATGAACTCTCTTGTCTGCCTCAAGAGAACAGTTAAGAGATCTATACATGTGCAGGGGAACAGTTAGTACAGTAGCTTACCCTTTAACTATACCTTTGAAAAGCTTTAATGGTGCACTATGTAACTTTTCTAGTGGTGGGTAAAACATCTACTTATCTCAATGGAAACTTACTGCTTTATCAGGAATGTTCCACAGTATGACATTAAATCTGTCAGTTTATTAAATTACACATGTTTTTATTGCTCAAAAACATGTGAGTGGGGCCACCTTTCCACAGATCTGGTCTGTATCCATGGATATATTCTAGCTAAACCTATGCTATGGAACATTCTAGGCCAGGGGTCTCCAACCTTTTTCCTCCTGTGAGCTACTTTTCATAAAACAAAAATGCTAGAGAGCTACTAATTTTAGTGGTCACCAGAAATTTTGTAAATATAAGAGCTATGGTAAGCCGAAGGTGAGGTACAGTTAGATGCCTATAAAACATAACCCATTATCCAGTTGTCAGTACACAAAATGAGGCATCAAAATTATACATCTACGAAGGAAATGGGCAAATAATCCATCAAATTTGAGTTATTCAGTGAAATATGTATAATTCAGAAATCCCTTGGGGAGCTACTTGGAAGAGAGTGAAGAGCTACTGGTAATTCTCAAGCTACAGATTGGAGACCCCTTGGTTCCAGGCAAAGCAACAACTTCTCCATGGAGACAAGTAGTTCACGTAACCTCCACATGAAAAGTCATCCAGTGCACCTTGAATCATGAACAACTCAATTCAGTGTGTTCACGTAGTTTAGTAAGAATAATTAAGTAGTTACTAAGACTGACTCAAAGACTTTTTGATGTTAAAAAAAAGAAAAAAAAGAAAGAGGACTAGTTCATTGTTAATGTTTACCTAATGCATTCTAATTAATCATTGCATTTATATAGCGCCTTTCAAGAAACCCAAAGCGCTTCACAGTTCATTATTTATTCACACCACACTCCATAATTATTCACAGCGATGAGTTTATAAGTGCTTTCAAACAACAAAAACAACAAAAGTTTTGACCTTAAGTGCTGCTTATACAAGATGTCTGTACTAAGGTAGGACAAATGTCGCTCAAATACATGGAGAAAAAAATTCCATATAGGACCTTTAATACTCTCACCTTGACTCCTAACCCCTTAATCCTGATTGAATATGGTAGTTTTCAATATGTTGGCATTCCCACACAAATGTAAATAATGCAGACAATGGAGAATACTATGTAGCTTCTGGTGGGGGTCCAACACCTGCTCGTCTCATGAAAAAGTTATTGCTTTGTCAGAAATATTCCACAGTATGGCATTAGACTTCTATCTTGCCTTAAGGAAATTACAGAAAAACATGCTTTTTTTTTTTGACTTTTCTCTCCACAAACCCGACTTGTCTCTGGAGCTGGGGAAATTTAATGTCATACAAAGGATGATTCCAAGCAAAGCAATAATGTTTTAGCCAAGCACGTGGACCTTCTACCAAAAAAGTTGCATAGCTTTACTAAAAAAACTATATCGTGTGGTTCATGTTATATTTGTTGCAATAAGTGACAAGGTAATCCATGTTTTTATTACAGATTATATCAAAAGTCCGAATGTATGTATGCAAGTATACAGTAGACAATGTAATAAAAGGAATTGTGCATCCTTATATCCAGTACTGCCCTCTGCTGGTGAAAACAGACCATTGCTTGTAGATGCATAATGGTTACAATTCAAAACTTGTCATTTCCTGTTTTGGCAATAGATGTCACTGTTTCCTCATGTTTACAGAGGTAGCTGGAGACAACCTACTTCATATAAACAAGATCTAGTTTTGTTAATGTAGATAAATAAATTCATCTGGGAGCAGTAGATGTGGACTAGCAAAAATAATGCAAAAACATGTAATTCAGCTGTAGTGAAAGAATAAGTAAGGTCATTATTTGATTTATTTTGTATAGGCAGCAATCAAGCATATGTTCATTAAAGGCACAAAATGTCAAGAGTTAAAATCTGATGTGACTTTGAGATCAGTTGCCTGTGATCCAGAATACACACCAGTTCAATCACTTTATTTATCCGTGAGGGGCAATAAAAAGGACAAAGTTACATAATACATACATAAAATCTGTGATAACATGCATTCAACAGGGCTCGTGTTAAAGTTCTGAGATGTTGCAGTGCTGTGTCCTGCAGCTCTCACAGCACAGCCTGCGCCCTGGTGGCAGCCACTCAAACACAAAAATGGCCTCAATTTCCTTGAAAGGTGCCTCCGGTGACATTTTATCAAGAGCTCTTCTGTGTTTGAAGAGAATTTTAACAATACATAAAAAAAATTGTTCAGAGAGACTTATCCTCTTGACCCGTCTCCAAAGGCTCGCCCTGAGTGCTGGAAGAGACTGCCTCTGCAAACTGTTTCTGTTTGTTTGAAAATGTCACAATCATGTCCTTTGTTTTGTTTATGTTGAGCTCTAAACAGGAGCTCACTCCATGATGTAAACTCCAGAGCAGGACCATCACACAAAAATGGAGGAGAGACAGAAGAACAATATCATCCACATAACAGTTTTGATTGTTTTTTGGTTAACAGCCACATTCTGTTAACATCAGCGTATAAGAAACACTATAGTCATCAGTGTATAAAATGTACAGAAGGGGAGATAAAAGATAAAACACACCCCTGGGGAAGGCCTGTAAGTGAGGGCAACATCTGACAGTATCATTTACCAGCACACTCGTCAATCTATTACCGAGGAGACTGATTATCCACAAAATGCAGATAGTCCAGATGGGAGCATGTGGACAACTTCTCTGCAAAGATGGAGCTGCATGGAGTTGAAAGCAGATGAAAAATCAGCAAACAGGAGCCAGGCGATGGTGTTTGGGTCTGCAGATGTTTGTGGATGGTGTCTATAATGAATATTTTGACATCACTCACAGCTCTACCAGACTTGCAAGAGAAATGCAGAGGGTCCATCAGAGGATCAACTATTTCAGTAATGCACAGTACTTCTTCACAATTCCTCACTTCATCATTACAGGTCACTGATGAGAAGAAATATTCTGCTGGACACGAGGGAAGAGACCACATTGTTTAGTTACTTTATGAAGATGAGTCCCCCTGGTGAATCTCCCTGAGTTCAGATGGGTTTGATTGGAAGGTGGATCAGCCAATCAGGGACAAGAATAGTGTATCCTCGACAAAACAAAAGGAAATAACATCACATGGCACTACAAAAATAAAAATAAAAATCCCTAAACCACTGAATTACTATTGCACTATGAATAAACTCGCCTCGTCTTGCCTTGATAAAAGAATGTGTTTATGGCGTTAATTGTGTAAATAAAATGTGTGTGAAAATCCAATATTATTGTTTTTTTTTTTGAAAACCTCATAAAACAGTTCACAATCTGAATGTGATTACGCCCTGTAAAAGCCTCACAGCTGGTGAGCAGACTGTTCCATGTGCCAGGCTCAGGCATGGACCAGGAATACCAGCGCTAATCTCCACACCGCCAATCACAGGTATTATATTTTAATTCCCATTGTATTTCATCCAAAACATATGCTGAATCCAAAACAAATACCAGCAGATAAAACACTTCTACATGCTAGCAAAATACTTACTTTTATTATTATTTTTGTTTTCATTTTATTTTGTATAAAGTTTAAAAGTGCACTATGTAACTTTTATGGTGTGGCCTTGTGGTTTTCTCTATGGCGATGTTATAGCTTTGCCACGAATCTTCCACAATATGGCTTATATGTCCACGGAAACAACAGGTGACACCATGAGGCCAAGTTGGAGGTCAAATCTGTGGAAAGGCCATGAAGTTGTAATGTTACCTCTTTATGATGTCATGAAGTGCTAGTTTTTAAGTTAGTTACTTTTGTTCAGTAGAGATTGGCAATTCCAGTGCTAAAATAATCCAAATGATTCTAGTGAACTGTATGGTGTATGGAGTTTAAAAACACAGTGGAGCATTTCCTGTATTCGCACATGACATCACAAGGTAGAACAGAGCTTTTTCCATTATAGGGGGAAAAAAACACAGTGTAAATATGTAGGATTTGTGTGTTAAACATGTGAATGAAACAAAAATCCAGTGTGTTTTGGGGAAACAATAAACATCGTAGAACAGAAAATAGCATAATATGAGATTTTTAAAGGGACAGTCTGGAATTTTGGACATAGGACCTCATTTCCTAGTGAGCCAGTGTGTTGGAGACGTGTGGAGACACTTTTTTAAATATTCCATCCAGTCCCAGTATTTGCAGAGGTCGCTGGTGCTAGGCTAGTGCATGTCAATGGCCATAGTTAGCCTGTCACTAAAACTAACTTTGCATCACATGAATCGTCACATGTTGAGGGACTATTTTCTTTTACTTTACTGGTAAGATTGGTGCTAGGTGATATCAGTCTGCTGCTGCCAAGCTTTCTATCAGGAAGTACAACTCACTGCTGCAGCTCAGACATAAATCCTTCAAATGCAAGGTTGGTTTTACTTCTAAAATTATTTTGTCAACACAGACATTTACATTGACAGTCTGGCGTAATAATAGATTTGTTTTGGGTGTTTTGTGGAGTGGGTAAGATGTTTTTAGTGGCAGGTTAACTATGGCCATTGACATGCACTAGTCTAGCACCAGCGACCTCTGCAAATACAAGGACTGGATGGAATATTTAAAAATGTGTCTCCACATGTCTCCAACACTAACAAGGAAATAAGGTTCTATGTCCAAAATTCTGGACTGTCCCTTTAATAAAAACACATGTAAATGAATAAATAAATAAAATTATTGCCATATAGTGGAACATTTTAGACCAAGAAAACCATCTCAAGCTAGTCCCATCAGACCCTAGAACCTTCACCAGAAAAATTACATAGTGCACCTTTAAAACTTGTGATACGACAATAGAGCAGTTTATGCCTCCAACCCGGTGCCATTTCCGCATGCCAGGCTCTGCGGCACATGTGGAAACCATGAAGTGTACTCTGACAGTGAAGACTTGTCTTTGTTTAGATTGTTTAGTTGCATAAGAGCGTCTGCGTGTTGATCCAAGAGGAGGAGGTGTGGACATGAGGGCGTCACATGTGTTCTGTTACCGAGCTCGCCTATATCACTCCTATATCACTGGCTCCACACACTACTGTCATGTGGACCGGACATGTGTGCAGAAGAAGAAAACTGCTCCAGGAGGAATGCGTCCGGGATGACAGCTTTCACAGTGGTGCTATCATATGCTAATGCGTTTAGCCAGGACTGCCACGGATCGGGGGGGAGGGGGAGGAGAGGGGGTTTGAGCAGCGGGTACACCTGATGCCCCAGTGACAGCTCGGTCTGCAGATTCACTTAGCATAGTTCTGATGGATGTCACTTCACTGGCTCTTCTATTATTTCCATATGTGTTTGGTAAGAATACTTTATGGAAAGTAGTGACATTTTATACAAAGTGTTAAGCTGTGATTTTTTTCTTTTTTCTTAATGTGCAAAAAAAAAAAAAAAAAACTAAAATATGTGGTTTTGGCTGAAAGAATGTAAGATAATACTAATGTGCTGGTCTAAATATAGTTTTGATTTCATCTTGTCAATGCTCCAAATCATAGAAGCTAAGCAGGATTGGGCTTAGGCTACATTTATATGATGACAGTCTGAACAGAAGATGCAAAACTGGCGTTGCGTCTTCACTTTTTATTCCGTGTTTAGATGAGCATTTTCGGGTGGAAATCCGTGTGCATACAGTGACGCAAAAGTGTGTGGAATTCAACTGGGTATGCATGCCAGGTTTCTGTGTACTGTATGTATGTGACGAAATGAGTACGTGACATGAGCAGATCTGACCGGAGTTTTGCGTCTTGGGCAGTGTAGACGGAAACGCTACGGCGGAGCGTATTCAACTTTTCCGCGCTGGAGAGTGGCTTCAGAAAGGCACTTCCAATAAAATATTTTGTTGTTTTTACCCTCAAGCGTTTTCGTGTAAACAGGCCCTCAGGCAAGACACTTCAACAACCTTGTCGTGCATTAACATGGTCTGTGGATGTTAGTGGTCGTCAGAGGGGCCAATGGCGTACACTGGCAAACTTTATTCCATCGGCCTACCCCAGGGCAGCTGTGGGTACAGTATTATTTTTGCACCATTGAATGAAATGGAATGAATAATGCAAGAAATGGTAATGCAAAGATCGCCTGAGAAAGCACTATGCCTAATAGGGCAGGGTATCATTAAGAAGTTGCCGATACGATACATACCTCAGTACATAGGCTATGATACGATACACATCTCGATACAGTGCACTTTTGATTTGATACATATATTTCAAATTAATTTGATACAGTTCAATAAAAACTAAAGGCTAAATCATGGCTGTGATACTAAAAGTCTATCTTAAACCACTTCTTGTGCAAAGTTCATATGAAACACAAACATTTTACTCATCAAAACAGTGAAAATGTCAAATGTATTGCATAAACTAGCTTCCTTCCTCTGAACAAGCAACAAAACTGTGGCACTGTAACAAAATAATTTAGTAAAATATACCAAAAAATACTCTTGGCGATATATCGATACAGCATTTGCGATACTGATTCTGTAATCATCACATTAAATGATATGATTTATCAATATTTCAATATTTTGGCACACCCCTAATGCCTGTATTATGTTGTCTGAATACTAAAGTAACAATTCCAGTAGTTCCAGCAGTTCCCTCCACTATCACCCACACATTGCCCACTTCATTGGCCAGGTGCATGCAGTGTCTTGCCCATGGACACAATGGCAGTAAACAACAGACAGAGCTCAGATCAAGCCCTCAATCTTTCAGAGAAACACACGTCCAAAAACAGCAATAAACTGTAGTGTGGATCACTGATATCTGCCAACCATGGCCAAAGCCTTCATTGATAGTAATACCCCATCAATAACCCAACCTTTTACTGGTATTTCTATTATTGATTTATTTTTTTATTTATTTTTTTTTACATAACTTATGGAATATTGTTGATTTCATTTAGATGCAATGTTCAGCAGAGATCGGCAATTCTAGGGATAAAATAATCTAAATGGTTCTAGTGAAGGTGTATGGAGTTAAAAACACAGTGGAGCATTTTCTGTTTTACCACATGACATCACTAGATAGAACTGTGTTTTTTCCATTTTAGGGGAAAAACACAAGGAAACGAAACACAATTTCAGCATGTTTTAATGAGAAAACAAACACTGTACCATAGTATAGAAAATAGCATAATATGGGACCTATAAGCAATAAGAACACATGCAAATTATTAAATGCAAGATAGAAATTAATGCCATATTGCAGAACATTTTAGACCAAGGAAACTAGCTCAAACCATTTTTGTTGATTTCATTTAGATGCAATACTTCAGGGACTTTAGGGGAGTCCCGATACAGATATCGATACTATGGCTTTAAGTATTTGCCGATATCAACCACTACTGGTGCAAAGACTGAAAACCGCATTCATTCTCATCCAAATGTGGTATGAGGCTGTTATTTATCTCTCAAGTAACTACAGAACAGCTTTGTATAAAAGTTCAAACTTGAGACTTTCTGGGTTGACTACCAACAGTAAATAGGCTTATTACATTAGCTTCTACCAAACTAGGACTGAACAGATATTTGGAAGCAGATATCTGATCCAGCAAATTTTTCAGTACCAACACCATAGACCTGCTGCAGTGAGCCTCATCATTTTGGTCGCATTAATCCACTCTACATGATGATGATGATTTGCTCCTGTAACCAATTAATATCGCGAGCCTCATTTGAGCGGCGCTGAATGCTATGGGTGACGTCACACTTGCTTAGACCGCTGCTTTTATACAGTCTATGATCAGCACCAACATCAGAAACCATTTATTGGATCTTACTGTCATCTGCTCATATATTATAACCACATTACTTTATAACCTCAGAGTGCAGGCTTTCTGTTGTCGCATATTTTGGGCTTGGTCCCCGTGGCCTTTGGATAGAATCATGACTTCCAACTGCTCACAAGTGGAACAGGCTGCAGATTTGGGGATGGACTGCAGAGTCATTCCGACGCCCTGATAACTCTGAGATGTCCGGGAAAGTATGCAAAACTGAGCGAGCCTTGAGCTATACGTCCTGACAAGTAGCCAACAAAGACAAATCATCGGCTCTATAGGGCTCAATGTATTGTTTCCAGATTTGATCAAGGGAGATTTAATGACTAGCTTACACTGCAGTTACTGATGTGGTCTCATTGAATTTAACCAGAACTGGATGAGAGCGTAGATGGAACGTGCGGTGTAGGCTACGCCCAGGCTACGGACCACCTCACCGAGCAGTAGCCGTAACCGGGGCAACACTCTGTGGAATCTGTGTGTTTGGTGGCTCATAAATCAACGCACAGGGCGAAACAGGATGGGGAAAATACATAATGTTCCAACATTTTGGATAAGGTCTTGTTTAAAATGAGATAATGTCCATAAAGTATACGTTTGTCAGCTTCAGTCTGTTCAGCCAAGTTTTAGTCCAGTTTTAATTGGCTTCAGATCAACACTTTATCAGCTTGTGTTAAAGTTTTTTTCCACATTTATGTCAACATATATATATTTTTTTTCAAATTTGGGTCTGTGACAGACTAGATTAAGCACTTTTTATTCTTCTAAATCATAGTCAGGAGTACCACACTGAAGGATTAGCCTATTGCATGCCTTTAAAGAAACAACAATGCCCTAGCCTACAGAGGACCTCATGTGAAAGTTCAGAATTCTCTCACTGAGCTGCAGAGGCACTGATTTGACTGCGGGTACTGAGGATTAGTGAGGATCCAGATCACAGAGAGTTCTTTTAGGTTTTACAGTCCAGACAGATGTGCAAACTCCTCACAGAAAGGCTCCACCATCTCCAGGAATATCTTGACACCGTAACTGTCAATATCTGTCTGATTTTTCATAACACCTACTTCTAATTTACACACTCTATAGGACAGAGGTGAAGCCAAGAAAACACTACCTGCAAGGGTGTCATTTTAATTTGCATACAGAATTATATATAGCCACAAAATCCTATCCACGCTTACCGGAGGACATTTGGAAACATGCGGATGATGACTTCCAGTGGAGTTACTGACACTGGGCATGTGATAAAACCGTGGATCCAGCAGCTGGGTCTTCACAACCTGCCAAAGCTTTCCATAGGGGATGTGACTAACTGCATTTTAGCCAAATTTAATACATAAATTAATAAGCAATTTACAAAAGGAAAAAAGAAAATACAATGACAGCTGGATGAAGAAAACAGGGCCAGTTTGTCCAGATTTTGTCAGGTTTACTATTGTCGATAGAGTCCGCTGGAAGTCGTCATCCGCATGTTTCCAAACATCTTCCATTTTTGTGACGTAAGCGTGAATAAAGTCCATTAGCACCAGCACTCCACTGACAACAAAATGCATGACAATTGATCCACTACCTGATCGTATTAAGACATTGCTTGAAATATTCCATGGTTTGGCATTAAACACATTTCCAATTCCATATAAGTTTATTTACCATCAGTTCAGAACCCAGACGCATGAACCTTCAAGACATTGTGATAGTGTTGTCCAGTCCAGTCCGGTTATGCTTCCATTGTAGGGAGTATTATATCACTGATGACAGCTAACATCACAAGCACTGAGCAGGCAGTCGGGGATCTAAAACAGCACACCAGAAAAGTTACAGAGTTGACATATAAGTAAATGCTCTTAATGTGATGAAACGTCTTCTTAATGGACATGTGTTTTTACCTGGTTTTCTGTGTTGTGTATTTTGTCAAGCGTCGTGAACCAAGACAAGCTGTGGTGAAAGTCTGCTCCAGAAAGTACCCTGTAAACTCATGAGGTCATCATTGGCTGTGACACGAGTCTGCTGCTGGTTTAAGACTCTAATGAGTGTTTCCAGGTTTGTGTACTCGTGTTCGTACAATGGAGGTATGCACACACTGGAAAAGAGCTGTCCTTTGTGAGTAGTCAAACTGTCTATAAGGACTAATATTTTTGGTCATTATAAAAAAACATCACATCAGAATTTCCATACAACTAGAGTTTGGATGGGAAGAGGATTAATAATGCAACTAAACCGAGTTATTGCGTATTTTTGTACCAGAGCTAACCAGTTAGTTTAACTGTATTTGTTTTAATGCTAAATTACAGATCATAAAAATACAAAAACATATGTAACAATGCGAGTTTTGCATCTCCTTATCTCACCACATTATAGTTTATTTAAATTTAGCTCATTCTACTTATACACACATCTACATTTAACACATATTTGTACCTTATTTTACACATCTTTTTATTTATGTAGACATCACAGTTACACTGAATTACACCAAACATATGGTTTTGCATTGTCACTTATTCATAGTGGGCTTTTAAAAAGGAGGATGGGAGACCACTAGGGATGTAACATTAACCGAAATATCATGATATTGTATCGTCAAAGTTCTCACAATAATATCGTGGACCATCACAATATTGAATTACAAGTCTCTTTGTGTAAATTAAGAGTTATGGTGCAGCAATGGCTAAAAAAAAGACACAGGGAACTACATAGACCATGATCCTTTGCTCCATTTCAGTGTAGACTACAAAAAGGAATAACATTTCTAAGCACTTTTAGTTCTTTGACATTTTAAGAGGAAAAAGTCGCATATTAACAGTTTATTAACAGTCTCCACAAAATATCATAATAAATATACCGTGAGGTTCAAACCGTGACCATATCGTATTGTGAGACTTGGATATCATCACACCCCTACTAGGCATTAGTAAGTGTTTACTAAATATTACCACTTAGTTGAGATGAACATGTGGTCACCATTTAAACATATTTAAAGCCACAGTCTGTAAACATGCTATTTTTTCTTCCTCATTTTGGTTCCTCATTTTCCCTTGTGGATCAATAAAGTTTGTCTAAAGTCTAAACTTGACTCTTAGAAGTCGGCTCTCCTGCTGCTTGCTTCCATAGAAATGTTCCTTTGGCTATAATATTCCACAAAATTAAAGTTTTCAATTCTATCTGTAAGAGTGGGGTACTGCCAAAGCCACTTTATTTGTAGCCTAATTTGAAACTTCTGTACTATTTAATAATTTACTAAATAATTAAGCAACTCAATAGCTGTGCCTGATCCCGTGAACGCGTCCTGAAAGTGCTTTTGTAGCCTCCACAAAATATCGTAATAAATATGATACCGTGAGATGTATATAGTGAAAATATTGAGAGATTTGGATAGTGTTAAATTCCTAATTGTGAGCCTCCCCACCATATCTTGAGCTTCCTCACGATATCGCAATAAATATTGTACTGTGAGGTTCATACCGTGACGATATCGTATCATGAGACTTGGATATCATTACACCCTAGAGACCACTGAGAATAATAGGTGCTGTCTTTGCTATTTACGTTTTTTTTTTAGTTCAATCACCACTTTTTACTTTTGTTAGTAATATTATTAGGTGCGAGCTACTGTGTCTGTGTAATTTCCCCTTTTCTGATGAACTAGGATCATAACAAAAATGAAAAACACATGTGTCAAATCTGAACTAGTTCTACTAATATAAACAGATTGTCATGTCATTCCCTGTAATCCTCCATCTTTACACTTCTTAACCACTTCCTCCTCTGTCTCTGAGTGATGTCTCCACAAATCATCACTCTGTCCTCGCCCCAAAACACTGCCAGGACGTAATGAGTGGCAGATGAACTTATCTTTCTGTGTGTATGCGTAACCTTTCACTTACTCAAGAGATTTCACTTTGTGGTTGACTTAAAGACAATAAATCTTCTGTGGCATTTGTAAGTTAAACACACGTACATTTTAACACAGCTGAATAAAGATTGATGTATTTGCTCTGTAACTGCACTACATTTACTGCTAAACAACAACTACTTATTCCCTTTTTTTTACTTGTAACATTTTTGATACAGGCTTATGAATGAATGTTCTGTGCGGCCCTCGACTGCTACCACTTCAAAAGCTAAGAAAAAACATTTAATAACATGTAAAAATGCAAAAAGAATTGGCTTTACATATTTTATTATAACTTATTCATTTCTATTATATTTTAATTTTGCTTTTATGTATACGTTTATATAATTATGCCTTATTTGACACCGGTCTCTTGCCATTTTTGCTACTTATTTAGAATGTATTATTACCATTTATATTTATTTTTTTCTCTTTGTTATTATAATGGGATGTGTGAGCTACTGTGTCCAAGTAATTTCCCTTGTGGATCAATAAAGTTTGTCTAAGCCTAACTCTATTACCATTTAAGAATTTCACAACATGTGAAGTGGCTAGGAGAAGCCTTCTTCCATGTTATTGGACCAAGTTGTTTTTTTTTTCTCTGAACTCATGCCTGAAGTGGTTTTATATGTCATCCGTGCATGAGTAATCCAACCACCCGTCCTCCTGCACATTTTTCCTACGCTGAAAAAAGTGCTTGCAATTGAAGTCCAATATTATTGTAACTTAGATCTAGATAAGTGATTAGTGTTTTTAATGTACATTTTCCACAGACTCCAGCATAAGCGTTCTCAAATGGTAATAAAAAAGTAATTATAAAGCTGCAGTTGTCATCATGCACTCCCAGCATGCACCTAAAGACCCCATACTGGCAGAACTTAAACTGTCAGTATCAGTAAATATTATAGGTCATTATATAGTACCTATAATGTTATAGGCTTCATAATAAAATATTTTTCACAAACATCTCCAGGGAGTTTTTTGATGATATACAAAGGTAAATAGTAAACCAGATGTCCCGCTATTGCAGAGTTCAGGTGAAACCTATCCAGTCATTATATACTATACTTTAAACGTTAGTGACCCCAACCTGGACATGTGTGATTTTCACCTGATAAATCATTCTCTACGATTTCATTTAAAGACAAAAAACCTTCAAAAGTGACTCGTGCCATACATTACTGCTAATCCACCACTATCAACATAGTGTCCCTGTCAGATTTAGTCATGTGGGTGCACATCAAGGTCTAAACATTCAAGTCAGTGGGCCGAGCTCAGTGGCACATGTCTCTAGATTAGCCTAGGCCACCTAGGTACGTCCGGAGGCTCCCTGCTCACTGAACATGTGCAGCAGTGCGCAACTTGCGCAGGAGTGAGGTCTTGCGTATTACATGACCACTTTGACCAGAGTGAGACTTTTGACCAGAGTGAGAAGAGCTAGAGCAGAGCTTGAGCTAATAATTAAAAAGCAATTTTTAAGACAACCAAAAGATTTTAAGCGGATAAAAAGTTTATGATCTAAAAGTAGGTAAAAATCGCCACAAAATCCAAACTTTTTGAAAACTGTAGGTGCCCTGTCAGCTGAACATGAGCAGTTTGTGATTACATTGTGCTCTATGAAAAAAACCCTTTCTGGGCACTTCGTTCAAGTATCAGTGAGTGGCCACTACACCAACTCAAGACAAGCTATCAATAGTAAATGTGTTAGCGCAAAACCTGAAGTGGTACTTTTTCAAAGAAATCTGCCATTCTAAAACACTAAAGGCCTCTCCATAAACACTTTGGATGCAGATTATAATAGCTCATGTATCTATGAAAAAAACACATGGGGCAGTGAGCATCAAAAATTTAACTGCAACTAATTAAACATTTTTATGTTTTAGTCTGGTAAAACTTTTTCAACATAATGAAAACTAGCTTAACGATTTATATTTGCCACATGTCTCTACCCTCACACTACACCTGTCAAATGAAGCACAAACAAAAGAAACAAACAAACAAAAAGAACAAAAATGTCACTACATTGCAAGAAAACAAGGCCCCTTTGACCACCATCAAACAGACACACACACACACCCTGACACACACAGACACACACAGCACCTTCACATACCAAAATGTTCTCAGAATGTTCTGGTAATTTACTACATTCATACTCTATTCCAACTGTACAACTACTCACCCTTATGTAATAGATAACCATATGTCATGTCAAATCACTTTCATCTTTGCACTCTTTCTCCTTATGCACCTTATGTTCGCCCTTATAGCTGCAGATATATTATGCATTACTATACTTCAATATTTTTTTCCTTGTACATATACATTTGTATAATTATGCCTTATTTCACACCAGTCTCTTGTGATTTTTGCTACTTAGTGTGAATGTATTGTAAGAAATGAATGAGTGGAGTAAAAGAAAATACAAAAATGAGACTAAACTAAAACCAAAGCCAGCTATTTTTTTTTTTTTTTTCTTGTTAACTGACTGACTACTGAAATTGCAACTTTCTAAACTTGAAGGCTGATGTAGCAGCCTCTTACTGTCCCAATCATTGTCTACGCATGGGATAGTGAGAAACGTAATTTCAGTTACTTTAATTTCAATTCCTAAATTTAAGTTGACATTCAAGTTATAATCTTCTCACTTGAAATAGTCTATGCATCTAATCATTTCACGTGTTCAAATGTGAATAATATATATATAGTTTTTTGCTTTTGGCTTTAGTCTTGACATCTATTTAGCTTAAATACTGAAGTTGAAGGTGCACTATGTAACTTTTTTTGGTTTGGGGGTCCATCACCTTCTTGTTTCTATGGATATGCCATTGCTCTGCCTGGAATAAGTAAGTAAGTATTTATATAATGATTTTCACAGACATTTTCTGTCCCCAAAGACACTTTACAGAGCATTATTCAGCATTATTCATTCACTCTATACCCTGGTGATGGTAAGCTACTATTGTAGCCACAGCTGCCCTGGGGCACACTGACAGAAGCACGGCTGCCATGCCAATCGGCGCCATTGGTCCCTCCGACCACCACCATCACTCACGCACACACCACTTTCATACTAGGCATTGTGGGTGAAGTGTCTTGCCTAAGGACACACAATGATTGAACTGACCTTGGCTATCAACTGTTCTTGGAGATCAATGTAGCATGTTTTGGGTTGATGGGGGAAACCGGAGCACCCAGAGGAAACCCATCCAGACACAGGGAGAAACATGCAAACTCCATACAGAAAGGCCCAGGTGACCCGAGGATCGCTGCTGGAATGTTCCACAGTATGACACTAAACATCTCATTTGTTCAATTGCAGCTGGTTTTATAGCTCAAAAATATCTAAAAAAAACTGGCATTCTGACTGTAAGTGGGCTTGCTTTTCCACAGATCTGACCTGTAACTTGGTCTAGTTTGGTCTCCATGAAGATAGAAAGGTTTAATGTCATTCTGTGAAACATTCCAGATAAAGCGATAACATCTCCATGGAGCAAAGGATTTGATGGACCCTCCACCGAAAAAGATACAGAACAGTTTAAGACACATTAATAAAGCAGAAGCAGTTCCACAGTAGAAAGACTAACTGAGCAGATCCTTGGATTGCAGTACTAAATGAATTATGTCATAGATTCCAGCTGGTACTTTTATTTGAGTGGTTCTGCTGTGTTTACATGTGGGTTTGTTTTTGGACCAGACTTCCTTAAGCTTCTTGGCTAAGATCTGAATTCCGGTTGTGTTCCAGACCAACTCGAGGAAGCACCAAGCCAGAAATGAAAGTGCTGGAGAGTGCTCCGTTACCATGCCGACTGGTTTGACTCGTGATTGACGGTTTGATGAGAATTGTGGAGAATGTAAAAACAATCTTGGGTAAACGTTTTATTTGTCACATATTCCTTTATTTCTCATAATATATTCTGCATCTGCATCCTCTTCTCACACATCTGCAGTATGAATCTGCACGTCTCTGCCTCTTCGTAGGGCTCCTGTCTGAAGTCGTCCCCTGCACACCTCGACTTTAAAGGTGCTTTGTGCAGGTGCAACTTTTCTGGTGCAGGGTCCACCACCTGCTTTTCACTGTGGAGATGTTATTGCTTTATCTGGAATGTTTCACAGTATGGCATTAAACTTTTCTATGTCCGTGGAGACCAAACTAGGCCAAGTTACAGGTCAGGCAGCCCCACTCACAGTCAGAATGCCTATTTTTACAGATATTTTTCAGCTATATATCCAGAAATGTAAGGTAGATCTGTTTAATGTGATATTGTGGAACATTCTAAGCAGAACAATGACATATCTATAGAAACAAAAGGGTGATGGTAGCCTGATTCATCAGCCGGATTCACTTCGTGGAAACCGTCTGACCTCATGGCATTAGAATTCATTGGTTCGACGGTAAGCGGGTACTTTTTTTATTTAACCAATCGCTGCTATTTGGTCGTGACGTATGTAACGCACCACTAACAGGGCTAACAGGTATATTAAGCTTTTCCCAAATCCCGTAGGAAGAAGGGCAATAACGTCTTTCCCCTTGATAAAATTCACCAAACATTCTCTTTGTGCCACAGTTATCTTACTAACATTTCAGTGCTCAGTTATGTTGAGAAATGTGGGAACTCTTCCACGCAATTTCACGCAACCTCATTTAATTTCTGGCAGATCTTTTTTTTTTTTTTTCCCACATTGCACTTTTTTTCTCTATCAATCAGATTTTACTCAGGGTTCCAACGTAATGAAGAAAAAAATACTTGGGTCAAATGTTAATGGAGTAAAAGTAAAATGATTTATTTCTAAAATTACTTACTACTTACTACTTGTAATTTGTTACTTTCCACCCTTGAGAAACTCTATGTAAGATTTCAAATTTCATAAACATGACCTAAATGTCTCCACATACAAGATAAACATGTTTGAATCAATTATAGATTTCACTGATAACAACTGTGACGCTGATTTACTCTTAATTACAAAAACACTGGACATGCTGCCCACGTTGTTTATGTTCTAATTTGGTGTTTTGGTTCTCAAGACACTTATCTAATCAGAAAGCAGAATGAACCTCATATGAGTCTCCTATTTGTGTGGCCAGTTTCAATGCCAAAATCCAGTTGGTTAAAACCGAAAATGATGACATCTCTGATCTGAATCTTCTCCCCAGCCTCTGCAGCCCATCGTTAATCAGTGCTAGAGCAGGAAGCAAAGAAGTCCATCTACTGAGAATCTATCTTCAGGTTAAGGCACAATCCGGGTTCAGTTGTGACTGTAGTAAATTCTGTAAACCTGTAAGAGCACAGAGGACACACAATTCCTTTAACTTAATTTATTTATTTAACAGCAGTGATGCCACCTGCTGTTGTAGAAAGGTATTGTGTTGTGTTGTTGCTCCGTTTTGGTCACTGCAGTTTTCAGACAGAGGAAGTGAGAGGACATGTGCGCGCCGTGGTCAGACTAGCCTTTGGCCTGACTCAGTGACGAGGGTGGGGAGGTCTTGGACTTGGTTTGGTCTTGTTCTAGTTCCTGTTTAGTCTAGTTCAGGCTCTCACTATTGCACCACTACATCAAAACTGGGACTAAACCAGAACTAACTCAGAAAGCAAGCCTGAACTAGACCGGGACTAAACAAGGACTAGAACAGGACCACATTTTGCTTTTGCGAGCACACCACACCCTTATTCTTCAGTGCAGCTTGGGCAGCCTGTTAGGATCCACCATGATGGATGGACTCAGTTGAGCATGATGATGAGGGGAGAATTCAGAAATAAGCCCACTCAAACATGAGTAGAACATGCAAACTACACAGATAAGGCCTAACCTGACTATCATATATGGATCAGCCTCTAGTGCAGGGGTGGACAATTCTTTTTTTCCGTGGGGCCATATGAGAAACAGAAAATATTGTGGAGGGCCGGGCCAAAATACTTAACTCAATTCTGCATAATATTAATAGTATTTCTTTATAAAAAGCAGTAAATATTGTTGTTTTGACAGGCTGGTAAGAGTTTATGTTATGATTAAGCAATGAAAAAGTAAGGTTGCCTTACAAAAAATGTCATTTAAAAAACAACTCTAAAATAAAAGAACTGCTGTTATTGTCTATGCATGAGGTAATATTATAAAATATGTTTATTTTGTAATTTCAAATTACTTTAAATGGGCCTGTCAGAGTCAAGCAAATGGTATGTGGCCCAAGTCTGCTCTAGTGGCTGGGTACTTCTGGTGACTCTCTGGTGACCATTTGTTCATGTATGTTTAATATTGCTTTTTCTCTATATTAAGCATGTGTATTGCCTGTGTTATATTAAACTGACCTCATGCTTCAGCACCCTCATGACCATGGACAGTTTCTTTGACCATCTGCTTCTTGCTCTTGTTGAAATATGTTAAATCGTTTTATTAAATTCTTGCATTCAACCTGAATCTGTGTGTCCTGTGTGTCTGAATCTTTTCTAAACTAGGTGGATCGTTCTCTAAAATATACTGCACATTCTTACATTCGTCTGCGCCTATACCACAGAATGTCTTACTGTGGTGAGAGGGAAAGAAAGTAAAGAGTGTTGTGTTAACCCTGTGGCCTGGATACTGTGACAGGAAGAAAGCATTAAGGTAAATTAAATTGAAATAAGCTTTATCAGCTCTACACAGGGGACATTTTATCATGGACACTGCCTTTATATGTAAAACAAACATTCCAGACATTGTAACAGAGATTTGGTAAAGTATCTGGTCCGAAAAGAGTTTACACAACATAGAGCGACCTAACTTTTCCATTCAGATTTGGCCTTTTGGCCCCATACAATGTTGGAAGTGCACATATTGATTTGATCTGTGTTTGAAGGATACATCACATGTCTGTCTACAAGAAGCTTTGCCAAGAATATTTCATAGTATGGCATTAATCTTATCTATATTTTATCTCCATTTAGACAAGGTGCAACCTGACAGTGACAGGCCATTAAATGAATGCTTCGAAGACATGTTTAATGCCAGATTTCCGCCACATTTCAGAAAAAGCAAAATATCTCCAAAGACGTCTTCCAGAGCCAAAACCAAAAAAATATATATATATATATATATATATATATATATATATATATATATATATATATATATATATATATATATATATATATTTGTTAGTGGTGGGAAAAGTAGTCAATCTTGTTACTTCACATGAAAAAAAAATAATAATATAGTAGTAGTAGTAGTAGTAGTAGTAGTAGTAGTAGTAGTAGTAAGTATTAAAGAACCTTATTAAAAATGTACTTTAAGAGTAAAAAGAAAGTATTTTGCACAGTTTGAGATATAATAAAGCTTCAAATGTAGTTATTTTGATAGAGATTTTTGTATATTTTTGTTTGTCAAACTACAAATGTGTTAAAAATAAACTCCTCAGGCTTTTCAGTAGGTCAAATGCAATCATAAAAAATGTCTGATTACTTTTTCAATTATTTTTCAGTCCAGTTAAAGTAATTTTTTTTGGAAGAAATCACTTTGCAGTCCTGTTGAAAAAATGTAGTGGAGGAGAAAGTACAACCTACTGCCTCAAATCTAGTGAAATAAAAGTAAAAAACATCCACTTTAAAATGGACTCAAGCTAAATATTTACAGTACAGTACTTTACTACTTTTACTTTGTTATGTTCCTCCACTGTTCTTTGTAAACACACACTTGTAGTACACATATACACATATAGTAAATCTCAGAGTTGGGACCAAGTTGTTATTTTGCAAGTCTAAAGTAAGTCTCAAGTCTTTGACCTCAAGTCCAAGTCAAGTCTAAAGTCAAATACAGGCAAGTCCAAGTCGAGTCTCAAGTCACTGGCCCATAAGTCCAAGTCAATCCAAGTTGTTTGCTTTGAGCTTTAAGTAATTTCAAGTCTTTAAACCAAAGTACCAAATATAGCTTTGGTTTTTACAATTTTCATGAATTTAAAACTAAATTGTACATAAAAAGTTATGGTATATGAGTATTTATATAAGAGTTGTAGAAATTTTAAATGGTTTGACAAAAGTGTGAATTATTACACTCAGAACTGAGAGAGAGTTAAGATGTAAGCATGCACAGTAACAGTTAATTTGTCAACTAGTTTAAGCATCAAGTCTCCTCAAGTCCTAAGGCTCAAGTCCAAGGTAAGTCCCAAGTCACTGACCTTCAAGTCCAAGTCGAGTCCCAAGTCTTAATAAGGCTACGTTCACGCTGCAGCCTGAAGTGACCCAAATCCGATTTTTTGGCCCCTGTGTGACCTGTATCTGATCTTTTAATGACAGTCTGAACGACACAGATCAGATTTTTTCAAATGCGACCCAGGCCATTTAGATACGTGGTCCTAAAACCGATGCATATCCGATCTTTTGACATGTGACTTCAGTCTGAACGGCCAAAGCGCATTCATCTGACCTACATGTTATCAACAAGGCACAAACGTCACTATTCTGCGCTGAAGTAGGTGAAAATTGTTAATGAACTCCGTGTCACTGAAGAGAAGCAAATCGCCACTCACCACTCTTGGCTACATCTCTGCATCCACACGTTCCTTTCAACTGACTGTTCCACAAAACGCCATGGACAAAAACCTCGTCCTTCTCCTTCTCAATCTCCTCCTTAAAACAAGTAAGTTGTACATGTTCTGGCTCTGGTACAAGAGGAACTTTAAAATCGCCAGGTGCTCAATGCTCGGGTCCGTGTTTGGACAACTTCCGTAAACACAGAGCACGCTCGCTGCGGTTGACGTCATCGTGTCCTCCAATGCGGGACACTTTTGGGCCGTTTAATGTTCACACTGGAGATCACATACAAGTCGCATTTAATTGGAAATGTGAACGACCTCGCAAAGGCATCGGATTTCACAAAAAAATCCGAATTGAGCGTTAAGCCCTGCAGTCAGAACGTAGCCTTAGTCCATTTTATCAAGTCAAGTCTTATCAAGCCCAATAAATAGTAACTCAAGTTTGAGTCTAAGTCACGACTCACAAATCCCCACCACTGGTAAATCGTAATGAGCTGTGTGGTTCTGAAAGTGCATGTGCTCTCCCCACTCACTGACAGTACTACTTTTGCCAAACAAACTCCTATTTAACAGTCATAGTTCATCACACAAAACTATGCACGAAGTCGGCCAAAAACACCATCAAAAATCTGTATCTAGTCTTTTACCAACTCATTTCTTCTCTCTGTGGTAAACACTTTGGTTAAATTATAGGTGCAATGGAATGGTAGGGCTTATACTTAACTCTTCCCTGACAGATGAAAGTGCGTGGGGACCGGGTGGAGGGTGGTGGCTCTCCAAGCGGGTGGGGTTTGAACCTGGGTCACATGTGCGCTGTATGTTACATGTTTATACAGGCTCATTGATGTCGAGGAGATTAATGGCTAACACAGACCATGTAATTACTATATATGGACAAGAGGCATGTACAAGGAGGACACGCATGTTCTCACTTTGGGCTGAGGGTTTCCAGAGGGAGGGGGTCATTTCAAGTTTTCAAGTTTTTCACCCCAAATTTGTTGACATGATGAGAGAAAGTAGGTCAGAAATAGAATCAGAGACTTCAAAAACAGCAAGAATTTAACATAATCACAGTTTCATGTACTCAATAGTCAAATTTATATTGCGCAGTGACATCATGCTGGGGGTGTTCTACATGTTTGTGTATGGTGGAATGTTCAAGAGTTAACATGGTGACACATATGGGCAAAAACAGGCAAATAAGTTTTATGATTTCCAGAACCTCAAGAAAAAATACAAAAAGCTTATGATCAGTTCAAGCTTTCATGGCAAATGTGAACTAACTTGTGACTGTTACGTTATTTGATAGGGGCTTGTTTAACAGTACACATCAGCTCACATGGTGTTGTTTCTGGTCAGATTGTGTTGATATGACGCTCACATTACAAACATCAGACAGAGCATGTGGTAATACATTAAGTGATCCACTGTTTGAATCATTTGGATGATTTCAGCCATGGAGTTGCCAATCTCGTCTGAATGAAAGGTGAAAGGTAGATGTTAATTTGAAAACTACAGCTTGATGACATCACAAGATAGAGCAGAGCATTTTGAGCTTTGGACATGTAGACAGGCAACATGGTAGCATTACAACACCGTTTAAAGCTCACAAGAGTCAATTCTGCATAAATTAGGACGTTTAACCTCTAACTTTCAAAAACTGCAAGTCAAAAAGGTAAAAATGAGTACATGGTCACCAGTTTTGATGATTAAATGTGTAGCAATAGAACACTTAGAAGAAAAGAGAAGTGAAACTCATGACATCAAAGGTGAAAAAATGAATCATTGCCATTGTTGTGAAAGTAAAGAACTGAATAGTCAGGCATGTATGCATTTTATTCATCTCACTGTTGCCATATTGTTCTCAGCACATCTGCACATACACGTCTGTATGTGAAATACATATGAATCCCATGTGCACATAGGGGTTTTAATGTTCCAGCCAAATGTTTGAAGTCAAACAAGAATTCAAGATCTATAGAATCAATGTTTGTTCTTTTCTTCGTTCTTTCCATATGGAGTGTCTATCATCAAAAAGATGAAAACATTCTTTTTATAATTTAACATTTGTCCAAAACATGTTACCCTAACAATAATGAATACTGAATATTTGAATATTTTCATTTAGTAGAATAAATCAAAGTTGTCCGAAAGTTATCAAGAGGCATGAGGCTGGACCCAGGACCTAGAGACAAAAATCTCTAAAGTGGAACTAAATAACATTTTTCTCATTAAAAGTCATTAAGTCTATGTAATGGTTAACTTATTTTTGGAGTGTTTGAAGAGTCTGACTGAGTCTCTGCTGTGTTCATGAGGAATACCAGCCTTGCAATAAGGTTGAAAAGTTACTTAGTTGTGCTTTACGACATGCTATGCTTCCGTTGTAGGGAGTATTATACCTCTGCTGACATACGCTAAGATAACAAGGACTGAAACTGAGAAAGAAAGTGAGTAGCTCAGGGGTAAATCAGGTGCGCTTCAAGGATTCATTGGAAACGTAGACAGGAAAAAGCCTTGTTAATGCTTTTTCGCTGATTACAAGGACTGAGGAGCTGAGCAATGTGGAAACTGGCCCGGCACATAAATACAAATTTTCTATCAGTAGTAAATCCGTATTCCTGGCTGATTAGAAGTGTCTCCAGCAGCAGAGTCCAGTGATGTGCCCTTCCCTGAGCCATAAACAGAACCAGGCCAGTTCAAAGCCACGGTAATAAGCAGAACCACTAAGTGCAGGTTTAACAGAGCGCGCTGCAGGGACACTGGGAGCATTCATAACTTCTGTGGGAGACAGGATTCTACTGGTTCATATGGTTCATTGTGCCCAGTGTCTTTAGCTTTAGTGGTCACACCGTGCACTTAGATGTCTAATTTAGACACACAGGACTTTTATTGTAGATTTTGGTGACTGTATTTCACGCTCATTCAGATCACTGCTTCTCAGACAGTGCTGCAGCTGCCATTTTTGGTATTCAAGAGTAGAACTGGGTATCATTCAGAAGTTACCGATACGATACATAGCTCGATATATAGGCCATGATACGATACATATCTTGATACAGAGCGCTATCGATTCGATTCAATACACTATATATTAAATCAATTTGATACAGTTCAGTAAAAATAAAGGCTAAATTATGGCTGTGATACTAAAAGTCTTTGTTAAACCACTTCTTGTGCAACGTTCATATGATACATGCCCAATTTAATCATCAAAACTGTGAAAATGTCAAATGTGTTGCATAAAGGAGTTTCTTTCCCCTGAACAAGCAAATATACCAAAAAAACACTCTTGCTGAAATATCGATACAGCCGCCCACAATATCGATACTGTATCATCACATTAAACGATATATCCATATTTCAATATTTTTGCGCAGCCCTATTCAGGAGTCTTTTTGTTTTGAATTGAAGTAAAATCAACGTCAGTTACACAAAATCATGATTTGAAGTGTTACAGTTATCAATTATGATTTTTTTTCCTTACAAAGATTTAAGCAAGCATATATGGTTTGCAAAATGTAATGGAAAACCAACACATAACCCTGTAGTTATCTGTATGAGTATCTTGTCTAAGTTCAGAAGTTTCTGTTTCAATCATAGCATTGTTCCTTCAGAATTATTTTAGATATCAGTCAACCACCATTTTCAGCACCACCACACGATCACTGCACCACCACAGGCTCACTGCTCTGTATTTACTTCATTCTCCAATTGTATTTTCTTAATCAGTCATACACAGGATTTGGCAGTATCGTATAGTCATTTTGGTAGAATTGAGAAAAAAAATCTGTTGCTCGCTTTCATGACCTGAAGCCATATTTTGCAGTTGCTAACTCTTTTTTGTGATGAATATTGAGATTTAAAATGTGCAAATTATAACATAACTAGAAAAGCACTCAGAGAGCGCAGACCTCCACCAAGGACTACCCCCATTTTTTATATAAATTGCTATAAAATCAGTCGTCTGGATCAGATCCGGATCAGCCTTTGCAATATGAAAGAGGATCCCATTGTCCATCCCTGAGTCAAATTTCATGGGGTTTGGTCAATAATTAACCGAGATACTGAGAAACAAAATTTTTGGCCCCATTTACCACAATGTTAACTAAAATTTCAAAGTGATCCAGAATCCAGGATTTCTTCCAGATCACCCCCAAAATGAAATCAGATCTTCCTTTTCACATTTCCAACAAATCCTGAAAATTTCATCAAAATCGGTCCATAACTTTTTGAGTTATGTTGCTAACAGACAAAAAATCAAACAAACAAACAAACAAACAGACAAACGCCTCCAAAAACATAACCTCCTTGGTGGAGGTAATAATCCACAGGTATTATAGATTACAACTATTTAGCGGGCTCAAGCACAATAGGTGTTCTTTAAAATATTCACACTTAAAGGGACAGTCCGGAATTTTGGACCTAGGACTTTCTTAGTGAGCCAGAGTGTTGGAGACATGTGGAGACACTTTAAATTATTCCATCCACTCCTTATACTTGCAGAGGTCGCTAGTGCTAGGCTAGTGCATGTCAATGGCCATAGTTAGCCTGCCACTAAAAACAGTCTTACCCACTCCACAAAGCACCAGAAGCAAAACAATTATAATGCCAGGCTGTCGATGTAAATGTCTGTGTCGATAGAATCATTTTAGAAGTGAAACCAACCTTGCATTTGAAAGATTTTTGTCTGAGCAGCAGCAGTGAGTTGTACTTCCTGATAGAAAGCTTGGCAGCGACGGACTGATATCACCGAGCACCTCTTACCGGCAAAGTAAAATTCCGCTGCTGCTGAAAAAATAGTCCCTCAACATATGATGATTCATGAGATGCAAGGTTGGTTTGATTTCAAACATTATTCTATCAACACAGACATTCACATCAATAGTCTGGCATAATAATAGATTTGCTTCGGGTGCTTTGTGAAGTGGGTAAGACTGTTTTTAGTGGCAGGCTAACTCTGGCCATTGACATGCACTAGCCTAACACCAGTGACCTCTGCAAATACAAGGACTGAATGGAATATTTTAAAAAGTGTCTCCACACGTCTCCAACACTCTGGCTCACTAGGAAATTAAGTGCTATGTCCAAATTTCCAGACTGTCCTTTTAATTTAAGCCTGATTTCAGCACATAAATTGCAATACTAATCTCTATACAGAAAAATCACAAAAATATTCTCATCATTTCCTTTAAGTCTGTCGTGCCTGGTTTAGTCCTTACCAAGTCCTTAACGGTGGAGCCTATAGTTAAACTGAAATGCCTGCACGTACCCGTATCTTATAACAAGTTAACTCTCGACCAGACTGAAGCATCATAATCAGTGGGTGGCCAAACTAACATGTGCCTGAGGAGCTGCTACTACCACATCATTTGTCAACCCATATACTTCCATGAGTCAACCCACAGACGCACTCTCTCATTCAGCTCTCAGCAGGACTCCAGGGGGCGCTGTGATGAGGGCCTGGAGTGTAATTATGTCCTCACTGTGGAATAACACTCCCTGGATGCTGACTTGGCATTCCTACAGTGTCAGAAACTACATTAATATAATTGATTTGCTGGTTCATGTCATAGTTCTCTTGGTTTTTCACGTGGGAATTTGTCTAGCTGAAAATAAAGACAGGGTTTGTGTGGATGTTGGATATTTTTATGTAGTTATGAGTCTGGAAAGTCCTCTTTAGTGACTTCGGGTTATGTAAAATCTCCCTTGTTGGTTTTGGAATTTATTGTAGTATCATCATTACTTCCTCTTTAGATTAGGAACCACATATTAATAGTGAAGCAATACTAAAATGCATAATCACTTACACTGCATTACATCAGGCATGTCAAACTTAAATTCAGAGAGGGCCAAAATTAAAAACTGGGACTAAGTTGTAGCCCAAACTAAATATTTATTGAAAAAGTTCAACAACATCTGCATGTTTTCTCTTCTTTCAAGAACCCTTTCTCATTAAAATAAATGTTAAATAATAGTTTTGCTTAAACATTGAATCCAGAACAAGCATAATATAAAATAATAAAAAAAATTTAAATAAATAATGTCTCTATAGCCTATCTGTACCCGGTGGACCAGCTCCAATATTTGACATGATCTTGCGGGCCAAATATAATTATATCGCAAGCCAACTTTGGCCCCTGGGCCTGAGTTTGACGTGTCTGCATTACGTCTTCTTTAGTTTTAAGCCATTAACTATTTTCTTCACATTCAAGTAGTGGGGATTACAATAGATGTTTCTGTTCATACACTAGGCATTAGGGATGTAACAGTAACCGAAATATCGTCAAAGTTCTCACAATAATGTCGTGGACCATCACAATATATTGAATTACAAGTCCCTTTGCTTAAATTAAGAGTTATGGTGCAACAACAGCTAAAAAAAGCCCCCCAAAAACCCAGAGGGAACTACATAGATGATGATCCTTTGTTCCATTTCAACGTAGACTACACAAAGAAATAACAGTTGTAAGCACTTAGTTTTTTGGATTAAGTCTTGTCAAGGCATTTTAAGAGGAAAAGTAGCATATTAACAGTTTATTAACAGCCTCCACAAGATATCGCAATCAATATCGTACCTTGAGGTTCAAACCGTGACGATATTGTATCCTGAGACTTGGATGTCATCACACCCCTACTAGGCATTAGTAAGTGTTTGATAAATATTACCACGTAGTTAGAGATGAATATGTGGTCACTAGTCACTAAACTAAAGTGTCACAATTTAAACATATTTAAAGCCACAGTTTTGAGCCACATGTTATTTTTTCTTCCTCATTTTGGTTCCTCATTTTCCCTTGTGGATCAATAAAGTTTGTCTAAAGTCTAAACGCCTTTGGCTATAATATTCCACATGCAACCTCAAAGTTAAAGTTTTGAATTCTGTTTGTAAGAGTGGAGTACTGCCAAAGCCCTTTTATTTGTAGCCTAATTTGAAACTTCTGTACTATTTAATAATTTACTAAATAATTAAGCAACTCAATAGCTGTGCCTGATCCCGTGAACGCGTCCTGGAAGTGCTGAGTGGACGTGGACAGCTGTTCGGAATACAGATTACTGCACTCTAGCGGTGACATTTACGACGGTCCGTGAACTCATCGCTGCGGGAGTCAGTGAAGGAGGCGTGACGTCATGGCACGGTGCCACAGTCCTCCGTGTTCAGCAGAGAGAAGTTTGTGTTGCGTCGACCAACTCTTTTACGCGCCGCTCCGGAGGGCTACCACGACACTTTTCAACCAGAGCAATTAGAGATTATGTTGTATCAGTTTTATCAGTAATCATATTCTAGACAAATTGACGTTTATTTTCGTTATTCATTAAGCGGGTTGCTCATCCGCTTTTTCTTTATTCTATCCGGCTCGAAGTGGTTGATGCGTGGTTGCCAAAGCGTAATCGTCATGACTCTATAGTAGTTCTAATTTGATCTTTATCCTCTGACATTTTTCGCATGAAGTTGTCTCGTATGAACCGATGCGAAGTAGCGGAGAGGGGTCGGGGGCAGAGCCGGGCTTCACCATGAGGATGCCCAGGGGAGGACTCCTGTTCCTGGCCACGCTCCTCGGCTCGCTCTGTCTGCTCGTCCTCTACTTCCAGAGCGTCACCAAACCAGGTACGTCCGTTTGACCGTAGTTATTGCGCAGTTTGTGCCTCGTGCGTTTCGGTTTCACGCAGTGTCCAGAAAGAGGCAAAGTTGGCTGTAGTTGTGGATGCAGTTTTGGATGAAGAGTTGGAGTCTCTGTATTTTGTGTTCACTGGCAACGCGAAGGTTAAAATGATTGAAAGTGCCCAGTTACTTTTGATTGGCAAGCACTACAAAAATAGAGCGTGGTGGTCTATTTAAATCAGCTCAGATCATGCTTTGATTGAAAAGATAGTTATATTATGAAGGAATTATTAAACCTAATTGAGAATGACATATTTAAACCTTTTACTGAGTGGTAATTACATTGTTTCGCATAATAAACCGACTTATTACTGTAAAGTTTATGGTGTTCTCTTTAAGTTGTTAGACATTTCCCTCAATTAGACCTACAGCAATAACCTTATAGATTTCAGAGATTGCAAGCTGTGTATGTAGATGACATTTAGCATCTCAAAAAGCAGCTCTTGTGGCGTGCTCCCTGCAGTCCCCAGTACGCCATTTCCAAAGTAGGTCTTCCATAAATAACATAATAACACAAAACTTGCGTCTCATTATACTGTTGATTGCAATCTTGGCAGTTTGCATAAGTGTTTCCCTATTTACTTTTACCTCACCATCTTGCTAGACAAATGGCTCTGGCTCTCATTCACCCTTTCAGCTGTTACAAATTAGGCTTATGTTGAAGTTGCAGTCTTTTCTAAAGCTACATGCAGTAATGCTCAGACACATGCTGGGTGTTTAAAAAGACTCTTAAGACAGATTTTCCGCTGTGGCTAATACAAACAATTATCTTAGTTTAACAACCATGCAGCATGGGCCTTTAAAACTATAATTATGCCAGACTGCGTGTTAGGGTTAGTGACCTGGACACCTGTATGGCCCTATGCCCTTTGTGAAATGCTAGAAACATAATGAAAAGTGAATGAAATGTAGTATGAATGCGCTCACTGTGGCCTGGAATGTTTTCAGAAGCCCCCTCCTTTTCCCCCTCCTCCTCCTCTCCTCCTCCTCCTCCTCCTCCTCCTCTCCTATATAGACCCCCTGCATTCCTCTGGGCTCCCGCTCCTCACCTCTCTCCCCCCCCTCCCTCACTTTCTCCTGTCCCTTTGTTTGGGAGCTGGAGTTTGGACGCTGAAAGACAGATTGGTCCTCGGAGAGAACCCAATTCAGGAGGGAGTGGAGCAGGGTGATTGATTTGTACTCGGTGGGAATGTTAAAAGAAGCAAAACATAAGCAAAGGAAGCCATAATGTTCTTGTGGATTACAGTAGCAGAGTGGTTTTTAAAACGTCCCCTGTTGTGTGATTTTGTGAGCAATATACAGTGTGCAAGAATTTTCCTGTGTTGATGTTTTTGACAACAGTACCTCTTGCTGTTTTGCCTCTCTGTGTCATGTTTTTGTGCAGAATAGGATTGTCAAAACTATAGAAAATCTGTTACTAATCTGTACTAAAACTGTTATAGAAACAACATACTGATTTGAGCAGGTATTGATACTTAAAATCACATTCACAGCAGAAATATGAACCTTTCCTGAATGATCACAGCTGTATGAGGTCAAGTATAAGAGCACATAGACAATTTTACCCCCATGGACCACTGTGGAACCTACCTGGACCACTGAGGGATTACACAGATATAAAACCACATGGTAATATAAAGGAAAGTACTATTATTTAATCTTGAAAATGACATTCTTTGGTCTAAATAAAGTGTGTCTTTTTATCATTGTGGTATCAGAATCAGTATCAGGTCTGTTCCTTATTATCAAAATTGAGTTTGAACTTTTAGTATCCTGAAAACACTACTTGGTATCCATAACTGTGACAGAAAAAGGACTTTTCTATTACTTCAGTTCAGGAAATTATAATAAGCATGTTTATTATCTTATGCAGACTTAAAATGCAAAGTTTGTGTCAAATAAACTAATAACACAAGATTTCATGCAATTAACACTATCAGAATCTGATATTATCTCTAGCATGTGGTTTGGCTTCAGCTGCAATATCTTTAGCGGAACTTATTGACGTTTCTAGAAGAACTGTAGCACATTGCCATTATTTATAGTATTGCTCATATAGAGTGTAACTTTTAAAGGTCCAATATTATGCAAAATTGACTCTTGAGCTTTAAGCCAGATTAGAATGTTGGAATGAACTTGTGTTTTGTTTCATTCACACATGTTTGAGTAAGCCTTTATAATTAGTTTGTCTACATCTCCACAGCTCAAAATGTTCTGTACTTTTCAAGTTGACGGCTACATTTTGTTCAACCGAGATTGGCTATTCCAAGGCTGAAATCATCCAAATGATTCTCGTGAAGGCGTATGGAGTTTAAAAACACGGTGACCACATGGCTTTACAAGGTGGAAGTGTTTTCTGTGTGAGAGGTATGTTTTTGATGAGGAAACAACATTATAACAGATCTGAAAATAGCATGTGGGCCTTTAAGCAATCATCATTCATGGTTACACCCTCATTGCTGTATGGCTATATTTAAAATGCAAAGTAGATCATGACAAAGGATTCCTCTAAAACCATTTGTATTTCTGATGTGGGCATGTAATATGATGGGCTGATGATTGGTGAGATATTCTAGCAACAAAGCACTATCTAAATTGCATCATGAAACCAATACTTGCCACAAACAAAAACCACATGTTCTTTTGATTTTAATATAAGACTTTAAAGTTCGTCACACTTTTGCAACACCTGCTATATACACACCCAATGGAGAAATAGTTACAGTAAATTATGCCTGTCACAGTAATTACTATAGTGACTTATTGTTCAAGTATTGTGGGAAATTTGTTATTTTGTGGCTACATGATAAGATCTGAGCCGTAAAAGGTTGATTTTACAACTTCTGTGACTCATAGATGCAGATACTCCTTAAAGCACTATGTAACTTTTCGGTCAGGGGCTTGTCACTTTCTTGTTTCTATGGAAATGTCATTGATCATCAGATCGACATTACATTTATTAATTGACAGGTGGTTTTATAGCTCAAAAAAACATAGAAAAACAGGCATTCTGACGCAAATTTAGCTCTCCACAGATATGACTATTAACTTGTCCTTGTTTAGTCTCTATTATGCTAGAAAAGTTTAATGACATACTGCGGTAGCCAGGCTGGTGCCACCTAGTGCCTCCGCTTAATTTCATTTCTCTCTAGCGTCTAGGTCAGGAATTGGAATACACTAGATGGTTCGCAAAAACCCCGGAAGTGCGAGTCCATGCACCAGCCAATCAGTGAAGAGCCATACATTCTGTGTTGCCAACGATCAAGGATTTAAAGTCGAAACAAAGAGAATGTTTAGTGAATTTTATCAAGGGGAAAGACGTTATTGCCTTTCTTCCTACGGGATTTGGGGAAAGCTTAATATACCATTTAGCCCCTTTAGCGGTGCATTACATACGTCACGACCAAATAGCAGCGATTGGTTAAAAAAAAAAAAGTACCCGCCTACTGTCAAGCGAACGAATCATAATGCTGCGAGTTCAGACGGTTTCCACGAAGTGAAACCAACAATGCACAATACACAATGCAACTTTAAAGTGTTTGATTCGGCTATTTATGGAGCTCAAGTCTTTTTGTTTACAGTATTGTTGATTTAGAATAGTTTTTTTTTTTTTTTTTTTTAAATCTGCTCTTGGGTTATTGCGTTAGTGGCGTAACATTATCATCTATATTTACTTCAGCAACATATCGTGCTTAAATCTCATAGTTCTAACTAGGAATGTAACGTTATCTAATATGTCGTTAAGATATTTTCACGATATATGTGTAGGTTAACAGAAGTCTGAATATGCTACTTTTCTGTCATAATGCAAATAATTAAGATGTAAAAATATTTAATAACAGTTTTTTTCATTATGCAGATTGGACTGAAAGAGAGCAAAGGATCATGGTCTGTGTAGTTCTGTCTGTTTTTTTGTTAGCTGTTGTTTGACCATAGCAATACATTTAAGCAAAGAAACTTCTAATTCAATATATTGTTATGGTCCACAATATTACTTTTTGATGATATCACGATCTTGTTACATCCCTAGTTCTGACCCTCTCTCTGGCTTTCCACACACTCTGAACACACTTGGCTCGTCCCCCTGACCTTCACTCCACCCTGCAGTTTAATAGCCCTGGCCTCCCGCTGCCTGTCTTGTCTTGCCTGTTGGCCTCTGTTACAGTTTTACCAGCAGCAGCCAGCAGACCACATGAAAAGATCAGCAGTGCCACATTAAAGACAGCTAATTCACAGGATGCCAACAAAGCATCAGGCTCGTGTAACTGCCAACTAACTGGTCAAAGGGCTTCTTCCAGTCATACACTTATTTATTTGATTATATTATTATCACCTTTGAAAACCAGCCAGGTGTTATTACTGCTGGTCAACAAGAAAACCACAGTGGATATTGGTATTCTGTGCTGTCAAGTTTTGTTTTACATAGTCACAGCTTGAACCAATGCATGAACAATAGCTGCAAGCCTCTAACTCAGTGTTAATTTGGCCAAAACTAGCAATTCCTTTTGCCAGACAGGAGCATCTGTTCACCTGCTTTACATGTTTGGAATCAGATAAACAAATTCTAAGTTTAAAACTGAAGACAGACTGAACTCCTATGAAGAGTATTTAAAAAAATCATGAATCCTCTCTCCATTATTTTATTGTGTACATGTTGTCAAATATATTCACCAGTAAAGAGTTCCTGGTACAGTTTTCAGAGCAGAGCATGACAGTATGAGCAGTGTTTGTCAGTGAGGTCTTATTTACTTTTCCAAAGATGTCTAATTTATGGTCTCAGTTGGACTGATCTAATGCTCAGGCTGAGAGAGGCCCACAGGCACAGGCAGGGCTCTGTGTGTCACATGGAACCAACAGAACGATGGCTTTCATATCTGCACATCTGTGGCAAATCCTCTCAATATCAGACCCTGTCCTCCACTGTGAAGAATGCCGTGTGAAAAGAGCCTACAGCACGGGGCTGGTCTAATGTTCAGAATCTATGAATCTCCTGCAGTCACATTTGCGGCACAGAGCGCCAAGTAGGAAAAGGTTCCGGGTTCGACTCCCAGGCCTTCTGGTCTTTCTGTGGAGAGTATATTTCTCCCTATGTCTGGGTGGGTTTCCTCAGAGCCCGCCGGTTTCTCCCATCAAGCCAAAACATGCACCAGAGGTACAATCCTCCAGTTAAAGTAGTCCAAGACCAAGTCCAAGATCTGGAGATGGTACCTGAGCACTGTACTACAGCAGCTCACTGCCCCAGAGGCATTCAAGGACAGCTCATATTTACATATTGAAATTCCCTCACAGAGGATTAATAGTATCTTAATTCAGGAGTGGCAGATTTATTTTTTCCTGAGGACCATATTGAAATCCATGTGGTGGAAGGCAGTACCAATGGTTTCATTGGTGAGATTTCTTCTCATAAACAGATTTCTGTAAAATCAGGCTACTGTAATCTAGTACTCTGCTATAATAATTATGATTAAAACAGATGTGACACAAAATGCACAGGTCTGGTTTAACTGGCATTTCTCTAGGGCACATCACATTGAAACTATGCTTTGAAACCAAATTCAATACAATGGTCCATTTACCACTTTCAAGTTATTTTGCTGCCAGTTTTATAATGTAAAGCCTGTATTTGACACTTCATTAGGTCTGTTATGTTTTTCTTGTGATAAAATTCCTTTCTGCTTTGATGGCAGTCTGTTACGCCACACACGCACGTTTACACTGGCCTCAAATCCTTGCCCACCACACTATCTACTTTCCTCCCAGTCAAAGCCATTTGTCCTAATTAAGTACACTGTTACTCCCATTGGACAGGAAGCTTGGAGCATATTATTGTGCTCTCCCATTCGCTCACTTCCTGTACCACCACCCTGCACCAGGAAACACCCGCAGCCTCTCATTAGAAAACCATTATAACAATCAGAAGGATCTACGTACACGGTCATTCAATATCTATACAAAATCTAAATATACAAGCCATTTTCCTATTCTTTTATCTATTTAAAGTAACAAGAAATAACATAATAACAAAACTATGAATATCTAACACAGATACTAAAAGTCAAGTCTGGAGCCTTCAGCCCAGTCACACATAAGCTGACACATAGACCCACAGACTACATAAAAAAATGGACTAAGGGTTTCGGATGTCACCCATAGCGTTTGGCTCCATTCAAAAAGCTCACGAGGCGAGCAGTTATAGGAGCGAATGTGGAGCCATGTTTAGAAATTTATTTTCAGACAAAATAATGAAAAAAACAAAGCAACAGAATCATGTAGAATGGATTAATACGAACATTTTAAGACCAAAATGACAAGGCCCTGGATTAATGTTTTCTGAGCACGTTCCTTCTTTTAAATAAATACATAAATAAAATAAGTGGCAGTTGTAAATACTACCAAGTTGGAACTTTATAAATTCAGGATTTGGAACTGAGACACGACAAATATCCATAACAGAACTGCACTCACCCCACAGCCATGACGAGTTCCTCTACAAAAAATCGATCAGGAGACATGCTACTTGGGTCACGCTTCCCTGAACTCGTGAAGATGTGATCAGAGCTATTATCCGCTCTACTCTTCCAACTCAATAGCCCACTGTAAATGCCTTCTTCTGCTCTTTGCCCTTTCTAAAGAACAATCTATTCTTCTGTCTTTTCGCCATTAACTGTTCTGTAGTTCAAGCTCATCCTGGGAGCTCCTTATCTTCTGTAGCTCCAATTCTGCAGATATGAAGGCGAATGATCTGGAAGGTTCATGTAGGGGTTAGGTCTGAAGGGTTCATCTCTCTCTGCGTAAATCATAATAATAATTAGGGCTGAATCATCTATCATTTTGAACCGAAAATCACAATCTCAAACAACACGTTTTTGGGAGTGTCAAAGCCTCGTTTTTTTGCAGTGCCCCTACAGCCCAATTTTAAGGGCGAAGTTTAGTTCTGCATCAACGCAATGAACACTGTCACCTTGTCGCTGTCATTTTTGATTTATGGGTCTGTGTTGAGGTCTATGCACCGCACAGTAATTCACCACCACAACACGAGAAGACTTTAAAGATTTAAACCTAAACCTGGCGTTCATGTAAAGTTTAACATGAACCATCTCCAACGCGATAGAAGCACAGGACAGACTCACCATCAGCAGCACATCCTCTGTCACAGAAATAACACTCATATTCCACTGAGTTGTGTCCTTTAGTCTGACAGAAGCTGACGCATCTGGGCGCAAGGAGTGAGCTGTTTTTTTCAGCGCTTATAGTTTATGCAAATGAGTCATGTGGTTTTAAGTTTTGTTTCTGTAAAACGTAAACAAATCCAGCGTCCAACGTCAAATCGTTTGTGCGGGACTCTGGTATGATGTAAGTTTTTGTGATGTTTGCATATGTTCACGTGCACTAAAACTTGATTTGAAAAAAATCGTGGATGAAATCGAAATCGCAATATCTGCTAGAAAAATCGCTATTAATTTTTTTCTTAAAATCATTCAGTAATAATAATCTTAATTTATGTGACATCTTTAAAAAATAGGGCTTACAGAGTGATTCACAACAAACAAAAAACACAGTACACACCCAGAAGATAAAATACAAAACATAGAATATACATAGAAAAGATACACATATAACTAGAAAAGCACTCAGAGAGCGCAGACCTCCGCCAAGGACTACCCCCATTTTTTATATAAATTGCGATAAAATGAGTCTTCTGGATCAGATCTGGATCAGCCTTTGGAATATGAAAGAGGATCCCATTGTCCATCCCTGAGTCAAATTTCATGGGGTTTGGTCAATAATTAACCGAGATATTGAGAAACAAAATTTTTGGCCCCATTTACCACAATGTTAACTAAAATTTCAAAGTGATCCAGAATCCAGGATTTCTTCCGGATCACCCCCAAAATGAAATCAGTTCTTCCTTTTCACATTTCCAACAAATTCTGAAAATTTCATCAAAATCGGTCCATAACTTTTTGAGTTATGTTGCTAACAGACAAAAACAAACAAACAAACAGACAAACGCCGGCAAAAACATAACCTCGTTGGTGGAGGTAAAAATAGAGACGTTTCATAAAAATAACAGTGGGCTTTTAAAAGTGATTTAAAAGATTATACTGATGGTACTTGCCTCATCTCCTCAGGCAGGTCATTCCAAAGCCGAGGAGCATGAGAAATACAATACACAACATATATTTTACAACATTTGTAAACATGTTTGTATTATTATTTATTTCCATAATAATTGCATGTAAAATATATTAAGGTCTACTCTGATAAGAAGCTGTAGCACGAGACCCAACACACGTGTAATGCAAGAATCTGTACAGCGCCGTAGCTACATGTTCAGACTTCTCTGTACTATAGGTTCCACTCATCATTTATCTTTCTCTCCTGACTAAAAATGCCCCTCCAGCCAACGTAATGAACATTTTTGTACATGAAGTGGAAATCTGCCTTGACATTTGTTACTTTAACACAGAAGAACTGGTAGTGAGTGTGGCATGTTTGCTTACAGTAGCAACAAAAGGAAGTGTCATGGCTCAGCATGTATTTTAGAGCTCGTGGGGGGCGGGGAGTGAACTGGTCAGCGTTTATAATGAAAGGTGACAGAAACAGCATGAAGTTAGTGTGAAGTTTTATTCAAGCATGTCAAATAAAGCATACTTCTTAGAGAAAACCCAGGGCTTTCATCACTATTTTGAATGTAGGCAAACACGATGAGACCCTCGTGAGGAGATGCTGCTGACATTCACAGAACATATTTGGCTTTATGCCACTGGCTGGGACAAAGCAGGCTTTTGTTTTGGTGCTGTAATTTCACATCATTTAACAGTTCATATCTGGGCTTTACAATGAATAAAGCACAGACCAAAGAGGAGCCCTTTGAAGTAAGAGTCTAAACGTTGTGCAGCTTTACTACATAGTGTGTCCTTATGCCATTACGTCCTTATGGTTTTCATTTTAGACATGTCTTTAAAATGGTGTAAGAATTAGCATTATGATCATATTAAAGCATGAGGGGTATGAGCATACAGTGATCTAACTAGTCTGTCTGACTGGTCATTTTGAAAATGCCAGTTTTTGTTGGATTTTTCCCAAAAATATCTAACACATATTTCTAACAATTGGTGATAAAATGTTACATACATTGCCTATAAATATAGTGTCAGTATGCACTTTGTATGCCTTTAGTCTTTTACTTTCTTCCACTGTACCAAGCAATTGTACCTTGTGTACAGTGTTTGGGATAAGGCACCCACCAGTTCATTATGTCTAATTACTGCCATGCAGTTAAAGGCCTCATTTAAACCTCTGTCTGTCATCAGGGCCTCTCTCTCACTTCTGTCTGCACTCATGTCTGAACACAGGGCTACACACTGACACATGTCTACAGCTCTGACTCAGCTGCTACTGTCTGACTCCCCTGATGGACCACACTGCACCTCCGGCCACGACCGTCTGGGTGTCTGTGAGGAAGTGGACATTAGCTTGGAAAAGCACTGTCATATTATGTTCAACACAATTTTGTAATGCTCTTTGGAAAAGAAATACTACCCATGTTGTCAGCTTTGGCACTTTGGCTAATGCACCATTGTATTTGGGACTGTACATAATCACAGGAATCACAGTTATATATAGTTATAGTAAAGTGGCCTGAAAGGTACAAGATGACCTGTTATGGTGACTCCTCAGTTTGTTTAACATGAATCAAAGAGGAAACATGATGTTACTTTAGGGCTGGGTACCCTCAGTTCTTTTTTTAAATTGTTGAATAATACTGAAGTTTACCACTGCTACCTGCATGGTACTTTTTGGTAACTATCCTATTCTTGTTAATCTTTATCATTACAGTTTTGACAAAACAAAACTGTAATGTTAATAAAGAGTTTTCTATTGTGCTCCCAAGCATTAAAATTTACAAAATAAAACTTGTAGTATTTTTTCCCATTAATCCATACCAATGTTTTTCTGTACCAGTCTGTACCCAAACCTTTTAATTTCTCATTTTACTGGTACCTTCAAATTATACCTAACTCTACTTTCCCCTGACAAAAGATAACGTTAGAGTTCTGTATTGAAGATGAAGAATCGAGTAAATGTCTGTCTGCGTTGTCTTTATTTAGCTGTGTTCATCTGAAAGGTGTTAATCCAGTGAATCCCTGTGTGTGATTCAGATTAAAAGGGTGCGTATGTCTCACTGTCATCAGCGGTTGTGAGGTTGCCACATCTTGTTCTTGTAATTAGCAGCATATGCAGCAGGCACTTATCTCAGATCATGTGGCTAATACTAACGCCTCCTCATCTCACTGAGCTACATCCTGTTACTACAGGCTAGTCTCTTTATCTCTTCCTGTCTTTAACTGTTTACACACGCTGTGTCCTTTTCTTTTGGATTCACTTTCTGTTGTATTAGAAAATGGGCTGAAAATGGACTCCTATCAAAGTGAATGACAAAATATTTCACACTGATTTGACCCGATTTTTAAACAATGGTCTCAAATCTCTTGTGAGGAAAATTGAGGAAACACCAAGAGCCTAAACTATAAACTATTGGAAACCTTTTATTTCAGTGGCGACTCTGATGTGTAAAGAGACGATACTGCTGCTGCAAACTGCAAGTGTTTTCTAACGTAATACATTTGTCTGCTATTTGTCCTGACGTCTGTAGTGTTGATTTTTTCAGAGTTTTGAGATGCTTATGTTGCTGTCAGTGATCGAGTCAGACTGGTCCATACTTTGCTGACTGAATGTGATTGTTGTGCCATCCTCATTCACACAGAGAAAAGTCATTTAGTTTGTGTACAACATTATGGCACAGTTCTCTTGTACATTTGTGCATGTTTTCACGTGCTGACACTGAGTAAATTGTGTCACTTCCTGTGAGTAACAGAACATGTGGTTTTCTGGTCTCTGTGATGGAACACAGATACGCAAGTTCTTTTATTATTTTCTGTCATACTCAAATATAACAGCTCATTTCTATGGGAAAACACTGTGCTTCTCATCTTCAGTGTCTCCGTCTTCTATACACTATACTATATACAGTATTTTTCGGACTATAAGTCACTCCGGAGTATAAGTCACACCAGTCAAAGAATGTGTGATGAAGAAGAAAAAAACATATATAATTTGCACTTTTTGGGGGAAATTTGTTTTATAAAATAAGAGACCAGGAACCAACTTTTCATCTTGACAGGCAAGTTAAAGTAATAACAATAGATTAGAGAACAACAGGGGGAATAGGCATGTGGTATGTTAACATAACATATGAACAGTTATTCAGATAATTAGAGCATAAACAACAGAACATAACAAGTTTACCAAACTCTCGATCTCACTCCAAATCACTAAATCCATTGAATTCTTCATCCTTGGTGTCATTTCTGAGCAACATCACGACCTCCGGAGGTAAACCATAGATCCATGAGGTAAACAGAGCGTTCCTTTCTCTTCTGCGTATCTGTCATCAGACTCAGCATCAGTTCCAGTTAGAATTATTCCAGCCTTTCTGAATCGTGACAGGATGGTTACGGTTGTCACTGAAGTCCAGGCTTTGTCGATGCATCCAATGACTTCCAGGAAAGTTGCATGGTGCACTCGGACGGTTGCCGTGAAACTCTGTTCTCCATCCCCACCTTTCACCAGTCCCTCACAAGTTTCTCGTTCACTCGAATCTTTCTTTCTGCTGCTTGATTACCGTTTTCTGCTGCATATTTCACTACTTGCAGCAGGACAGCAGTTTATTATGCAGGAGATATGTGCAGTAGAGGATGAAGTAACAGCAGTATGCAGCAGTACATTTGTAGTAGATACTGACACACAAGCCTAGAGCGCCCTCTCAAGGCTGTCAGTGTGAAAATTATAATATATAAGTTGCACCGGAGTATAAGTTGCAGGACCACCCAAACTATGAAAAAAAAGTGCGACTTATAGTCCGAAAAATATGGTATGCATACGTATGTTGCTTACATACTTAAAGTGGTATTAAACACCTAAACTCTGCCCACAACCACAGTCCAGTTGGGCAACTGTTAAAGTTGGCAGTATCGGAAGGATTAAAAGTATCTGGAGGACTAAAGGGGAGAGTGAGGGAGGAGAAGGGGCTGGGTCTTTCTTTTATATTTTATTACATATGTTTATTTTATTTTGCCTTGCACATTTACATTTATATAATTACATCTTATTTCTCACCTGGCTCTTGCTATCTTTTTTACTACTTATTTAGAATTTATTTACCATTTATATTTTTGCTCGTTGTTATTATATTATATTGTGATGTGTGAGCTACTGCGTCCAAATAATTTCCCTTGTGGATCAATAAAGTTTGTCTAAGTCTGGAGCGCTAAACGGGCGGGGAGACGGAGTCTGAAGGACTAAAGGGGAGATTGTGGGAGGAGGAGGGATTGGGTCTGGAGGACTTAAGGGGAGAGTGCGTGGCATGAGGGGCACATTCTGGAGGATTAAAGGGGAGAGTGATGGGTTGACAATTCAGAGAACTACACATATCAATCTGGTGTTAGTCAGGTAAAGTTTGCTCCAATACAAAAAAAAAAAAAAAGGACAAACATATGAATATAAGAGCATGTTATTACAAAAAAACCAAGTGACTCTACACCTCTGCTAAACATTGGCCAAGAGAAGCCACAGAACCCATGCCAGTAGAACATCCGTTAGTGGTGGAAGCCTCTTTGAGTCTGAGGAGTAAATCCCTGTTTGATGCTCTGTTTGGGTTTATAAACCAACTGTGCACGCAACTTTACACAAATACAGACCACCCACATCCTCGTGCACTTTTATCCACGTTTGCAGTATTCACAATCACGCCACAGGTAGCTTCAAAAGTCGTTTCTCAATTTTTCTCCAAATTACATTAAAATGAACTAAGCCTGCTTTCTTGCATGACCTCATGCTTCCTGTAGAGGCTTTACAGAGTTTGCTTTGGGCTTTCAGCCGGCAAATACAGTTGTGTTTATCATGGTCTTAGATTCCCCATTCATTATTTTCCATTGAACCAAGAATGCCTTTTAAGCCAGATATGTGTCTATAGTTTGGGTCGGCTGTAGTTTGATGTCTCTGGCACCAGAAAGAAAAGAAAAAAAGAAAAAATAATAAGTACATGAAAGAAATAAATGCACATTTTTACATTAGTGTGGTACTTGTACTCCATACAGTCAGATACTTTTTAAATTACCTTGACAATTGCGTATGGCAGTAATTGAATGAGGAAGTATGATGAGAAACGTATACTAAAGAGAGATGATCAGTATTTTTATCTTTTGCTAAAATACATCATGTTGGTTCAGTGTGTAACTTACTCTATTCACGCTTATGTCACAAACCAGGAAGACGTCTGGAAAGATGCGATTACAACTTCTGGTGTAGTTACTGACACTGGGTTCGCCGACCGACTGTGATCAAACCAGTTGAAGTAAATGTGATCATAATCAACGGTAAAATGAAGACTGCATACATATGTGCTGTTTAATATCATCTTGAGTTTGGCGCCCTCATCTCTTCTAATCTCATGTACCCAGTGCGCTCGGAGTTGTGTGTCAGTGGGGAAATGATGAAAACTGAGATATGGTTGGAATTATTGATTAGCCGAACATAATGGAACGCTACACTGACATGAAGATGAAGAAAAATGGGCCATTTTCTCATTTTTCCTAGATTTTGTCAGTTACTACTGCGAATAGAGCCTGACGGAAGTTGTAATCTCATCTTTCTAAACGTCTACATTTTCAACGTGTGTTAAAAAAAAGTCTGTTATAGCTCAAGACTATTTTCAAACATCTCAAGAAAGCTCCAATTTTGTCTTGATTATGATCAAATAAGTTTAATACGGAGTACTATCTGGATATTGCTTCTTTTGACAACATAAATAATACCTTTTAATTAATTACAGATTGAAAAGAAACTGAAATGGATCATTCTGAGGGAGTTGGAGACTTTGCCTTGTCATGTTTGGGCACCGCAGACAGAAGACAGTACTGGTTTTGCTTAGTCACCAGTACTGCGTGTGCTTGTTCCTCCATTTTGTGCCTGGATTATTCCTAATTAAAGGAGGCAGATGTGGTTCAGAGTTTGATTACTAACATTTTGATAAACTAATGTTCTATTGCTGCCCAAAGGGGTTGGGCACGTCAATGTTATAATTATCATAAACCTTGCACTTCATATTGCAGTGAGTAATGCAACCACCAGAAGAGTCACAAATATAACTGTGGAAGGGCTTTATTGTGTCATTTTTAAAAGTTTAACATTTTATTCAATTGAGAGTAAGTAAGGCATCAGTGTTTTCCCACAAATCTTTAGGTTGCTGGTTCAAACTCTATTGTTTCTCTATGCAAGACACTCCCAGGGCTGCAGTTGTTGGTTGATTATTCGGTTGAGCGTGTCTTTGTTGACTTGGACAAATCATTTATTTAGATTATAAGGAATTATTTGCACATCAGAAGAAAGGAGTAGGTAGAGAGTGGGAGTGAATCCAGTGTTTAATCTGCCTTTTCCATATAAATACACCTTTTCCTAGTTCTTTCCAGCTGTTTTTGCATGTACTCAAATCAAATACAGTCTTAGTGTGGTCGGATCGGACCAGAGACATAGAGATAATAGTTTGAGAGCTTTTGGCACGCCCCCTTTAAGACGACTAATCGATTAGTAGGACATGTCTTTAGTTGACCAAAAATGTATTTTGTTGATGATAGCCCTACAACTGGCACAGTGCAGTTTATGTAGTTACAATTGGAAGGGCATGCGGTCACAGTGTGGCCAGTTCACCGCCCACGCCTGACACAAAATATAAAGGCAATGGAATAAAAGTCTTACACAAAGGCTGTCTACTGTGATGCATTTCCTGCTTGTTTGTTTTATGTAAATCTGCAGACACCGTCATGTCTGGATCACATACTTCAGGCTGTACCCTTTGGCCTGGCCTTTTACTGCTATGATATGCTTTCCATATGAGTCAAACGTGTGCTCCCACATTCTATAAGCGTCATTTGGAGGCTGGACAGATCATGGACATTCCCATCAGCTCCCTCCCCTTTTCTCCTTCCATGTGGAAGATAAAGACAGCTGGAGGTGCATTTCCTGGTACCAGATATTTTCAAAAGGGTCAGGGGAGTGATGGAGCGGTGCTGTGTAACATGAGAACAGATGTGCTCAGGGACTTAGGTAGGAGGGCAACTGTGGAATATCTCATGCATGCTGGAATTAGAAGCAAATAATTAAGTTACTTTGGTGGGATACACATTGAAAAGTAAATCAGTTAGCAAGTAGGTTATATTTAGTTACTGAAGGTAAGTTAGGTACAGGTATTTCTGAAATTGTACAAGTATATGTTCCATGAAAAGTGTGAGCTCATAGCAGCAGAAATTGTGAAGAGACAGCCTTTACATTTGGTCCAAGGCAAGGCACAAAAGCTCATCTTAGGATGCACCGAGGTGACACTTCATTCATGGCATTAAGAGTGGGCTCTGGTCTCTGCTGACAGCTCATAGTGCTCATTGTAACCAGTGTTCCATATGGAGAAGCATACATTTGGTGTCACAGTCACTGAAGCCTCTGGAGTTTGTGAGCAGTCCCAGATAGAGCTGAGCAGGAACACAGTGTTCTTATGGAGTCTATAATGAGAGGAGGAGGGCCGTCAGACTGAGAGGCAGGGCAGACTCGGAAAGTTGGCGCTCACTTCACTCGCCTATAACTCTGTACGGTCATCTTTACAGTGTAATTTAAGCTGCACACAAAACACATGACACATAGTAAAATGTGTTTCTCATTCTGACCATTCTGTGGACTTCCTGAGGACAAAATGGATCCCTAAATCATGAGCCTGCATACACTCAGACAGGCCTGCTGAACGTTAATGTCACATCTTATCTTATCTTGTCCCATCTGAACCCTTTTCTCTTCTCCTACAGATGCTGGTGTTAAAACCAACAAAAGGCTTGCGGGGAAAAGCCGAAGGAGTCCACTCCAGACTCTGTACAATGGAGATCAGGTGAGTTATTTATACATACACACTTAAGTAACAAAAACACAATATGTTCTTGTTTCATATTACCATAAATATGACAACAGTAATGAGTGTGTGCTCCTGCGTGTTTGAGCAAGTTGTGGGATTTCCGATAATAGGTAACAGTTGTTAGTCATTAAAAAAAAAAAAACTGTCTCATTGAAGTTATTAAAATGTTCTTTGTTGTTGTTTGTTGTTGAAGTTTGTTTTTTTTAATCATTTGTTTTTCATGTCATAGAGCACAGTCAAACCAAACTATAATACCTGCAATTGTATGTAGTATGTAATTGATTATAATCAGATTGTAATTGTAATGTTTAATTTCTTGCCTGTGCCTGATTTTATGATGTATTTTTACAAAGATAAATGCATTGTATGAGACATGCTGCTAAATAAGTAACAACTAATACAGATGCTAGGTCCGCTTTTTGTCCAATCAGGAACATTATTGCTAAGAATCATGGGAAACCAACTGCCTGACACTTTCCCAGACACTTGGTGGCGCATTCATAAAAGTGACAGAAGAAACCTAATACTAAACAGAGACTATGGAACTTTAAGGAAACAAGTGCACTAGCCTTGACAGTTTTTTCTGTCATGATGCAATCTCAGTGCATCAGCAGAAAATGGGTGGACTTAAGAGTACAAACTAAAACATGTTCCTAATTCATGGTTTGCAGTACTGAGTGTACTGTTTGCAGTACTGAATTGTGTTACTTAAATAAAATTACAGATCCAGGGGCAAAAGATTACTCAAGTAAAAGTAAAAGTATCACATGAAAAAATCTATTTAAGTATAACTATATTGAAGCACTTGTTAAAAAATTTACTTTAAAAGTAAAAAGTAAAAGTATTTTGTAGATATTTTTTAGAACAGTTAAAGCATTAAATGTAGAGATATTGATAAAGATCTTATTTTAAGTGATTCATTTTATTTCTTACTTTTTTCTGTTTTTCGGTTTGCATGTTAACACAAATTAAAAATAAATCTCAGTCTTTTCTGTAGGTCCCAAACCATACAGAAAAGTACCTGTTTTTTTTTTGTTTTTTTTGTCCAGATATAAAATGTCCTTGAGTAGAAAGTTGGGATACATGGTCTCAAATGTAATGAAGTAACAATAAAAGTATCCCCTGTTTGTTTCTGTGGAGATGTCATTTCTCTGCCTGGAATGTTCCATAGTATGACATTAAACAGCTCTACCTTACATTTATTCAATTACAGCTGGTTATAGCTTTAAAATACTTAGAAAAACAGGTATGGTGACTGTGAGTGGGGTTGCCTCTCCACAGATCTGACCTGTAACTTGGTCTGGTTTGGTCTCTACATGAAATGCACTGTGTAAATTTTCTTGTGGAGGGTCCGCCAAATCCTTTTTTTCTAAGGAGATGTTATTGCTTTGTCTGTTATGTTTCACAGTATGGCATTAAACCTTTCTATCATCATGTAGAGACCAAACCAGACCAAGTTACAAGTCAGATATGTGGAGAGGCGACCCCACTCACTATCATCATGCCTGTTTTTCTAGGTATTTTCAAGCTATAAATTTAGCTGTAATTGAATAAATGTAAGTTAGAGCTGTTTAACTAAAGTACCGACACCTAAAAACTGTACTTTCACTTTTGTACTTCATTACTTTCCACCACTGATGATTTGGAATCAGGTGCAGGCCCTTCACCAGAGTCTGTATAGTCCAGATAATGAATGCTTTATGTTAGCCGAGATGAAATGTATGTGATCTCATTCTTGTGTTTATACTGCTCTTAACACGCCGTCTGTGATTATGCATATGTAATTTCCTGTCATCTGCCTCATATTTAAATATAGATTTATTTTAGCACGACTTTAGCTAATTCGAGTACACAGTGAATGGGACAGGAAGTGTGGATCTGCAGTTTTTGAAGAAACCGAAACTAGCAAGTGGTCTCCGTGAACAGGGCTTATAGTCTAGACCAGGGGTGTCAAACTCATTTTCGTCTGGGGGCCGTATCCAACCTACTTTCATCCAAAGGGGCCGGATCAAAAAACTCATGGCATATAAACCCCAAAAACAATAAGTTCAAATATTTGTGCAGAGAAACGCAAATCTATTACACTTTTTTTTTTTTATTGATGAACTCTTTCTTTTACAAAATATTATAATTTTATGAACAACCTGAAACTTGAAGAAATTTCAACACAATGTTTTAACATGAACTTGTATGTAAATAGGAATAAGTAAATTTTTCTTGGAAAATCCTGCACTCGGCTCCACTTTTCTCAAGCACAGAGACGCTGGAGACGCTGCTGTGATAAACACCGCAGAAAATGACCAATATTTTAATTGAAAATATAATTAAAATATTTTAGTAGAAAATCAGCCAAGGGCCACATTCAAGGTCTTGGAGGGCTGGATCTGGCCCCCGGGCCTTATGTTTGACACCTGTGGTCTAGATAATGAATTGTTTATCACTGCAATATTTGTGATCTCATATTTTGTTTATACTGCCTGCTTTTTCCCTGTGTAGTCGGAGATGCTGACTGCTCAAAGGTCTCTCCAAGGGCGTCGGGAGCTTCTGGAGCAGGCGTGTCTGAGCCATACCAAAAAACGGCGCGTGCTCTCCCCCGGCGATCTCAAACACCTCATTGTGGATGACAAACACAGCCTTATATACTGCTATGTACCCAAGGTGAGTTCAGGCCAGGTGAACGTTTGGGCTCTTCCAAAACCAGCCAATGCAAACGCGGTTTCCATGGATATAGAACAAATATGTTGGCTTAATGGCTTTTCTATAAGGCTCCTTAAATATCTGTCCGGAAATAGCTGTCATCAAGGAGTGGTGAAGGTTCGTAGAAAGTTGAAATAGGAGAACTGCGCATCAAGACTCCCTATGTGAAGTAATGTTTGGTACTATATGAACTAACTGTATCATGAAAACTGTATTGCCTTTGTCAGTGAACAAAACTCACAACCTTGGAATGTGGAACTTAAAACTTACATCATCTGCAAATCGTTGGTCAGAGTCATAGAGCAAATGACCCAAATCATTTCTCCATCATACATCACTGAGCTGCTCATTGCTCAGTCAGTGTTTGGAAAGATCTGCTAAAGTCATATTTCATAAAATGGCTGTTTATGTATTCCTAATGACAATTTTTAAGTGTGTATACCATTGTATAAAATTATGAGGGACAGTAGAGTAAACCAGCTTCTCAGGGTGTTCAAGTATTTTCCTTGTTGTTATGGCCAATAACATAAGATTTTTTCAATATCGACAGCAATAGTTAAACATCACAAATTGGAGCAAAGATGTAGTTATTTTCATAAATTAACCTTTCCCTTTTGTACATAATAGTTAGAAGATATGGCTATATGAAAATGGATGTGACATGTGTGTATTTCAAATATCAAATAGGTTCAGACAAAATCTTATGAGATAAAAGATTATGCACACATGAGGAAAATTATCTTGTGAGATTTATTCTCCATGTCTTTACTCTTGAACTGAACAAAAAGAGTTAAGCCCTGGTGAGTTACATCTGTTGAGACAAAGGCGGTGCTACAATGACAGTAAAATATAAAATAAATAAAAAATGGTGAGGCCAAAATTATGAACAGATTATGATTGTGGTTCTAATCTCATACCTTATCATGTTTTATGGGAGCTTTATCTCATCTCACGGCCTCTGAGGCCCCATCCACACTAGTACGTATTTGAGTCGTTTTTGTTGTGGATGCAGTGTTTGCCCACACTCATCCGATGGAAAACGGCTCCAGAGACGGAACAATCTTGTACCGCCAACTCCCATGAATTCATCTGAGTATGGATCTGATCCAGCACAGTGTGGACACCTGAAAACGTTGATACGCTGACGTAGGAGCTCTAGTTGCATCCTTATTGGACCATGTCACTGTGACTTGTGCCTTCCTGATTCGCTGGGTTCGTGACATCAGTCATGTGACGCTATTGCGGAAAACAGTTTAAACAATCCAATCTTAAAATCCAGTGTTACGATCAGTAACAACTGAACCTCGTGGTCGGTCCACAAAAAGACTTTTCAAGCTTGCTATCTTCCTTGGCTCGAAATCGGCTACTGAAACTTCAGACACGGTGCTCCACTCCCTTGTTTTTACCCCCCAGGAGATGTTGTAACGCCAGCTTAGTCATGTGACTAGCATTTCAGGCTGTTTTATGTTACTGTGTGGATAGGGAAGGCTTTGATTGCAGACACAGAAATGACGAGTCTGGATGCAAACCTTTTCCGATCCAGTAATATGGTGATTTGTTTCAGTGTTAATGTAACCTGATTCTCCCCGTGTCCCCAACCCACCCCTACAGCTTCTCTAACATGTGTTTCTGCTCCTCTACAGGTTGCGTGCACAAACTGGAAGCGTGTCTTGATGGTCCTGAGCAGTAATGGCCTCTACACAGACCCTCTGTCCATCCCGGCCAGCGAAGCCCACGTGCCCGGAAACCTTCGCCGCATGTCCGATCTCAGCGTCTCCGAGATCAACCAGCGCCTCCGCTCCTACCTCAAATTCCTGTTCGTGCGTGAGCCTTTCGAGCGCCTGGTGTCCGCCTACCGCAACAAGTTCACCCGCAGTTACAACACAGCTTTCCACAAACGCTACGGCACCAAAATCATCCGCCGCCACAGACCCAACCCCAAACCCGAAGCTCTGGAGAAGGGGAATGACGTTTCGTTTTTAGAGTTTGTGCAGTATCTCGTGGACCCAAGAACGCAGAGGGAGGACTCTTTTAATGAGCACTGGGAGCGGGTGCACTCTCTTTGCCACCCATGTTTGATTCACTATGATGTGGTAGGAAAGTACGAGACTTTAGAGCCAGATGCCCAGGCTGTGTTAAAACTGGTGGGAGTTGATCAGACAATCCAATTCCCCACTTCCCAAAAGAGCACCATAACTGATGGAAACATGGCTGCCGGATTCTTCCAGCACATCAACCCCTTCTACCAAAAGAAACTCTTTAACCTGTATCGCATGGACTATCTCCTTTTTAATTACTCCACTCCCGGGTATCTCAGAACTAGATGAGGGAGAAAACATGAACATGATGGATTCAAATGTTGCACTATTTTTGTTGTCACAGACTTTTTATCTGCTGTTACAGACTGATCTTCTTTTAGTGGAGCCATTTTTAAAAAAGATGTTGGTCAAATGCAGTAACAGGGTTTTAAAACTGCAAGTGTGATGTACTTTGTGTTATGTTTTTGCATCATTTTCTTTTCTCGTTTTACCGTGGGACACAGCATTCACACACTTTGTTGCTTAAATGTGTATGTCTTAATCAGCGGTGGAAGAAGTACTCGATTTAGTTACTCAAGTACAAGTACAGATCCAGGGACAAATGATTACATGAAAAAGCATCACATGAAAAATCTACTTAAGTAAAAGTATTGAAGTACGTGTTCAAAAATGTACTTAAAGAGTAAACAGTAAGTATTTTGAAGAGATTTTTAGAACAATTAAAGCATAAAATGTAGAGATTTTGATAAAGAATTCAGCTGATTTTAAGTATTTTTTGTGTACTTGCTCAAAGTTGGAAGTAAAAAATCTAAAAATAAGTAATAAAATAAGTCTCAGTTTTGTCTGCAGGTCTCAAACCTTAAAGTACTTTTTACTTTTTAGTCCAGATATAACATATAGTGGAGTAGAAAGTACAACATGCTCTCAAATGTAGTAAAGTAAAAGTACAAACGTTTCCAAATGACAGATACATAGAAATTGTACTTATTTTGTGCTTTTACTTTTGTACTTCATTACTTTCCACCACTGATCTTAATTTATATACAGTTCAGATGTAGATTGTTAGACATTTATTCTGAGGTTAGCCTTTGCGTACCTCTTCAAGCACAATTTGTTTGCTGTGGATGTGATAATTTCTCTTGTACCATTTTACTCACAAGCTAAAATTACAGCAAAATGTGTCACTTGTTAACACCCAGAAAAGGGCTGGGCATGAAACTGAATGAAATATTTTCCATAATTGGTATTCACGTAATTTATGCTAATCACGCAAGGAAGCCGTAATAATAAACATAACATTTATTAATAGCGTGCTGGAAATTCCCCCTGCATAGACCTCTGATGAAGAAAACATAGACTAAAAACTATACTGAAACTAATTTATGCCACTGACGCAATCCCCCTCAAGCAGAGTTACTCCCTAAATATTCTGAATGCACAATATTGTTAAAAAAGCATGAGCTGTAGTCAATAAATAACCGAATGAAACAGTAAAAGTATTTGCTTTCTCCAGATATCAGTATCGTTTCGATGTTTCGATGGAAATTTTTCAAATATTTGGTAATTGATGAGCAAAAACATGACTTTATTAAATTCATTTCGTTATCGTTTTTACATAAATGAAAAGTTAATTTGTAAACGTCACTGTAACTCAACATAAATTTGGTTTTTGCCTTGATTTTAAAAGCTTAATGAGTATCTGCAAATATCAGTTATTGGCATCAGCTCAAAAAATCCATATCATATCATTTGTACTTCTAAAGAAACACAATACAATGAATGGTCTGAAAGAATGAGAGTTAGACCTGACTTTCCCTTCTCCACCTTTGTGCTTTGTACCATTGTATTTTCTGAGACGGGGAAAGAGTAGTCTAAAGAGGACTTCGGACAGTAGAGTTGAAAACAGATATCTGCTCTCAATGTGGCGCTCTGTTGTGGTGAGGAGAGAGCTCAACTGTTATTGCGAGTGGAACAAACAAACTAACAAAAGTCCCTGGCAAGTTGTGAAATACAGTGTTACCGCGAAGCGATTTGAGACTCCAAACTTCTACCATAGCCCAGCCCTGTCCTGCAGGTTCACACATTTGTTTGATTTTAAATGTCATGTCTTGTTTTTCACATTGCATTTTCATTTGATTTTGCGTTAAAGGCGCATTGTGTAACTTTTCTGGTGGTGGGTCCGTCACCCGCTTGTTTCTTTAGGTCATTGCTCTGCCCGGAATGTTCCAAAGTATGATATTAAACAGCACTGCCTTACATTTATTACATTACATGGTTTTGTAGCTCTATAAACTGGCATTCTGATTGTGAGATGGATCGCCTCTCCACAGATCTGACGTGTAACTTGGTCTGGTTTGGTCTCCATGAAGATAGAAATGTTTAATGCCATAGATGAAGAATCCGTGCATCATTCGTTCATTCATTTTTCAATATAAAACTGAAAGTAAGAAAACTAAACTAAACTAAACAAAAACAATGGTTTTCTTCATTATTTGCCTCCAAACCCAAAGTCCTGGTTTAGTCCTGCTTTAGTCCTGGTTTAGTCCTGGTTTAGTCTTGGTTTAGTCTTGGTTTAATCCTGGTTCAGTCATTATGCAACACAAAAGTCCAGCATCACACTTTAAGTCACGTAAACGGTATCCAATTTTTTCCATTATTTGTTTAAAAACTAAATCGAAAACTAAAAAAAAAGTTTCCATTTTTTCATTTTGGTTTTGGAGACAAATAATGAATTTTATATTGAAAAACAAATGAACGAATGATACGCGGATTATGAAGCAATAACAGCTCCATGGAGAAAAGCATTTGACGAAACCTCCATCACAAAAGTTACACAATGCGCCTTTAAATCTCATGTCTTGTTTTCATATTGATTTTCATTTAATTTTGCCTTTCCTAAGCAGTGCCCACTACAGTTTTTTGTTCTTTTTTTTGCCCAGAGACACTCGAAGCCTTAACAAAGTGCCAGAGAAGCAGGCTCTTCTCTTGTGAACGCACAGGTGAATGTCTAGACTGTGAATACTACCACATCTCACCATCTTTACTGTCTCCTATTTATGTATGTCATGTTGTGGCGAGTATCTGAGTATTTATTTGTATGGGCTTGTTGTCAATCAGATGAGGGAGGAATATTTGTTTGTGAGACCTGTTTTTGTCTTTTGCAGATTGTAACAAATACCACACAAGTCCATGGGTTTGCTGTAGGGCTGCACGGTATGAGAAAAAGATGCGGTGTTTGATCATTGTTTTGTATTGCAATAACTATATTTGTCTGTTTTACTTTCACAAAAACAACAAGTACATTTCTGTACAATGGAGAACTTTGCGATATTGATTATAGTGTCAGTCGATAATGCAGTTTCAATACTTTTGCAATATCTTGTGTGGCCCTAGTCTGCTGTTTCTGTATGTGATTTTCAATAGAATATTTTATACATTACCTGCAGTTTTGTCTCTAATTTCTTATAAGCACCCACACAGTAAATCTGAGTGAAATGGAGAACTTTGAGATATTGATTAATACATCAACCAATAATGCTGTTTCAAGTATGTTTGCAATATATTGTGTAGCTCTAGTCTGCTGTTTCTGGATGTGATTTTCAGTTGAATATTTTATACATAACCGTCAGTTTTTTGTGTAATTTCTCATAAGCACCCACAGAGTAAGTTTCTCTAAAATGCAGAACTCAACACTGATTCTTGCTTCATCGATTCATGAGTCAGCCAGTAATGCAGTTTAATCTTTTTTGCAATATATTGTGTAACTGTAGTCTGCCTACCTGACCAGCCAGTACCACACGCTTTGACAAAACTTCACAAAATGGATCTGGAGCCTCATCCTGTCTCCCCAATTTCAGAGAACAGGTAAGATTAACTAATCAAAGAGAAGCGTGTTCGTCCATGTCAGAAACAAATATGCTTACACATAAAAAAGGAGAAAAATCGACATAAAAGACGAAGAAAAAGTGCAGAAATAGAGACTTTTAGAACAATTAAAGCATAAACTGTAGAGATTTTGATAAAAAATTCTGCTGATTTTAAGAAATTCAATTGGTTTCTTAATTTTTCTAACTGTATTTGTGTTTTTGTTCAAAGGAAGTTGGAAGTAAAAAGTTTAAAAATAAGTAATACAATAAGTCTCAGTTTTGTCTGTAGGTCTCAAACCATAAAGCACTTTTTACTTTTCAGTCCAGATGTAACATATAGTGGAGGAGAAAGTACAGATACAAGCTCTCAAATGTAGTGAAGTAAAAGTAAAAAAGTATCCAAATGACAGATACATAGAAATTGTACTTATTTTGTACTTTTACTTTTGCACTTTGTTACCTTCCACCGCTGGTCTTAATGCACCATATGCTCTTGCAATATATTGTGTAGCTGTAGTCTGCCTACCTGACCAGCCAGTACCACACGCTTTGAGAAAACTTTACAAAGACGAGTGGATCTGGAGCCTTAACCTGTCTAACCAATTTCAGGGAACATGATTGACTGGCAGGTTAACCAATCAGAGAAAAGCATGTTTCGCACCAAAAACAAACATGCTTACACATAAAAAAGGAGAAAAATCGTCATAAAAGACTGAGGAAAAAGTGCAGATTTTTACAGAATAATCAACCAAAGCACCAAACTATGACTTATTTCAGATAAAAAAAAGTTATAGTATAATGGTGATGCCTTGACAAAGACCATCCTGCTGGTCGAAACACGTTGGCGTTCCTACATGTAATAAAGGACTTCTAATATATTCATTCGAAGTGCCTCGGGTTTGTACCTTGCCCACTTTCACATTTTTTAGTGAGGGCAACATTCTGCTAAGATTACAAGTTTAACCCTCGTAGAGCACCTGTACTGCTACTTTGTACTTTTTTATGCCCCAGTGAAGCGCTCTGCCTCTTTTCTTCATCTGAAGTTATACATTTTGTTCTGAATGTTAAGATAATTTTCTAGAGGAGATATCTTCTGAATTTGAGAGACGTGATACAAATTAGCAACTGTGGTTGGGTCGACTCAAGGTTGGACGGAGGTTTTTCACCTTCTATGCTTCGGCTCCAGTCCCTTCTGGATTCAAACAGAATGTAGAAGAGCTGGTCAAACTGCAAAAAAGCTTGGCCAGAATGTAAGATATAAACATGTAAAACTATCAGAAAATGTGAAATTATCTGTCCATGTAGCAAGATCATTTTACTTAACATGTTGTCTTAAAATAAACTATCTCTAGACTAGAAATATGCAAGATTAAAAGATGAAAACAAGATGAATAACCTGATTTAAGTTTTGGCCAGATCAGAGAAATTTGCAGTGCAGGTAACTAGTCCGCTGTTTCTGAATGTGGTTTTCAATAGAATATTTTAAACATTACATTTAGTTCTGTCTTTAATTTCTCATAAGCAGCCACACTATGTTAGATCCTAATGAAAGCGTTCCATGTAATCCCATTTTAGCTGTGGTCAGTTGGCTGTACACTGAACAAACAGAGGCATATCTGTGGTCAGGCCGGTTCAGAGCTGCACTAACCCGGGTCAGAGGCTCCGTTGTTGGGACGGACACTGGCTATCCAAGGGTTAACCATGCAGACCTACATAGTTTGTCTATCAAAGTTCGGTTGTAAACTTTAAGGACGTGTACCCGATTTTTTTAGTCCGTGTATTTGGGCAAAATGTGTCTCGCCCCAGTACTGTACAGATACATATTGTAAGCAGCTAAAATAAGTCTGATGTGTTTTGTCTGCATCCAATTAGAAAGCATTTTATTCTCCGATAATCAGGAAGTGCACACTTAGCATGCTAGTTGCTGTTAGTATCACTGGGATGACAAACTCTGCTCCGGTTTCTGAAAGTTCTGAAAAGCTCTCACAAACTGCAAACAACTTAGAATTAAACTAGTTTGGTTTTTCATGTTTTAAGACCATAAAAATCAAGTACAGCTCCTTTAAAAATACCCACATTAGTTTTAGCTATTTTTTATGCACTTGTATGAGGTTGAAAATGACTGAATTGTTGTGTCACTGCCAAAATACAAATAAATTGTTAACAAAAGTATTCACAGTTATCATTAAAAAGTACTGTGAACATACTTTATTCACAAATGCTGATGAGTTCTTAAAGAGGCAGTTTAGGGCTTTAGTGGCCTCTTGTGGTGATGGCATATGAATATGTAAAGTATTGAAAGGATGAACAGGATCTTTCTCTACTAATAGGATTGTCAAAATTATCGAAACATTTGATATTAATCGACACTAAAACTAGTATCTTAACTAGATACTAATTTGAGCAGGTATTGATACTAAAAAATTGCATTCACAGGACAGAAATCAACCTTTCCTGAACAGCTTTAGAAAGATCTTGAGCTGAATCAAAAAGTATAAGAGCAAATAGACTAGTATGCACCCATGGACCACTGTGGAACCAACCTGGACCACTGAGGGAGAACACAGATAAAAGGCCACATGGTTATACAAAAGAAAGTAGTTTAATTTAATGTTGACAATTATAGTCAATTACTGTCACTAAATATAGTGTTGTTCTTGTTTTTTTTTTTTGTTATAACAGTGGTATTGGAATCGGTATTGAGTATTGAGTCTATTCCTTAGTATTGACATTGAGTTTAAAATAATTTGAGTATCTTGACAACATCTATCTATCTACTAATAATCCTAAATAAGAACAGAAAACTTAGAGATAGTGGTTAAGCATCAAGTCCAGGGATCCGCACACAAATACTGCTTTTAAATAGGTTGGTTTTTAATAAAATATTATTTGATGCCACAAACACAGAATGACAGTATACCAAACATTGAGAGACCACACATAATTAGCACTTACATTAGTTTTTACATCATTGTGGAAGCTCTCTTAACCTGCAACAAGAGCAGGACACTGTATGGCAGACTCAAATGGCAGTGAAGGACAATAGAAATGCCTAAACTTCATATTTTAAAACAAAGCTTGAAGTGAGATGAGTCTGTAAGGACATAAACACAGAATCACATACATGACATTTAGTCTTAGGGTTGTACCTAGGCCTGTCACGATAAATACTATATCAACTTATCATTCAGTATATGAAAGCTGGAACAATATTTTTGGGGTCAGAATTTATCGTGTGTTCATTTTCTTTGCACCACTGGGAAATTTTGAGCTATTTTCTGGCTGTACTATAAGATTTAAAGGTGCATTGTGTAACTTTTCTGGTGGAGGGTCCAGCAAATGTTTTTTCTTCATTGAAATGTTATTGCTGTGTCTGGAATGTTTCACAGTATGGCATTAAACCTTTCTACTTTCATGTAGACCAAGTCAGACCAAGTTACAGGTCAGATCTGTGGAGAGGCAACCCCGCTCACAGTCACAATGCCTGTTTTTGTAGGTATTTTTGAGCTATAAAACCCCCTGTAATTGAATAAATGTAAAGTAGAAATGTTTAATGTCATAGTGTGGAACATTCTAAGCAGAAACATGACATATCCATAGAAACAAGCAGGTTACTCATGCAAACTAAGTACTAAAAGTGTCTCATTCTGCTGTTTATTTGTTGCAGTTTGTGATATGTTTGAACAATATTGTAGATTTTGAATATTTGTGGTTTAAATCTGGTCTTGGATTTTCGTGTCAGTGGCATAGATTCGTTTCAGTATTATCGTTTATCGTCTATATTTACCTCAGAAATATATCCCACTTCATAATTTGTTATCGTGACAGGCCTGATTGTAAGAAAATTTGTAAGAAGCAGAGTGTCAAAAGCATTAACTGAAAGGAAATATGAAAAATGACCATTCAAACCAAAGTGCAAAAACAAAAGCTCCAGCAACTGTTAATGATACAGTCAAATATGTAACAATCTCGAATGAGTAGATGAGGCTTTATGGTGCAGATATTGTAGCTGAATGAACAGTAAGGCTGGGTCCTGTTTAGTCAAGTAATGCAACTCAATAACAAAAAAAAACAGATCACAGTATTGTCAATGCCTGAGAAACAAAGATGTATTTCAAATTTTAAACAGCACAGTGCAACTTTTCTGGTGGAGAATCCGCTACCTACTTGTCTCCATGAGGATGTTAGTGCTTTGCCTGGAATGTTTCGTGGTAAAACACTCAACATATCCATCTAAAATTTATTATCACGGGTGTTTCTATTGCTCAAAAATACAATAGTTCCTTCTGTGAATAGGGGGCGCCTCTCCACAGATCTGAATTGTAATGTAGCGTAGTGCTGTAACCTGTTTGTCTCCCTAGTGATAGATAGGTGTAATCTATACTGTGGAATAGGGCTGAACGATTTTAATAAAAAAAAATTTTAAAAAAAAAAGATTTTTCTCACAGATATTGCGATTTCGATTTCATCCATTAAGTTTTAATGCACATGAACATTTGCAAAAATCACAGAAACTTACATCATACCAGAGTCCGATGATTTGATGTTGGACCTTTTGCGCACATTTGTTTACGTTTAACAGAAATGAACCTTAAAACCACACGGCTCATTTGCATAAACTATAAGCACTGAAGAAAAAAAAAACAGCTCGCTCCTTGTGCCCTGATGCGTCAGCTTCTGTCAGACTAAAGGACATGACTCAGTGGAATATGAGTGTTCTTCCTGTGACAGAGGATGTGCTGCTGATGGTGAGTCTGTTCTGTGCTTCTATCGCGTTGGAGATAGTTCATGTGAAACTTTACATGAACAGCAGGTTTAAATCCTAGCCTCCTTGCGTTGTGGTAGTGAATTACTTCGCGGCGCATAGACCTCGACGCAGATCCATAAATAAAAGACGACAGCGACAAGGCGACAGCGGCATTGTGCGTTGAATCGACGTAGAACTAAACTTCGCTCTTAAAATTGGGCTTTAGGAGCACTGCAAAAAAATGCGGCTTCGATACTGCCAAAATTATGTTGTCTGAGGTCGCAATTTTCGGTCCAAAACAATAAGATTGTTCAGCCCTACTGAACAAGCAGGTTCTAGACAAAGCGTTATTTCCATGGAGACAAGCGGGTCATGTACCCTCCACTAGAAATGCTACGCAGTGCAGCTTTAAATGCTTTGAAGTGGATTGAGGTGATCCATGTCGTACAGTTTATGTGGTAACGTCACTGTGCAGATTATTGCTTCACCAAAATGATCACAGTCATAGTCCACAAACATACTAAATTGCACAAACAGCACTAGTGCAATTTCAAATTCAGTTATTTTTTTTCAATAGCTACAAGCTGTAATTTTACCACCTGCTAGACAAAACACTTCACTGTGTGTGCCAGTGGAGAAGACACATGTTAACATACACCAATTATTAGGTTGAATTAGCTAGACACCGCCATACCCACTAATAGTAAGATGTTTTGATTCTGGACAATCTTAAATTTCAAATATTTGCTACTGAGTTAAATTCATTCCAGTCATCAAGTAATAATTAGCTTTGTCATGGTCTAGCTATTGCCTGAACACATAATTCACAAAACATCACATTTCTACTTTTCCGCAAAGACAAAAATAAGTCTAAAACATAAATTGTGACAGCTCGCCTCAGAATGATTCCAGATGCTAGGTAGAATGCTATAGTTGGCTAAAAACTGATGTTGGATTATGGGTGATGACAAGGAATGACTCCAGGCTTACATTCTCAACAAATAGATCTGGAGATGTATTGATGTACGTGCAATGTCTTGAATTCAGATTAAAACGCTACACTTTACGGTTGAGTGTACTGGCCCAGTGAATAGGAACAGAACATTGTGCAGTCCATCTCTGTGCGGTGTGAATAATACTGTTGTTTGTGTTCAGAGGCCGAGGCTGTGCATGAGGGACACGCCGTGGAAGCACAGGGCCAAGAAGCCAGTGCCCAGCAGGTCCCCCAGAGCGGTCAGGTACGGGATGGAGAAGTTATCAGGGTCCAGACTGCGCCTCCACATCATGCGCACGATCAGGTCTGCCACGTACAGGAGGATGCTCACCTGCAAAGAAAAAAAGGACTGATATTTAAAAAAAAAAGGGTATCCCGAAATTACTCTGTGGCACCTAGGCTGTAAAATAGAGCTACATGATTAGAAGACATTAAGACGTCCAACTAGTTTCAGACTTTGCAATTTGATAACTGTGCCAACTCAAATTGTGATTTTGATTGCAATACATTTTGTAGCCTTCGCCGATTTTAAAGAGGACCTATTGTGCTTGTGTCTGTTATATTATAGCTATAATCTATGGCACCCGTGGACTGTTGTACTTTGGACATTTTAAATTGCAATTTGTCATGGATTCTACCTGGATGACTGAGGGATTTTTCACACATCTCTAAGAGGACTTAATAAAAGACACAAGTGCACTGACCACCATAAACGTCATCACAACAAAAAGTCAGCACCTCTGATGGATAGCTGCAGATCCTGCTGGTGAACAGAGGATTTTTTGTTTTCGTCTGTACAAAAATGACAACATGACACTGCTGAATCCTATGTGCATCACCGATTAAGAAAATAAAATTGGGCAAAGAAAGTACAAAGCAGTTGTAGTTGAAAACAGGTGTTGATCACCAATATGGCGTCTTGAATATAAGCGATTAAAAATTACGCAAACATGCATGAATCACTCCAAATACAAATTTATATGAGTAAATGGTAAGAGGAAAGCGTAGCATGGTTAAAAACTCTGAAAAGTCAATTTTTGCATAATAGGCCTGCTTTAAAGGTCACTCTCAGTAACAAATTATCAAATTCTATTTTAAGATCCTCCATTTATCCTTATTATCAGCCATGTATAACAAAGTCTGCACAAACATATTTCAAACCAAAAACATGCCAAAAGTGTTGCTAAATATTGTACTGCCCAGATCTCCAGGTTCACTCCAAAGAATAAACAGTTTGTGAAATGGCAATAATTCATTGAAGAATCTTTTGTTTACAGCTTGTAATGATTCACAGATCTTCTCATATTCCTACAGCTGACTCGTGTTTAAATACTCAGTGGGCGAATGCCACACTTTTAGAACTAATCGTTATCTCACCAGACTGGAGAGACCAGAACCACTGCTATTTAAAACAACTCAACCAGTCACTATTTCTGCAAAAGTGGTCAGAATAAAGCTACAAGCTAAAGGAAGTATGGGATTATGGAGTAAACACTATGATGGCCACGTGTTACGTAAATATGTGCACTTCACTTGTCGTAAAAATATCAAGACAAGCCTCAAAGCGTTTTAAGTCTTCAAACATTTCGTAATGCAAACCAATTACTACTATTATTGTTTTAATTTTATATATATATTATATATATATATTATATATATATATATATATATATATATATATATATATATATATATATATATATATATATATATATTTTTTAATATGTTTATGTGTTAATGTTTTATTTTTCTTACTTCCTAAATTATTTATGATGTCCAGTGTCCTATAATAGATAAATAGAAATAGATATATTGATATATAGTTTATATAATACAAAAACATGATTAATAATCATTTTTTAAAATGCTAATCAATTATAGCAAATTGTGTCATTCAATTTGTAACTATAAGTAAGAAGAAGCAATTGTTTTAATTATATAAACAGTACATTTTGGTGACACCAGTAGGGGTGGGCAAAAATACTGAAATATCAATATATCGTGTTGTTTAAAGTGATGATACAGTATCGATATCGTGGACTGCTGTATCGATATATCGCCAAGAGTATTTTTTGGTATATTTTACAAAATTATTTCATTAAAGTGCTACAATTTTGTTGTTTGTTCAGTGGAAGGAAACTCATTTATGCAACACATTTGACATTTTCACTGTTCTGATGATTAAAGTGTATGTGTTTTATATGAACTTTGCACGAGAAGTGGTTTAAGAAAGACTTTAAGTATGACAACGATGATTTAGCTGTTATTTTTTATTGAATCGATTTGAAATATATCATATCAAATCGAAAGTGCACTGTATCGAGATATGTATTGTATCGTGGCCTATGCACAGGTATGTACTGTATTAGCAACTTCTTAATGATTCCCAGTCCTAGACACCTGTGGTAATTTCATTGATTAAAATATTTTCCTCATAGTTGTTGTCAATATCATAGTTTTGCTAACTAAAACTGAACAAAAAGTTAAAATGACAAAAACTAAACGAATGAATATAAAGAACGAGTAGAGACTAGATCTAAGTTCTACTGTTCAATCCCAGAGCCCCAAACAGACCATGAACAAACTCAGTGTCGAAGGGACATGTCTGTACAAGTCTGAAGAAACAATTCAATGCAATTCATCATAGTCAAAAATATATAACTGAAGCATGACATTTGTGAATTAAAACTAGACTAAAACGATGTCTGGCCTGAAATAAAGAAACTACTTGGCTGCGAAAAGCTGCAGAACATCATCACTCAAAAAAAACAAAACAAAAACACTTTTGTCCAGTTGACAGAATGTAATTTTTCTTTGGCTATAAACAAAACAAGTTTCTAACTGCTTTTCACAGCTTTCAGAGACAAGACTGGGGTCACTGTAAATCTATCAGCAAACAGCATGCTAACGTGCACTTCCTGATAATCAGACTTTGACACGGCAGCACACATATTTTGACCCCAAGAGCTGCTTATATACTGGAGCAATACAAATTTTGCTAAAATTCATAGGGACCTTTAATAAAAGTAGCTGCTTCTGAAATTCTAGTTGATATCTTAATGTGCATTTTGTTACCTGGAGGAGAGCAGCACACAGGTAGCAGATGACGAAGGCCAGAGAGATGGGTGCTTCATCACCTTGCAGCAGAGAGATGGCATAGAGAAAGACCAGGTGCCCCGGGACCACCAGCATCAGCAGCACCCGCGCAGACTTTGAGTTCAACCCTGGGACAAAACAAAAGTGTGTTTAGAAAAGAATTCATATAACAAAGGAAAACCAGCCAAAGTGCAGAGCTGTGCAGAGATATTTTAATCCTATCCATCTGTGTGGCTTTCTTAATAAGAAGTTTTGGAGACTGTCAGCTAGGCTAGAATTAAAGGTCCTACAGTATATTACACAGAACTGACTCTTGAGAGCGTTTATTCATGTTAGAATGTTGTTACCGCCTCAAAAACTGAATCTGAAAATGCTCTCTGATGTCTTGTGGTGACAGTTTTCAAGTTAGAAGCCACCTTTAACCTTTAGTTCAGTAGAGATTAGCAATTATGAGACTGAAATTATCCAAATGATTCTAGTGAAAATGTATGAAAACATTGAACACTGAACATGATATTACAAGGTTGAACAGAAGAACTCAGCCTAAATATCCAGGGTTTGTGAGTTAAATGTGTAAATTAAACAAAATCCAGCTCCAGGTCTGTTTGTGAAAAGGACACAACATTAAAAAATTGACCTGATTTGGACTGGGACAGTTTAATATGCTTTTTTTTTTACTGTCCCAACATCATGAAAAGAACATAAGAGCTTTGTATTGCTTTTAAGAAGGCTAATAAATTAATGTGTTTCAGTTCCTGTTATTTATTTCCTGTTTTAGTTCCTACTATTTATTGAAGACTTTTTCCCATTCAACAGATACAATATCTCGTTTTAACTTATTAAATGATTTTTTATGATTCTGAACCCCTGGATAAGAGGTGTGGGCGTTGGAAAGTGTACCCATGATTGCTTCATCAAGAAAAAGGCAATGAATCGGATTAGTTGAATGTCACCAGGTATTATCCCAAATGTATTTTATAACTTTACTCTACCTACCCCTTTATGTAACACCACCTACCTATTTTTCTGTTTTAGAACTTGACTTGTACCCATAGGCTATACAAAGAAATGGACTAAGAGAGTGTGATGTCAGCCATAGCGTTTCACTCCAGTCAAATGAATCTCACAAGGCTCTGTTATAGGAGTGAATTTGGATCCAAGTTTCGTATTAGGAATAGGAATTTATTTAAGGACCAGATAGCAAACTAAAAACCTCAGGATCATGTAGAGTGGGTTTAAAGGGACAGTCCGGAATTGTGGACATAGGACTTCATTTCCTAGTTAGTCAGAGCGTTGGAGACGTGTGGAGACACTTTTTAATATATTCCATCCAGTCCTTGTATTTGCAGAGGTCGCTGGTGCTAGGCTAGTGCATGTCAATGGTCATAGTTACCCTGCCACTAAAAACAGTCTCAACCACTCTATAAAGCACCCGATGCAAATCTATTACAACGCCAGACTGTCGATGTGAATGTCTGTGTCGATAGAATAATTTTAGAAGTAAAACCAGCCTTGCATTTGAAGGATTTATGTCTGAGCAGCAGCAGTGAGTTGTGCTTCCTGATAGAAAGCTTGGCATATGAGAAAATAGTCCCTCAACATGCAACAATTCAGGTAATGCAAGGTTAGTAGAATAATGTTTGAAATAAAACTAACACAGATATTCACATCGACAGTCTGGCATAATAATAGATTTGCTTCGGGTGTTTTGTGGAGTGGGTAAGACTATTTTAAGTGGCAGGCTAACTATGGCCATTGACATGTGCTAGCCTAGCACCAGTGACCTCAGCAAATACAAGGACTGGATGGAATATTTAAAACGTGACGTGTCTTTACAAGTCTCCAACACTTTGGTTAACTAGGAAATGAGGTCTTGTGTCCAAAATTCTGGACTGTCTCTTTAAGACCAAAATGATGAGGCTCACAGCAGCAGTTACAGTGATGTGACAGTTTTTCAATAGAAAATGAACTGGAGCCAGAAGCACACCCATGTTCCCTTCCTACTTGGAACGCGGCGGCTAGCGAGTTAGTGATGTTCATACAGTCTATACGTGTACCTGAGGAAAAGAATGTGATGAAAGGGTTGGGCCAGTGTTGCCTCATCTGATATGGCAGCACACCAGGGATGCTCCAGAAGTGTAGATACGTGGATATCCTACTGGCCTGGATCGCCACCAGATTACCTCCGACCCCTGCACACACGACAATGGACAAAACATCAGAATTACTGGGTTCCAAATGTAAAATATTTTATAGATCAATGATACAAAACAGATGGAGATGGAGAGTTAAAATGCAGATAATTATCGTAATACAGTGAGTTCAAGCATACAGTATTAGAAAAAAAATTTCCCCCATCTGAGAGTACGACATCACGACTTTCTATGACCAAAATAGACAAAATAGAGCAACAGATAAACAAACATGAAGGTGCCCACGGCTAGTTTTAGATCACATCTGTAGGAAAAGAGCCAAGTTTATTAGGTTTATTTGTTTTACAACTGATTCTAGTCATGTTTAAAAAAGTTTAGCTTCCACCATTGAGCTGTGTTCACTACTGCCCCCAGTGGTCAGCGCATGTACAGCTCCATTGCTGAGATTCCACATGTTCTAAGGATTATGGACAAAACAACGCAGAGGATGGATACAAGCCTCTATGCATATCTGTATGTGTCTAGATGTCTAAATGAGTCTTTACAAAGCCTTTGAGTTTAGTGTATAGCAGCAGTCTTCACTTCAGTTCACTTCAGTTGAACTTCAACTTGAGACACTTGTGAATATTAAAAACCGATATTTACTGTCCTTCCTTATCTGTCTGCAACAATCTCTCAACAATTTCCTGCAAGCATAGCCACACACGGTGTCTAACATCTACACCCTAAACATGAATACAACTGCAGACTGGATGGATATGTCTGAACAATTATAAAGTATGGAAGAATCTTTTTAGGTAAAATCACAAAATACTTAGGAATAATAAGGAAAAGGGGAAAATTGTGGCTCTGAAAAGGTAAAAATGAGAAGAGACATAGATTATGTGATTAATAAAGAGCTGTTGATGCTCAAAGTAATTAGCAGCCTGGACCTGGACAAAAATAACAACGTCTAGTTTAATCAATTTTAAATCTGCTGCAGGACACCACAAAATGGAGTTGGCGGTGAGTACATGGAATTTGATGCAGAAGAATAAAAATACGGCATTTTCTGAGTGAAATTCGCTAAATGGCCAAGCAGCTGGATTTTGCCTCCTGTGATGATATTTTCATTCTGCACTTTTCTCTCTTAATGTTAATTGATGATGATTATTTATGTTTTGATTTGTTGGTATTGTGGTTTTAATGTAAAGTTGACTCTTGTGAGCTTTAAGTTTCATTGTTTCATTCACATGTTTGAGAAATCCTGCATTATTAGTCTGTCTGCATCTCAAAACTCAAAATGCTCTGTTACAACTTGTGATGTCATGAAGCGGTAGTTTTCAAGGTAACAGCTGCCGTTTACTTTTAGTTCAGTAGAGATTGGCAAAAACAAAACAAAAAACACTGTGGAGCACTTCCTGTATTACTCCATGACATCACAAGGTGGATCAGGGTGTCTTCCGTTTGAGTGTAGAACTCAGTCTAAATATGCAGGATTTCTGTGTTAAACATGTGTGAATGATACAAAACATCTGAGGTATGTTTTTGATGAGGAAACAACATTATAACATAGATCTGAAAACAGTGTAATATGGGCCCTTTAAAACACTACGAGACTACAAGGAGACAACAAAGAGACTACTCCAGTGGGAAAGAGCATTGTACAAGCTGCATCTGACCTCAAAGCTGCTGTTGTAATTATTGTGAATTTAGATCAGGACTTGGGTATAAAACAGGACGGCTTTTCTAGATTTGGTCCAGATAGTGCTGGATTAGAACCCAAACAAAAAGATTAGTCCAGATGAGGCTCTAAAGCACCCCTTCATCACAATGACCCACAAATGTACCGAGTTCTGAGCCAAACATAAGCAACAAACAAAAGCAGAAATGATTTATGATTCCTGTGGTCTCCCCCGCTATATTATCGGAGTCAGAGTGTGTCGTCCAAATCCTTATCAAACTTTTGGGGCTCCAAAATTTGTGAGAACTTTTAGAGAAATATCTCACCAAATCAAAATTCCAATATTTCCACAGAAGCTGAAATTCTCAGGAAGGTCCTATTGTACAAGAAAATTAAAATAGTTTCACCCTTTATCCAAAACTGCCAGGATTGTATTAAGTCACCACCTAAAATATCTGTCCTAGGGTATTTCATATTTCATATTTTTATAGACTTATAGGGTCCGCCACCTGTTTGTCTCCATGGAAATATTATTGCTGTTTCTAGAATGTTCCACAGTACAGATTAAACCTATATCACAAGGGAGACAACATACTACTACTAGATTACAATTCAGATCTGGGGAGAGCCGCCCTTATTCACAGAAGGAATTATTTGTATTTTTAAGCAACAAAAACCCCAGTAATTAATAACTGTGAGATGGATATGTTTAAAGTCATGCCATGTAACATTCCAGGCAAAGCAATAACATCTCCATGGAGACAAGTAGGTAGCAAATCCTCCACCAGAAAAGATGAGCAGTGCATCTTTAACCAATAACAGTGTTAGTGTTAGTGTAGTCGGCTCCTCCCTTCAGGGAGATGTTTACTCCAGTGACCAGAACACTGTCAGAACTATAGAAGCTACTTGGCAGAATAAGACATATTCACTCCAAAAGCTGACAGAATTCAATTTCTTTTGCAATATCCAAAGACACACATTCTATTTTTCAAAACATCACAGAGCAGATCATAAACAGGAAGCGTGTGCATTTTTACACCAGACCAAAAGCAATGAACACTGCTTCAAATCAGTAATGCTCCCTCTTTTTTTTTTTTTCTTTTTTGGCTTCACGAGTAAGTCTAACTAAGCACTGACGCAGGCCTGGCTCCGTTCAGGATTTAGAGAAGAGCATCTGAAAGGCAGGAGAGGCTGAACAGTAGATAAAAACGGCTGGTGGAGACAGTTCACAGATAATGGTGAAGCCCACAATAGGAAAGACCATTATCCGACTCTGCCATATGGTTCTTATTGTGAATGATGATTTAAGTTGTGCTAAACCCATTAAGTGCAGGGACAGATTTGAACTGTTAGCACTCATTGGAATAAGGAATATATCTAAAATTTGCTGTCACATCAAACTATTGTAGATGTAGACAGTTAAACAGTTGCTGAATTGAAATGGACTGGTGAATTGGTTTAATGGTTCTAACACAGCATGGTCTGGTGGTTTGCATTCACACACACACACACACACACAAAAAGTGGAATGATTAAGACTAATTTCCACAAACCCTCTAGCACTTTGGACAGGGTATTCATGGGCGTCAGCGTTCTCGTATACGCAACATTTGAGGACTTTTTCCATACAAACTATATAAATATTTGATTTAGATTGTTAATCGCTATGGCAATGGTTGTACAGTCATTTGAAAAGTTTATCCAGGAGGTTGGCATGGTCACAATGAAGTGAAATGAATGATACTTAAGTGATACAAAGGACAAAGGATTTTACTAAATAAATTATGTACTTGCTTACCCACCTCTACGAATAAATAATGCGGTGAAAGGAACTGTATGTATGTAGCCCAACCCTTATAAATCTTTTAAAATGGTATTACAATGCATGTACAGTCTATGGTCACCACAAAGACCGGTGATTTCTGAAGATGGCTTGCAGCTAGCAGCCGGAACATATCAACAAGGTCAGTTCATCTCCTACTATATTGTCCATTATTGTTTTGGCCTAGTTTTCTTAAAATGCCTGACCAAAACGACTCTCAATTCAGACTCTGTTTCTGAGCCCTTTGTAGCACAAACAAATGACTGGACTCTTTGTGAAGCTGAGGCTCTGGAGTTTTGGCCTCTGCTGTACTTTAATAGTTCTCTGTACTCTGATTTGAAATGGGAACAAGCTCTACACAGAGGAAAGTCAGATTTCAAATTCCGCCCACATTTTATGGGGTAAATATAAGAATAGGTATTGATTGCTTTTGATAGGTCTTGACAATGGCCACGTCAAAGCTGAAGCAGATCTTACTAAACTTGAGATTAAGCAAAAAGGCAAGGCGGAATTCATATAAAATTCCTATTAATTATTTATTTATTTATTTTAATTTGTGGGTTTGGAGTACAAACCAGATACTTCACAGAATGGTTGATTTGACTGCAAATAAGTGGGTTACAAATATCCATTAACGTTTTACATGTCCATGAGATTGAGAGTTCCCTTTTATGAGAAGCTGGACAAACAGAAATGAATTAAGAACAAGGACAAGTGCCCGTATCAGCTAGTCAGACTGGTGCCACCTAGTGCCTCCACTTAATTTAATTTTTCTGCAGCGACTAGGTCAGGATTCAAAATACAAAAACCCTGGAAGTGCAAGTTCGGGCACCAGCCAGTCAGCAAAGAGCCATATATTCAGTGTTGTCAATGATTCCTGAGATCGAGGACTTAAAGATAGAATAAAGAGAATATATGGTGAATTTCATCAAAGGGAAAAGACATTATTGCCCTTCTTCTTATGGGATTTGGGAAAAGCTTAATATACCTGTTAGCCCTGTTAGCGGCGCATTACATACATGACTACCAAATAGCAGCGACTGGTTAAATGATAAAAAGTACCCACCTACTGTCAAGAGAACAAATTCTAACAGTGTGAGGTCAGGTGGTTTGAACTAAGTGAAATGAAGTGAAACCGGCTGATGAATCAGGCTACGTATCTGCCTCCTCGGTACATGGACAGTATAAAAGTACCTAAATTGGTGATATTTATTTGAATTTCCAGATTGTGCCGAACATCCAGTGTCCAAAGAACAACTTGGAACATATCATAATGACGCCTAATGCTCCAGCCACAACTTTCCTAATTCCTTATAAAACACAACCAGTGCATACAGAACCACAGTCACTACAGACCAAACTTACTGCACTGTTGAAAGAAATATCTGTGCTTCATTTAAATACAAACACATATCCCTTTATTTGTGCCAAAACAGCACACACGGTTCTTTTGTGAGCTGAAAAACACTTGGAGGAGAAGGGGGAAATTTAAAGCAGATTGGTGAATGGAGAGGAGAGCATGGGAGATTTGGGCATTGCTGCAGGACAGGTCCAGATGGGCACAGACTAAACGCACAGTGGTGACGGTGAGAGTCTGCCTATTACGGGCACGTCAGACGCCAAGGCTCTGGGCAGCACCATTAGTGGTTTATCTCCAGTTTTCCAGCGCTCCTAGGCCTGCACGCACCATCTCACAGCCACACAACTTTTCTTAACATGTCTCAATGGATTTTGTCAATACTGTATTTGTGATTTTGAGTAATCCAGGATTATTTAACAGAAATGAGTTCTTTATGAACATTAAATCTGGTGGTTTATTCAATTTCAAGATGGTGTCTCAACTTTAAGACTCAGCTGGCACAGTGAAATTAAAAAGTTAGCTGTACAGTTTTTTTCCACACAGGGATTTAATGGGAGTTTTACCCACAGGAGTGCAGTCTGAAATAGCTCCAACTGCTTCTGAAAATGCTACGTTTCAAGGTTCATTTACTAACCTAGCCGAGACAGTTTTTAGTCCATTTGCTTCAAATAGCATATTTCGGTTCAAGGTTTTAACGTTGTAGCAGATGTTCCATCTTGTGTTACATTTGACAAATAAACTCAGAAAATCCACACTAAGTCTTAATCATTGCTCTTAAACTTCTACTGCATAACAATCATCTAATATATCTTATGCTGGTTAAGAATATAAAAGAAACTTAAGTAGAATGGACAACTTGCTTTTTGGTTTGGAACAACTAATTAATTCTGAAATGTCCATGATTCTGTAATGCTGTGGTATTCTGTAATTAGTTTTCTGGTTCCCTATTGGACCAGATCAGAGCCATGATAAACAGATAGTGCAGAGTCATCTACCAAAAATGAAAGAGTGTAACAGATACAGTATGTTTCCTCCATACTCTCTCCTCCTTAGCCTTGACTGCAGAGTATACATTAGTATACACAGTATACACATTGTGTCATTGCTTTGCCTGGAATGTTCCACAGTAACACATTAAAAGCTCTACCTTACATATATTCAATTATAGGTGATTTTACTGCTCAAAAATACACAGAAAAACAGGGATTCTGACTGTGAGCGGGGTCGCCTCTCCACAGATCTGACTTGTAACTTAATCTGGTTTGGTCTCCATAAATATAGAAATGTTTTATACTATACTATAAAGATTCCAGACAAAGCAATAACATCTCCATGAAGAAAAGCATTTGACGGCTCCTGCACAAGAAAAGTTACACAATGCACCTTTAAAGTTTGAGACAAAAAGTGTATTAACTAAATTAAAATTTGCTTTAAGAATCATGTTTTGCAAAGGACATGCACAAAAAACTTTAATTCAATTTCCAAGAAAATTCCCTAATAAAATGACAGTAACACACTATGTCCACTTGGGGGCAATATTGACTGGCCTATAACTCCATCCACTTCCAACACTCCATTTCAGATTTGTACAAAGATGGACGGTTCGATAATAGCTGAACCATTTCATCAGCCAAAATGTCAGTCTCACTTTGAGCTTAATATTTTTCTTACCGTTTATAACCGGTGTGAAGACAGCCATTCCCTCAAAGTTTGGATCGCTGACAGTCTTGTCAAGTATAAGGCCTCCAAAACTGTGTAGAGACGCATATTGTACACTTTTTGATGACACTGCAAGACATTTTGCAAGCTAGCTTTTGATTAAAGGTCCCATATTACGCTAAATTGGTTCTTGTGAGCTTCAAACCAGAGTTGTGTTTTGTTTCGTTCATACATGTTTGAGTAATCCTTTATTAATAGTCTGTTCCAACTTTTGATGTTATGCAGCTGTCTTTTAGCTTTTGTTCAGCAGAGATTGGCAGTTCCAGGACTCAAATTATCCAAATGACTCTAGTGAAGGTGTATGTAGTTTAAAACCACAGTGGAGCACTTCCTGAATTACCACATGACATCACAAGGAGGAATAAAGTGTTTTCTGTTTGAGAGAAAAACTCACATATGCAGAGTTTGTGTGTTGAACATGTGTGAATGAAACAACTCCAGGTATATTTTGATATAGAAACAACAACATTATAACATAGATCAGTGTAATATGGGCCATTTAATACACACTATGCACATATTTACGTATAATCGTGTAATATATTTTTTTTAATCACTGATTAAATTTTTTTTCACTGACCTGCTAATAGACATGGCTACTAAAACAGGCTGCCACCCAGACTTCAGCACCTCTCTGATTTGAGGACTCTGACGGGCCACCAGCACCCACACAGGGATCAGGGCCAGGAACACCAGACACACCAGCGGAGAGAGGTACCACACATCTGAGGAGCAACATGGAGAGGAAATATCACTATATGTAATGATTAGTTTGTGTGACAGCAAGTAAAAATAACAAGAATGTAAGTCTAAGAAAATGTTTAGTTCATTTTAGCTTCTAGTGGGCATTTTTGAGGGCTTCTTAATAATATTCTTTCCATCTAATATTTGATATGTTTGCATAAGAGTCAAAAAGTAATTAAAAACAAATAAATAAAATGTTCATTTGGTTGAGGTTTTGAATTTTTTCAAAGACAATCACATTTTTTGTTAGTTAGGCCCGAGCCCCGACAGGGCGTAGGGCCTATTGCTTCCGCTCAGCGGAGCAAATGGGAAGGGACGTGCGCATGTCCGAATGCGACAAGACGACATGCAACTATGTCCACGGTCGCCCCCGGCACGAACAGCAGTATCCCAGTCACCCACGTCCAAGGCCTGGCTCATATTTACTACTGCTAAAATGAATGGAAGTCAATGGGAGGTCAGAGGGTGACCCCAGCGAGATGGTCCAGACGCGCCCGTCACTCACCAATGACCCCACGGTGACGTGGGGAAGGTCGAGAGCTTTCAAAAAATGTATAATATGTTGTTCTAAAGTTTTCGGATATATTGTTTTTGCTCGAATTATTATTATTATTTTATTATTATTATTCTTCTGCTCTTTAAACCCTAATTTGACCCCCTAAACACGTTCAAAAACTCACCAAACTTTGCCCAAAATTCAGAAGTGGCGAAAAATTCGATAAAATATAGGTTTCGTGCACGGGCATAAAAAAATGGCGACACAGCGCCACCTCGAAAAGTCAAAATACATTGCGCCTATGGGAGACGTCCCGACGTCAACTTTGTCGTAGAGCTATGAAATTCGGTACACACATTCATCATGTGAAGACAAGCAAAAAATGTTATTATGGCCACGCCCCCTGACAAACCAGAAGGCGGCCATCTTGGATTGAAGTTTGAGTCTGCATTTTCGCTGACGTTGCGTTTGAACGAACTCCTCTGAAGACGCTTCACCCACAGGGCTGAAAATCACCGTACATCATCTAGACAAGTGGAACATCTAAAGTTAGCTGATTTTTTTTGATAACTGTCACGGTTTACGTGCGGCGAAGCCGCAAAATTTGGTCGAAATTTTGCCTAATTTCAAGGTGACATTATTTGCTCCTGTTCGCACAGACTTAGTCCGATCGTGCTGAAATTTGAATCACTAATGTGTGATCTCAGTCTGAATATAATACACTATAAAACATATGAAACGTGAACACTATAGCGCCCCCTACCGTATACATGAAATGTCAACATTGTCGGATCTGCACCAAATTTGGCAATTAAATTCTATATATGATTACGAGTAAAAAAGTATATTATGGCCATGTTAAAATTTCACTGTTGGCCAGCAGGGCGCAAAGACTCAACAATTTTGCGCCTATGGGAGACGTCCCGGTCAACTTTGTCGTAGAGCCATGAAATTCGGTACACACATTCATCATGTGAAGACAAACAAAAAATGTTTTTATGGCCACGCCCCCTGACAAACCAGAAGGCGGCCATCTTGGATTGAAATTTCAGTCCGCTTTTCGCTGACGTTGCATTTGAACGAACTCCTCTGAAGGCGCTTCACCCACAGGGCTGAAAATCACCGTACATCATCCAGAGAAGTGGAACATCTAAAGTTAGCTGATTTTTTTTGATAACTGTCACGGTTTACGCGCGGCGAAGCCACAAATTTCGATAAAAATTTTGCCTAATTTCAAGGTGACATTATTTGCTCCTGTTCGCACAGATTTAGTCCGATCGTGTTGAAATTTGAATCACTAATGTGTGATCTCAGTCTGAATATAATACACTATAAAACATATGAAAAGTGAACATTATAGCGCCCCCTACCATAACATGAATAGTCAACATTGTCGGATTTGTACCAAATTTGGGAATTCAATTTTTTAGAAGAAAAAACATATATTTACTGACATGGGAATTTTCAAGTTCAAAGACAATCACATTTTTTGTTAGTTTTTTATTACAACTTTATGACCTAGTTTATTTTTTTGTGTACATACAGCAGGTGACAGAGAAACAGTACAAACTTTTTTTTTCCCTCCTCTCTCACTTCCCCTCTCTCGTAATCTCTTGCCGGAAGAAAAAACGAAAGAACAAATCACTGTTTAAAGACACTGCTAGCGGGCTACATGTTAACAACACTCACCAATATATTCATAGAGCGTGCTGCTGACCCCGGCCAGCAGGGACAGAGTGATGAGGTCGCCCAGACTGGCAGCGATGGGCGTGGCCACATTGTCGGGGTTGATGCCCACCTTCTTGGAACCGATGATTACTCCAATCATCACCAGACCTACGAGAACAAATCCAAACACATGAATTTAACTCTTTAATTTTACTCCAGCCTGTGGTGCCTAAGACAAGACTTAAAACCAGGGAGTACCAGTTCCTCTCTGTATTTTATTCATTTCATAGTTTATGATTTTCTATTGTTTAACCATTTGTATTAATTTAAAGTATCAAATGTGTTCTGTTTATTGTTTTATTTACTATGTACCGTTGTTTAACTTGATCTGTAACCACTAGATGGGGCCACTGCACTCCCAGTTTGACATTGCAAGATAAAAACATTGAAGGAGAACTATTCTAAGCTTTGAAAACAACTGTCAGACCTAAGGAGAGAGCTGCTACAAATGCAGTGGTGATGCTGCTGGCGCACAGGACAGCTGCTTGGTCCAGCTCCACTCCTCCTCTGGAAATGGCTCCTAAACAAATGGCAGCGACAGCAGCCAGGAAACCCACCACCGTAGCCTGGACCTGGAGACAGAGGAACACACGCGCTCAATGAAATCTGTGTTGGTATAAAAACAGACACCAGACCAGTACACATGACTTTAATGCTACCTGTATAAGAGCCAGATTGCTGTACACCATTAGCCACTGCTTGTCTGGATCATCCATTTGACCTGTGTTTGCCTGTCAACAAAATAAAAGCACTCATTCATCAACAACAGGAGGCAGAGCACCAGACCACCTCAACAACACCATCATGTTTAATCATGTTCCCTAATATAATACAAAAAATACTGTACAGTGGAGTGTGTACCTGGTACTCTGTAATCAGCCAATAAGCAAATGAGCAAACGTTTTAGTAAATGATATAAAATAGAACTTTTCATAAATACCACATTAAAGGAACTGTATGTAAGATTTAGATTTGAAATTTTATAAAGTTGATGTACCAGATACACGTAATACATGTTAAAATCATATATGCTTTTACTAAAAACAATTATAATGCTTATTTATTACAAAAAAAATTAGACACAATGTCCTGTTTATTTAAATTTTACTGTACTATAAAAGGACTCTCTCTGATCTGAATTGTCACTACCTAAACCCCAGCATTTGTAGCCAGTCATTCATCAGTGCTAGTGCAGCCTCTGCAGCTCAGTGAGGGAATTCTGGAGGTTTTGAGTTTTAACATGAGGCATGACCTGTCCACAGACTGAGAATGACAAAAACGTGTATATCTTATGCAGGTTTAGGCACTGACAACTGTAGTAATTTTGACTGTAGTAAAGAAAAATCAGTTAAAGTGCAGCTTACATACAGTTCCTTTGAAATTTGGATTAAACTATAAACTTGGACACAACCAGGACTAAACCAAGAGTAGAACTGGGCGAAACTAGCGCTGTCATCACATAACATGTAGATTTATGTAATGATAGAAAGAGTGTTGAAGTAGTGGCATTTTTCCTTACAGCAGTGGAGAGGCGAGCAGCCAGGGTCATCTCCAAGTTTCCCTTGAGCCCCACCAGAGCTGGTACCAGAATAAACACTTCAGTGATCACCTTGAATACCTCCCAATGCTGCAACACACAAAAGAAACATCCATTTAAACTAAGGAAAAAACAGGGCATGAATCAGGGTTCAGGCAGTACATATGAACTCTTTGACATAGCACTTTAACTGACACATCACATATTCTAGTCTAACCCAGTAGCCTCGTTTCCACATCTCCGAGCATTGCCTCACGCAACCTCACATCGGGCAGGTTCAGCGAGTTTGAACCACTGTCACAGACTCCAGCACTTTTAAAATAAGAGAGCTGTTAGAACAAACTTGATAAGGGGCATGAGAATAAGACGAGAAGAAAATGGCTTAACTGAAATATTCATCAAGTCGGATGTGATGATTTGTATGAGGAAGGTGGATGAATCGAACTTTGAAATTAGACAAAAAAGACAGAGGGTATTGAATAGGTCTGCCAAGAAACACACTTTGCATTTCTATAGCCTTTTTAGCCTGTTCCCTGAAATAAACTCACATTGGGAAGAGATAAATAATGGATTGAGAATGTGGGTCTGTTGAGGACAGTATGGTACATTTGGCAAGTGGAGATATGTACCTGTTAGTTACTGGATACTTACCAAAAGGCGGTGGAGACATTTTATTAATATTAGCATGCTCTCATCGCAAATTATGATGTTTATGCTTGGTTATGTTGGAAAACCACTTCTGTATCCACATCAACATTACTTTGATGAAGTAACTAACAATATTAAGTAAGAATTTGACAGTAAACTTTGTGATTATAGGACAATTACGTAGCCATGTTCCCCTATTGGAGGTTTTCAGATTCTATAGAATGTCAAGTCAATAGCATATTTTCCCTACTTATTTACTTATTTATTTATTTCCAAAATATTTGAAAACAATTCACTTTCTATGATTTTTTCTTTTTTTTTAGAAGTTACTTTAGCTAATAAAAGGGGCCCCATACACAGTAGTAAAATGCATTGTCCACATTGTCTACTTTCCACTGAAAAAGATTAATTTAAAATCATTGAGCCTGCTGTGAACCTGAGACCTCACTATATTACAACAAAAACATACATTTTAACAATATTAATTTCAGGGGAACCCCTCTGGCTATATTAAATATTATCGGATTAGAGGACGCAATGCCATCTTAAACCCAGCAGTTGCTCTAAAGACAATTTTGAATGGAAATATCTGGTTATCCTTTGACATTGTGTTAAGAAAAGAGAGTTAAATGTCTGAATATTGCAATAGCAGTAGCAATTTACCTTATTTTAGTCTGTTTTATGGGTCAGCACTTGAACTGATGTGTCACGTAACAGAAAATCATAAGTTGTTTGATTTCACTTATCTTCGTCAGTTACGGACTTCACTGTCAGTCTATTTTTACCCTGGGCTCTGGACTGTGGGTCTGGCTGATTGCTGTCATATTACGAGGCTATCTTGGGACATGGCCCACTTCTGTGCGACTGCTGCCAAAAGGAGATGGGCCACTAGCCAAGAACCACCGACCGAGAGCTCAAGGTATATGAGGAATAGGATGAAAGCAAAAGATTTTAAGAGGTCTGGTGTAAGCAGTGTTCGGCCGTAACAAAGTTAAAGTAGAGGGTATTTGTACTTTACTTAAGTGCATGTTTAAGTGGGTACTTTTTGCTTTAACTTCACTACATTGGAGAGCAGATATCTGTACTTTTTACTCCACTAAATTTTTAACAGGATTGAAAAGTTAGTAGACTTTTATTACTGTTTGAGACAGTATCCGGGGCCAGGTTGCGGGGACAGCAGTCTAAGCAGGGAGTCCCAGACTTCCTTCACCCCAGACACGTCCTCCAGCTCCTCCGGGGGGACCCCGAGGCGTTCCCAGGCCAGCCGAGAGACATAGTTCCTCCAGCGTGTCCTGGGTCTTCCCCGGGGCCTCCTCCTGGTGGGACATGCCCGAAACACCTCCCGAGGGAGGCGCCCAGGAGGCATCCGGAACAGATGCCCGAGCCACCTCAACTGGTTCCTCTCGACGTGGAGGAGCAGCGGTTCTACTCCGAGCTCCTCCCGTGTGACTGTGTGACTCACCCTATCTCTAAGGGAGCGAGGAGCCACCCTGTGGAGGAAACTCATTTCGAGCGCTTGTATCTGAGATTTCGTCCTTTCAGTCATTACCCAGAGCTCATGACCATAGGTGAGGATAGGAAGGAAGACTGACCGGTGAATTGAGAGCTTTGCCTTTTGACTCAGCTCCCTCTTCACCACGATGGTCCAATACAGCGACTGCATCACTGCCGACGCTGCACCGATCCACCTCCAATCTCACGCTCCGTCCTCCCCTCACTTGTGAACAAGACCTCAAGATACTTGAACTCCTCCACACAGGAGGAGTTAATCGTTTCTGTTGAAGCAAAATTCCAAGATTTTATCCAAATCCCTACGTTTGAAGCTTTTTTAGATCTCAAAATATGCGCAAAAATACTTTTAATTTTTACTCTTCAAGTACAATTTTTAACAAGCACTTTACTTGAGTAGATTTTTTTCATGTGATACTTTTACTTGAGTATTTCTTTGCTCTTGTACCTTTTTACTAAGTAACAAAACTGAGTACTTCTTCCACCACTGAGCATAAGGAGGACTGTGCTGACTGTACGATATTCCTCCAAATGCTACCTCAATGCAAATGAATGAGATATGATCCAGACTACAGCCCTTTCTTCTATATAACATATTTTTCATCCAGCAGACCTCATTACATTAAGCTCAATCTGATACGTCTAATGTGATTTGGAAATTGAAGACGTGGGCCCCATCTGTTGAACAGGGAAAGATACTTTATCCATTGCACTCAGCACAATATAACTGCACCATCATCGTAGTATGCTAATAGTAACCACATTAGCGGACATCCATTTGCATTGCATTTCAAACTCATTCGACAGCAAAGAATATCAATGTTGCAAATAACTTGGTTAGCTGTTTTTGTGCTTATTCATTGTGCAACCAGATAGGTAACACAGGAGAAAGCTCTTAGGTTTATAAAAACAAATAAATCATGTTAAAGGTCCCTTATTATGCGAGCTTTAAGCTGTGTTATAATGCAGTTACTAGGGATGTAACAATAACTGAAATATCGTGATATCGTGTTGTCAAAAGTCTCACAATAATACCGTGGGCCAAAACAATATATCAATATGTCTCTTTCCTTAAAAACATTGTTTTGGTGCAGCAAAAACTGAGTGAACTACATATACCATGATCTTCTGCTACATTACAGTGCAGACTACATGAAAATTAATAAAAATAATAAACAGAATCATAATTTTTAAGCAAATTTAAATCTTAATTCTTTGGTTTATGATAGAACAAAAGTCTTGTGAAGGCATTTTAAAAGGAAAAAGTTGCATTTCACTATTTTCTTAGCATCTACAAAATATCACAATAAATATCATATCAGGGAATGTATATCGTGAAAATACCATATCGAGGGATTTGAATATCGCTACATCCCTAGCAGTTACCTCATCAAAAACATACCTGGAGTTGTGTTTTGTTTCATTCACACATGTTTGAGTAATCCTGCATTGATCCAAAGCCCAAAATGCTCTGTTCCACCTTGTGATGTCATGAAGTGGTAGTTTTCAAATTACCTACTACCTTTTACCTTTTGTTCAGTAGACTGGGAATTCCAGGACTGAAATCATCCACATGATTCCAGTGAAGGTGTATGGAGTTTTAAAAACAAAGTGGAGCACATCCTGTACTACCACATGACATCATAAGGTGGAACAATGTTTTTTATTTGAGAGGAGAATTCAGCCTAAATATGCAGGGTTTGTGTGTGAATGAAACAAAACACAAGTCCAGGTATGATTGTGATTAGGAAACAACATTATAACATAGATCAGAAAATAAAGTAATATGGGCCATTTACATTCTCAGACGTTAGACGTCTCAGCAATATACCAAATTTTTTATTTTTTGATCATGGTACCCAAATATCTTTATATTCCCTGCAAGTATCTCTAAGCCACCTTCTGTTCCTGAAAGTTTACTCTTCACTGTGATTGGTTAAACCCACCTGCCACTCACTCAGACTCCCACAGAGGCTAACAAATAAGAGAAGTGGGTGGGGGAAAGTGTCTAAGAAAATGCGAAAGCGTTAAAAAGGTGCATTAAACAGAAAAGCTCTGACTCAGGGTATGAACACAATAGCACCACAGGGATAAGACTGTATAGAAGACTCTAGTATCCTCCACTACCAATAACTCGTTCAATAAACTCAATCTTGGCAAGCAGTGTAGATGAGCAACTAATGAGGAAACCCATAAAGTAAGTAAATGACCCTTAAGTGCCGTTAAAACCTGAACTAAGAAGACATTTGATGTGGTTTCATCTAATGTAAAAGATTAAGTAAGTTGTAATAAAATAACATATCTAATTATTCATTTCATGAAACCAAATAGAAATTGTTTTGATGTGCTAAACCTCAAGTCCTGTTCTGACTATTAAGCCAGATAAGAACCAAAAAGTTAAACGCTAAAACTACATTGTATTGACCAAACCAGACCAAGTTACAGGTCAGATCTGTGGAGAGGCAACCATGCTTACAGTCGGAATGCCTGTTTTTCTAGGTATTTTTAAATTGAATTATAACTGAATACATGTGAGGTAGAGTTGTTTAATGTTATACTGTGGACCATTCTAGGTAGAGCAATGACATATCCACAGAAACAAGCAGGTGACAGACCCTCAACCAAAAAGTTACATAGTGCACCTTAAGTTTGCTCTGTTATTATAGGTAAATATTTCAAATGATTTCAAAATTTAGGCAACTATTATATTCCTTGTTGTTTCAACCATTCTCATACTTGTATAAGATCCATGACGATTCCAGCAGAGACCATCCCAAGCCCAGACACCAGCAGGGGCACCGTGACCTGTGCCGCGATCAGCCAGGGACTCTCTGGAAGGAACCCATACTCTGATCGAGTCAACTTCCATGTGACGCCTCTCAGCTTCTCCCCCTGGTACCGTAACTCCAACTCCAAACGCGTTACCACCATTGTATCACTTATCTATGTCCAGACAACATCGAATAAAGTCTCATGTTGAAAATCCGTGAAAATGTTGAATGACCCAGATTTAGTAAATTGAGATAGCCGGATAATCCTGCCAGCAACGCCAGGATTTAATACTGAAAATAGTCTTCAAAGGATGAGAAAGTTTGCTGTCAATTGGAGCCAACAGTAGCGTGGCACCTGTTAATCCTGTGGTGAGTCAGCATTGATGATGTCTTCATTTGTCAGCACCACTGGGTAACACAGTTATTAACTTCCTTTTGCAATTGTAGGTCACGACATTCCACATAAGCCTTGTCGATTCAGATTTGCAGTCCAATCTGATTTAACTTTGAGTCGACTGAAGTCCAATTGGAAAAATGAAAGTTAATATAAAGATAGTTGACACTTTATGATTGTTGACATCCTCCTTTCTTGACTTTCGCCTTGGGTTGTAAATCACTCTACTTTTTTTAAGTACCTTGGCACATCGTATTTACTCAAAGTAGCTTTAAAAAAAAAAACGACAGTGCAGTTTTTTTTTCGCCTGTTAATAAATCCTTTTCAGAACAATCTTGTAGCAGTAGAAAATCTCTCCTCTTGCTTCTTATCGGCAGAGTGTGTGGTGAGTGCATATCAGCTCCCTCAGCTTCAGCGGCATCATGCTCGGTCTGTAGTGACGTAGCAGAGAAAGAGGCTGTCTCCTCCTTCAGACGTGCACACTCTGGAGCGGAACAGCCGGTCCTTTGCCGTCCACTAACATCATTTCTATCTCATGCTGCGCGTTTCCTCTCATCCCAGATTTGACTCCTTCCTCTTGTGTCGTTCGTTGTGATTGGTCATTTACTCTCTCTCTCTCCTCCTCCTGGTCGTGACTCACTCGTTCATGATTTCCATCACTTCCCCCGTTCAGCCTGATGTTTTAGAGTTTAATCACAGGACGTCTAATAAGCTCTTAGAAAAGGTCAGTTCTGTTTTTGAATAAAATAAAACAACCTTATACATACTGATATTTAAAGGTGCACTATGTATGACTTAGCAAGGTCTGTAAACTGATCTGTCTACATTGAGCTGTTATTGCTTTGCTGGCATGTTCCACAGTATGGCATTAAGCTTATCCATCTACATGGCAAGCAGGTGACACCATGAGACCAAGTTACGGGTCAGATCAGTGGAGAATTGAGCCCACTCACAGTTAGAATGACTGTTTATCAAGGGATCTTTGAACAGTAAAAACACATAATTAATGCATGAAAGATATTTTTAATGCCATACTGTGGCAATGACATGATCTCCATGGAGACAAGCAGGAGACAGACCTTACACAAGAAAGGTTACATAGTGCACCTTTAAAGACTGACAGCAACTGACATCATATATGGCCCTTCACCCCAAATGTCAGCCCAAAAGCAAAAATCTAGTCATAAAAGGAGGTCCCTTGCTAACTGACTCACTCACCACAAGCTCTTTGCCTGGTAGATATCTGAGAGAAATGACTCAGCAGTAAACATAAACCCCATCACAAAGCTCTAGGAAAGACAGTATAGTCATAGAGCAGTAAAACCTCATCATAAACATTTGCACTAAAAATCTACTGCCAGTAAATTGTTTAATATTGGTGAGGGTTTCATGTTCTCAGTAACAAGTACATAAAGTTATATGACTGTGTACAAGTTTTCTACCAACTATATTCCACCAAGGGCTTAAGAATTTTTGACATATGACATCTAAAAACCTGCACTACAACTCCACCATTACATCTGCATCATGCAATAACATTCTCCTGTGTTTTTCTCCTAGCCAATTTGAAACAAACTAGGCCACCTTTTCTATGTCCTTCACTGTCCGCTGTAGTTCTGGACAAGGCTATGAGCCAACCTCCTGACTAATTGTTCTCGCAGCTCCTGACAGAGGCAATGAAGAGTGGAAGACATACTGATAAGCAGCAGATGGAGAGAGGAAATAAGTGTTACGCTATGAAATTGATCAGCAACAGACAGGGGGAATTAAAGATATCAAGAGAGGTTCAGAGTCAAATGCATTTTGCACAATACACGCAATTCAGCTTTGGAAACCAGAACAGAAGAAACACGCACATAATAGAATTACATTTAGTTGTGCCTAGAATGTCCATGAGTCTCAGTCTCTAAGAAAGTGCACAATGGACGATCTGAAAGGTTTACTTGCAACTTACGAAATATGAAATAGCTAAGATTTAGTCAAAGCTAGTTACGAAAAAGATACAGTGTGGCATCAGAAATGACCTTGATTGCCCTGTTTGGCCTATTAAATGCACAGCCTTAATGCCATCACACTCTACAGGATTTTTCAGTCTTAAACAATTTTTAAATGTGACAAAAAGTGCACACAACAGCCATGAGGAGAATCTTATGAGATTTAAAATCTGCGATTGCAAAGATTGCTATGGGATATGGCTGCGTACCACAGACTATAAAGTTGTAAGCATACCTCATGTCTGCAGTTTCCTGTCTGGAGTAAAACCACTCGCTTTGAGACTCAAAAAGATCAGAGCAGTGCACTTTTAGTTTACATGCAAGTCAAAACTGGCAATAAAGTACACAGGAAATAGTCTTGATCGCTAATCTGCAACTTCACCCCAATACGCGCCCTGCAATGATGTAAACAGACACACATGAGGATCTACTCTCGTGTTTTTACCTTTAAAGAACACTTCAAACTGGATTAAAAGCTGTTTTGTGGACTAGGGTCATTACTTGTGGAGGACAAATTCTATGGACAATATGGATGGGATGCTGCTTCTGTATCTTGCGTCTCTGTGTCCGTCACTCCTCTGCCCCTGACACTGTGTTTTATTGGCTGTTACTGTAACATTGCTGATGTTTTGTGGTTACGGTCTGACAGAGTAGCTCAGAGTCACACTGACACCACATACAGGAGGAGCGCAGTGACTTCAAAATCGCAGACGAAGACACAAAGTCGGGTCACGCCTCCCTGAACTCGGGGAGAAGAAAATCACAGCCTAAATCGAGCAAATTCTCCAGTAGTGTGTGGTGGCCTTTAGTGTGAAGTAATTTGACAGTGACCAATGTAATGTAATGCTTTACAAAATAAATGTTTATAGCCTTTATAATGTCCTGGAGAGTAATGAAAATATAAAACTGCAAAATAGTACCCCAACATTACCAACATACCTACACAATAATTTATAAATGCAAATGTGAGACAAATGTAAGAAAGTGGGTTGATAAAAACAATGCATCTGAGGAAGTTACTAATAGTTTCCACATGTTTCTGTTTCTGTTACACAGCCAGATCCTTTTCATGTTGATAAAAATTGCAATAACACATAATTTTTTTGTTTTGATCAGTTAGAAGGTTCCAGTACACCAGAAAATGATAGATTTTTATGTAAATGTAACTTTTTTTTTTACTATTTATGTAGAATCAATAAAAGGTGGAGCATTCTCTAAGTGACAAGGGACAGGCGGTCGATTACACTAAAATATCTCTCTTTAAATAATCATATAGCTTGTACAAATAAGTCACACTGTAATTTTAATGGTATTTTAAGTCATATATGGAGTTCCCTATTGGATTGAGAGATAATGCATATGTCTATGTACTACAGTAACCTTATGCCTTTGCCAAATAGTACTACAAGAGATATACAAAGGGGTTGTGTAGAGGCACCTCCACTCACCTGCACCATGTCCAGCACCATACCAGCCATCACCATCCCCATCCCGGCTAACAGGTAGGGGAACAGAACCTGCAGACAGATGGCTATGGACGACTCCTCCGCCACTTTGGCCACTGCCACTTTGGGCTTCTCCTCCTGTTTCTTCTTCTGGGGAGGAGGCTGTGGAGCTGGGGGAACCAGGAAGTCGTCGTCATCCTGGAGGTGGGCACTGGGACTGCTACCAGGACTCTTCTCTTTAGAGCGGGACTTCTTTCCCTTTTTCCTCTGTCGTGTTTTGGTTGGGGGCTTGTCCTCTCCTGCCATCGTGCCTGTGTAGAAAAGAGTATGTACACATATACTTTATGAGTCAACCTATAGCCAGCGGTGGAAGTACTCAATTTTGTTACTTAACTAAAAGTTTAAATACCAGAGCAAAAGAATTCTTAAGTAAAAGTTAAATATCACATCTACTACTACTTTTACTACTTGAGTAAAAGTATTAAAGTACCCATTAAAAATGTTCGCAGAGTAGTATTTCATGCATATTTTAAGATCTAATAAAACTTAAAATGCAGTGATTTTAATAAAGATTTTGATTTAAAAAAAAATAAAAAATGTGTAACACCCCCAGTCCTTTTAACAGGTTTCGGAAAATAGTAAAAAATACTTTACTTTACTTTACTTTACTTTTACTTTTCAGTGCAGTTCAAAATGTAGAGTAATAGAAAGTACAGATAGCTGTTCTCAAATGTAGTTAAGTAAAAGTAAAAAGTATCCACTTTAAGATGTACTGAAGTAAAGTATTAGTACATATGTACTCAAATTGATACTTAGTAAGTTCAGTATTTAACTACTTTTGTTTTGTTATGTAAATTATGTTCCACCACTGCATATAGCAAAGTAGTAGCAGTACATTCAATCACAGACAGATGGCAACAAAGTGCAAATCTGAGCATTTCAGAAAGACTTTTGTTCCTGCTGCTCTTAAATGCGTTTTTGCAGGTTTAATGTGTGCGAATGAATGTTGTTTTTGCCACTATTGTAAATAAATCAATAAAATATAATTAATGTAATCTAATGTAAGTATTATGCCAGTGTTTTCCAACCTTTTTTTGTCTCAAGTACCCACTAAGATTTGTCTCACAATCCAAGTAACCCCCTAACTCCAGTAACAAGCAAAAAAATATGTTTACCACTAATATATTCATATTTTTCATTCTTGTTTAAATGATATTGGCGTGTAGAATCCTCATAAATGATTCTTAAGTAGTTTTTTTTTTTTTTTATTATGCCATTTAACTTCAACTTCTTTTAAACCTTTCCAAGTACCCATTGGAAAGTGCTTATAGGCCCCTAGGAGGCCCTGTACCCCAGGTTGGGTCATAGACATCGCATATGACATAATATAGTTATGGAGCTAAATGGACAGTTTCTATATAAATGAACCAGGTCAAATAGATTGTACTATTGAATTTACCCCTCATCTCCTTGCTGCGACCACCTAATATTGTCGTAAAGTAGCCTATCTATGGGCAATTATCAATTAATAAATATATATGGTGAAAGGTGGTCAAAATGTTGCAGTTATGCTTAAAAAAAAAAAAAAAAATGTCCCTATTTACCTGGGACAGTCCTAATTTTGAGTCCTGTGTACCCAGTCCCTGCAGATTTATCCAAAACCATTGATTTGTCCCAGTTTTATACAAGACATGTCCCTATTTTTGACAAATTTGATACCTGCCAACAGTAGAGGCATAAATTGTCATGTGTATAGGAAAAATACAGATGATTAGTAAATGCTTAAAAATCACCAAAACACAGAAAATGTGACTACTGACTCACATGTTAGTCGTGACTACATCATGAATGGGCCGAGTGCATAACAATTTTCCATAATTATGCACTTGTTTGACAATTTTATTATTCCAACCAGTCCAAACTGGGAGTGTCCTAGTTTTTCCTTTTGAAAATCTGGTCACACTAGTGCAGCTTTTTTTGGCTACTTAATCTTTGTATGTTGTTTATTTCACAGTCATTTCATGTCGTCTGTTATGATTGTCTACATTGTTGTTTTTAATGTCTCATGGTGCACTTTGACATGTTTTTAACTACATATGGCGAATAAACTAATGTAACCTTTATATAATTAACATACCCAGATTGTAGACACTGACAGGAAAAGTTGACATAATCTTGCATTAATTTACCGCACTGATTTCATACAGATGATCAAAAACATGAACATATTACGTTTTCAGCCCTTTTGAAACATGCTGTGCGGAGAAGATAGTACGTGCACATCTGTATGTTGTTTATCCACAGCCTACAGCACATGGTCAAAGCTAAAACAGGACATGCAAATACAGAAAACTCTATACATTACCCTACTTTAAGCCCGGTGTTATCTATCAAAGTGCATTCAGTTGCTCCATTTCGCTCTGATTAGCAAGATAAAAACCCGCTAAATCTACACTGACACCACCAGATTTGTGTCACTCTCTTTCCACATTCCTCTACTTCCGCCCATTCCAGCAAAGCCCGCCCCCGTTACTAGGGGTTACCCACTAGGCGCGCTCTGATTGGACCAAAATTAGTGTTGACGTTAGCCCCGCCCTCTTTTCGCCAATGACAGCGAGTGAGCAGCTGCCGAGGGAATCCCTGCTAAATTTAGGAAGCAAAGGACATTTAATTAACCTAACGACTGTAAACTTTCCCTAATGGAAGTGGCAAATGCTGTTATTTTAGATGTTAGACATGCTCATAGTCTCATATGTGGTTTAGGTTTCTAGTTGTTCATTGATCTAACAGTCTAATACTCCCAGTTCCCAATGCAAATTTTTACATTGTGCTGAGTTTTTAGACAATAAAGAATATATAGTTGAATAGCATGCATTTCTGTCACTGTGCACTTCATTTCAATTGATTTAAATGTTTTTAATTTTTATAATTTTTCAACTTTGGAGAATCTACCTCTAGAAGTGTGTACAGGCCTACAGCATTAAGATTTTTGTATGTATTTTGTTATTTTTAGTAAATAAAGTAGTTAAATGTGCTGCAGTCATTTACAAATATCTACAAACATTTGACCAATCCAACTTTTAATAAACTATAAAATACCTAGGCCCATAGGTTGCTTCAGTATTTAAGGTATTGCATCATTTCTCAACCTTGTATTAGCTGCATAAGTTGTAACTTTCCTCTAGCTGTTTGTTAATTGTCAAATAATGAAACTATTTTTGCTTATCTGTTTCATAATATATTCTTGTTTTTTGGAAAGGCATAACATAAAACACTACAAACACCACAAGTAATTCCTCGCCCTTACCTTTGCTTGTAGATTGTTGCGTAGCGTTGACAGATGCCCAGTGCAGTGAAAGTTAAAAAGTGTATTTACCAGTTATGAATAAATACTACATGAATACTGTAGTACTTTTGCCATGCGTTTTCAGTGTCCTACGTAGGTCCAGTGCAGGCCTACGTTCACAGCTAGTGCGCATGTATCTGTGAAACCGGCTTGAATTTCATGGCATTGGCAGTTAAGGATATCCCTCCTGTCTGTGTCCATATGGGCTGCACAGTGACAGCAGCGGTAGTAACAGTAGTAATGGTTATGTTCTATTATTATAGGCAGTGTTCAGAAGTAACCAAATACTGGACATGTACCTACTAGAATACACAATCTTAATACTAACTTTGAGCATCTGTATTCAGGTACACTTCAAAATTGTCTAAAATCAATGGTAAACATTATGGTATTTGATTAATTTAGGCTTCAAATGGCACAGAATAAGTGAGAAAAATAAACATCTTGTGTGAGGTGAGTGCATGTGTGATTTTCATCTCCAATAGAGACAGGAAATGCATAACAAACTGTGAAACAAATATGAAGCTGTTAATACTATGTTGATGTCAGAAGGTGATGATATGTGCTCAGCCAACTCAGCCAGTGCAGGATTTGCATGTCTAACAGATGTGTTTGTGATGAGGAAACATCATTATGACATTTAACCTAAAAGAGGGGCTAATGTTCTTGCCGGTGCTGTAGTGGTAGTAACCATCTCACTGTCATGGGTTCTCTTATCAGTCTCAACTGTTTGTCTAAGTCTCTATAATCCCTCTCTCCAAAAACGTATTAGAATTTTGCACAGATTTTGAGGTCTTATAAAACTTAAAATGTATTTAAATATAAATTTGTGTTGAATTTTGTTCAGCCGAAACAACTGAATCAATCTGTTTTTATTTGTATATTTTTGTTTGCTCAGCAAATGTGTTACAAATAAACCCTCAGCCTTTTCAGCAAGTCTCAAACTGAAATAAATACCTTTACTTTTCTGTCCTGTTCAAGTGTAGTTTTACTTCATTATGTTCCATCTCTGGACAACAATAAACCATAGAACACTGTTTCAGCTAAGATAGGCTATTGGTGATCAACTTATAGTTAAATATCCAGAGGTACACACAAAACTATGTGTTGTGTGACAGTGGCTATCATAGTTTTTAGTACTGTCAGTAATGCTTTGACTCCTATTCTTACAGTCTTCTTCGAGAGGGTGCTGACTCGCACTAGAGTGTAATGTGATACTAGAGGCTACTGTACACCTGCCATACAAGTGGTATTTAGAACTTGACGTCACTCATTTTTTAATGTTTTGTAACTCCTGTGCTTTGTTTTCTTCTGTGCTTGTTTTGTTTTTAATGTTTTTGGGTCCACTTTCACTTTTTGCGCATGTTTTCCAATGTGATTTTAAAGTGGCAAATAAAGGGAACTGAACTGAAGTGCATTCAGTTCTCATTCATAAGGAAAAAATAAATGAATATTATGTGTGTATTTTTTTTTTTTATGTCAAACATGTATTTACTCATTGTTAGAATGAGACCTGTAAATACAAAATAAAATTGTTCATGCAAAATGGTACATGTGTTTTCCACATTTCATTAGATTGCCTAAAGGGCATGCCATCAGTGCACTTTTTTGCACTAGTTTTTCCATTTCAAGTAAATCAATGTTTTAAAATGATGCATTAGTTTTAATTAGGCCTTTTCTCTCTTTTTTGTCCTTGTAGTTCTTCATATTCTCTCCCTTTGCTGCCCTCAAGTGTTCATTATCGACAACTGCATGCATAGTAGGTCTTGAAGTGAACGTGCATCAAATACATTTATATATAAAATGATAAAATATTGTATACATACAATCTTGTATACGTGCAAGATTTGTAGTCAAATCACAAGCACGTTTTTTGTGCAGTTTACTGTAATCTATATAAAGATAATTAGGCCTGATAATAACTTCCCCAGCCCAGTCATGTTCTTATTGTTTTCAATTACTGCAACGTACCACTAGAGGGGGCCAGCACGTCGTGAGTGGAGCATACATTAACAAGCCGAGTCATCATGGCCATTCCAATTCTATTTCCTTTATTTTCTGTTACATTCATACGGGAGCTATTCAAATACAATCATGAATCAATAATAATAATAATATTTTGGTTCTTGCTGTTGAACTGATTGTGTGTTGTTTGTGCCACTAGAGGGAGCCAGTATGCTGTGAGTGAAGCATGCATTGACCACTCCAGTCAGTAGTATAACTATTCCAACTCCATTTCATTTATTTTCTGTTACATTCATACGGGAGCAATTCAAATACAACTGTGAATCAAAAGCAATAATAATATTTTTGTCCCTGATGTCTAACTCATTGTGTGTTGTGTTCTGGTGCCGGTGGTGACAGATCAGTTCTTGTGTGATGAGAGGTGCAAGAGCTGATACAGATAGTGTGTCTGAGTTTGTGTGGTGGAAACTCTCGTGGAAACTTGTAATGTTGCTATAAATACTCTGGTGGGCCTTGTTGCCAGTGCTCTGCTGGGCCAATTCGGATTCGGTGTCTCACTTGAGATCGGCAATAGATTTTCAACTCATTTCAATTGGACTTTCATTGCTCTGTTTTGTTCAAGTAAAATCGATTGAATGTAACGATCAAAGAAAACATGCAAAGTCTACATAGAAACCTGCATGATCTGGGAACTTTTACACTGTGTGGTGAGATCTTGCCAAAGCACGTACTGTTGTAATGTGTTCACGGCAAAAAGTCATATCTGAGTAAGTTCCGAGTATTTAAATTAAGAAGATTTAACTTTGTGTAGATTTCACTTGACAAGTAAAACAATCTACCAATGGATTTTATTTTTTTTTTATTCCAAAAACATGTGATTTAGTTAAGCACAAAGAGTGTTTTTTACTTATCTTCGGTGTAACTAGACGAAGACTTGTTCCAATAGTAGATAATTTTACTTTTCACATGAAATTTACTCATATCAATATAGCATGTTGTCAGTTCAAGCCATTTGAACTTGGTAAGATTTTTGTTTTTGTGGTGTAAAAAGTCTTTTCTGAAACAGCATCTCTTTGCCTAGGATGTTTCACAGTATGTCATTAAATCAATCAGTCCATCCACCTATCCATTCATCCATCCATCCTGCATTTATTGATATACAGGTGATAGTCTCTCGACAGATCCGACCTGTAACTTGTTGTATAGAAAGTTTCAGTTAAGTACCGATTTTAGTGAGTCGCTTATTCACTACTTACATGCTTTTATTATTTTAGTATCACTTTTTATACTGTACACAATATACTATACCTCTTCAAAGTACATATTAGTTTAAGATAAAATTCCAGAAATATATTTGCCATTCAAGAAAGTCTGGATGACTGAGTGGTGCCACAGACAGACAAGAAATACACATACAGTATTGTTAAGTTCCTCTTGTTTATTCAGCTCCTGCCCAAACTTAAAAATGGCTTAACTTTAGACAAAAGGACAACTGAACTCATTTTGACTGTTTTTATTGAGTATTTTCTTTTGTTATTGTTGTTTTTAAGATGTTGTAGGTGACAGGGGTGGGTATCAGGATTGAGTAGGCGAGTTGATAACCTACAAAAACACAAAATATACATTAAATACTGAAAAGTCATTGCAATCTATTTCAACGTTTTACTTTATATGAACAATTAAACCAAACCAGGTATTTTAACACAATTGGATTTTAACTTATTTAAAGGTGCAACATTTCTAGTGGAGGGTCCGCCACCTGCTTGTCTCCATCGAAATGTTATTGCTTTGTCTGGAATGTTCCACAGTAAAGATTAAACCTGTCATGAGGGAGACAAACAGGTTGCACCACTATATGTTTAAAATCACATCATGGAACATTCCAGGCAAAGCAATAACATTTCCATGGAAAATTTGCCCAGTGCACCTTTAATATGGAATTTAACTTTTAATGAAAAATAAACTTGATTTGACATAAAATTCAAATAGGCCAGCATTTTAAAAACAGCAGTGAAACATGCCCATAGTAACACATGGTGATAATATTAAGCATTCAGTATAATATTGCATAAATAATGATCAACTGTGTGCTTTATACTTGATCTTTTTTAGAAGTCACTCTTGGCCACATGTCCTGGTTTACCTTGGAGCACCTGTTGCTGTCTCACACACACACACACGCACACACACACACACACACACACACACGCACACAGGCACGCATGCACACACACAGGCACACACACCAATGCACACACGATATGTTTCCATGACATTATATTGACTTTGGAGACTGACCATAACCTTAATTTGAATCCAGATCGAGACACAATAATCTTCAGTGAACTGCTTTTTAACTAAGATCTAGACCGCCAATTCTTTGAGAGTAAAAGCTGGTGGTTTGGAGCAGCAAAAGAAAAAGAAAAAAAGCATTGCAATTCTGTATATGTATATGGAACAATATGAGTGATGATTTTTAAAAAGTCTAACATTGTAGAAGCCTTTAAAAAAAGAGTATAAAGCATTATGTTTTTAAAGATATAGAGCTCTGCAATGAATGAATTATGCATTAAATTTTGTTTGTTTTAATTTATATTTTGTCTCTTATATATACAGTAAGTCGTAAGAGAAATTGAAAATGTAAACTTGCAGTTCATATGATTGCCTTTTTTTCTTGGATTTCTGTCATTGTTTAAAAGGGTTAGGCATTATACGTAGTACTTTTTACTTCAGCCTAAATCCTTTCGGTCATTATCCATGGATTTGTAGTATGTGGTTTGTTTTGTAAAGCTGTAAAATGGCCGAATAAAAAAACTACTACAGGTACTAATAGAGTTTAGAGTTCAAAGGAATAAATGTGAGTTGGGTTACAGTTAGGGAAGTGTACTTAAATCCTTAACCCATTACCTATGCAAAGTGTACAGATTTTTGAACCGACAATGTGCTGAGTACCAGCCCACGCACAAACGCACACATTACATGAGAACACAGAGGCACGCGTCAGGGCTTGTCACATGTTCTGGGAACAGTCACTTTGCTCATATGAACATGCTCACCTTTGCAGACTTCATGGCTACAGGTTACCAGGAAGAAGAATTCATAGACCTCTGCAGCTTTTAACTGGAGTAGTAAAGTCCATAAACATTAGAGATAAATATATATATATATGTTTTTCAGGGCTGATGCTGTGATTGTTTAGAATCCAGAGTAACTGATGGCTGATTATCTCTACCAATATTTTATGGCTGATGTATAGTTTTGATTTTTATTATGCTCCTGAAATATGATACAGCCCTTCATTTACCACAAAACTTTAAGAGAGCTGTTTGTCACATTTAGTACAGATATATCTTCATATTAAAGTGTCAAAATAAAGCTTTGTGTATATTTTTTGGCAGCAAATCAACCAAAACAAAATGTGTTGGAGATTTAAGTCTGATAGAAGTCAAGCACTATATCAGTCTGTCTCTAATAAAAATATAAAAGCATTATGTTTTGTTGTTAGTATATACTCAGGTTATCTGGTGATAAAAGAGAGAAAAGAGGCATCGCTGTACAGAGAGTGATTTCTGTATTCAGTGCATGATGGCCACTTTGCACAAGAAAGAATGATTGAAAATGTGAGTGAGTCAGATTTTCATTGGATGTGTTGCGGTGTGGGCGAGTAGGGGTGGGGACCAAATTTGGGTCCCCAGAGATTCTCAGAGGGTCCTAAAATAGAAGGCCATAAACGGCATGAGTCATAATGAAGGTATGGCATAGTGTTAATCGTGAATGAAACGTGTCTGTCCTTTTTAAGACAGCAGCTCATCAGGTAGGAAGGATGAAGGGTTGCGAGCTTAACCACCGCTTGGTAGAAGAAAAAAAAACTGGAATCCTAACTAATCTTCCATTTTATTGCAGCCAAAAATCTCATCTCAATACTGGAAGCAAGGCCCTCTGAAAAGTAACAGTTTCAGTAATAAAGATTTGTTTATTAAAGGGCCCATTTTACGCTGTTTTCTGATCTATGGTATAATGTTGTTTGTTGAGTTTGTTTTTTGTTTTCAATCACACTCACTTTAACTCAAAAACTCCTCTCAAACAGAAGACTCCATACACCTTCATCAGAATTATTTGGATAATTTCAGCATTGGAGTCTCTACTGAACATAAGATAAAATGTAGCTGTTAACTTGAAAACTACTATGGCATCACAATGGGGAACAGAGCGTTTAATTTAATAATAAAGAATTACTCAAACATGTGCGAATGAAACAAAACACAAAACACTCTTGTCTTGTAAGGTTTTGTGTAGAAGGTGTGAAGTTCAGTGTGTATTAAGACTGGAAAGTGTGTATTCGAGTGTTAAAACCTCACTGTTTGATACGGGTTAAGTATTTTTAAAGAAAACAGTTTAAAAACAGTCATAGCTGAACTTTGCATGATGTAACTTGAAATGTTTTATTTGCTCCAGGCCTATAATATTCCAAGTGTGATTCTTTCAAGGAATGCAGTGAAAATAAATGCTCTGGAAATAAGACTACATCTGTCAGAAGCACATGGGAATTCTTAAGTGTGCGTTTGGCTGCGAGGACACGACTCCTCAGAGGAGACTTTACGCTGTGCACTCCGAGACCATCGTAAATCACTTTCATTATCGGGCTTCAGCTGAAAGTCAAAGCTTGTAGAAACCTGCTGTTGACGTAACTACGATTCTGCTGTGAAACATTTGATCCCCAAGTGCTAATGTGTTTGTATGACATACTAATTTGGATGTAACGTGTGACATGTTTACACCAATACCGAGATACAGTAAGTCATAGCATATTCTGGTCATATCGTGGCCATACTGACTCATTAAAGCCTGATCTCGTCAGATCTCAGAAGATAAGCAGGGTCGGGCCAGGTTAATACTTGAATGGGAGACATCTGGGAAGGTGTTGGGCCAGTGGCAACAAAAAAAAAAAAAAAAATGCTGTTGTGTCCTTAGGCAAGGCACTTTGTCCACATTGCTTAATATGAAAGCTGTCAGTGATGGTGGTGGTCAGAGGGAGCGACAATAGTATGCACCATAAAGTGTCTTTGAGTGTCCAAAAAAGTTCTATATATAAAAAAATTGATTCATTATTGCCACTATGTTCTAAGAATTTAGCCAGACTGGCGCCACCTAGTGCCTCCACTTAATTTCATTTCTCTTCAGCGAATAGGTCAGGAATCGGAATACACGGTTTTCAAGAACCCTGGAAGTTGTAGACCGCGCACCAGCCAATCAGTGAAGAGCTGTGAAGCCATGACATCAAACTCAAGCTCCTTGTCTGGGAACCTTTTGTAATACAGCACAACAGTAAACAAAGCGGTTGAGATGGATGTAGACCAAGCCATACACATATAAGCCATGTGTTGGCAATGATTCCCGAGATTGAGGATTTAAAGCCAGAACGTTTGGTGAATTTTATCAAGGGGAAAAACGTTATTGCCCTTCTTCCTACAGGATTTGGTGCATTACGTCAGGACCAAATAGCAGCGATTTGTTAAATTAAAAAAGTACCCGCCTACCGCTGAGCGAACGAATCCTCCACAAGTAAAAACCAGCTGATGAACCAGGCTACTAAAAATTGAGCATCACCGACTAAGTTTTGTAATGAAAAATAGCACCACATCACCAGTCATAAAATGTATTCTTCAGCTTGCTTTTCCTTGTCCGTCTCCAGATCTTGAGCATTGTGTGGTCAGGACTCCCTTAGCTTAAGGATTTGACAAGTCGTGCATGTTTTGGGTAGATGGGAGAAAACAGAAGTTCAAAAAAACAAAGTGTTCAAAGGAAAACCCACTCAGACATGAGGAAGAACATGCAAACTCTGCATAGAAAGGCTTTGACCACTTGTGGTCATTTTTCTGTATCTTTGTCCATACACAAATATTGGTCAATCATAAATAAAAAAAAAAAAACTATGTACAAATCAACATTATTTCTAGCAGTTGTTATCCCCACACAGCAGCTTAAGTGAAAATTGTGGACCAGGTCAAACATACAGAAAGTGGAACAAGTGTTTTTTTGTTTGTTTGAGAGAAATCCCTGCCTAAATATGCAGGATTTGTGTGTAAAACTTGAATGAAACAAAACACTACTCCAGGTATGTTTGTGCTAAGAAAACCACAATGTAACAGATCAGAAAATAGCATAGTATGGATCCTTTAAGTTTGCTCAAGCTAATGTCAACCTAAGTGTATCTGCTATGTCAACCCAATGTACAGACGAATCTAGTATCTGCATAGCGACAGTGTCACCCTATATCAGACATAGAGTCCCTGTGGTCCGTACACGATGTGCATGTGTGCCTTGTGCCGGTCTTTCTGAATGAATGTAAAACTGCCATGTGCTGCATAGGCGGCCCTGTTACATAAGGCTGCCAGTGTGTTTGACGGATGACAGCCGCTCACATAGTTCTGTGTGTACGTCCCAGCACCTCGAAGAGAATCCATCACACCGCTGGATCTGTTATCACACGACTACACTGAGACACACAACAGCTTTTGGCACACACAACAAACAGGCTACACTGCATATCACTGGAACTACTCCTTGTACACGCTCTTGTCTCCCCTTACATGATACATGCAAATTCCAACCGTATACACTAGAGCAGATATCTACTGTAGTGGTGGAAACATGTACACCATAAAGCCGAGAGCCTTTCCAGCTAAGATGACCCAAATTTTTGAGACAGAACTGAAATTCAACATTCAACTTGTACAAAAAACACAGAGAATACTACAATTTTAATTTATTATCTCTTCTCCTGATTATTTATTTGGACACAGCACCACAGATGAAAACCACGATGGACGAGAGCTGTAGCAGGAAAAAGAAAATCAAGAGACCAACAACAGTATCCCCTTCATTAAGGTCTGCAGCTCCTCCAGTCTCTGTCTGCTCGAACCCTCTGACTGTACGGAAGAGGTTAGTTGAAAGTTTTCTTCAAAGGACATAAGCACTTCTCTCACCACTGTCCTAAGTCAAATATTGCCACTGTCACTGCTGCACAGAAACAGAATGTGGTGGATACCTCGGCCACCACTCCACAGTGTCAGTATTATTTCATTTCATTTACATTACAAGTTAATTAAAGCACATATAGTTTAATTAAATTGTAATGTGCTGCTGACGGGGTGAACTGGTATATTAAGCTTTTCCCAAATCCCTTAGGAAGAAGGACAATGACGTCTTTTCACTTGATAAAATTCACCAAACTTTCTCTTTGTTCTGGCTTTAAATCCTCGATCTTGGGAATCGTTGCCTGCACAGAATGTATGGCTCTTTGCTGATTGGCTGGTGCCCAAACTCGCACTTTCGTGGATTCTGCGAACCATCTAGTGTATTCTGATTCCTGACCTAGTCGCTGGAGAGAAATGAAATTGAGCGGAGGCACTAGGTGGCACCAGCCTGGCTACAGATGGAGGACCCTTGGTAGAAACCATTCACACTGAACAAAGAGAGGCAGCACTATTTAGTTAGTTTTACTAAGTTAGTTTGTCTAGTTTGTTTAAAGTCACTTTATTATCACTTATTATTTTCTGTATTATACTTATTTGCCTTCTTGTTACTTTGATTAGGTTAGTAGTTTAAGTGAATTATTTAATGTAACTCTCCTCTCTTGTGTTCAGTTTTAGTTGGTCCTCATGTATTTAAACTCCCCTGTTTTTCTGGTGGGACTGGTTTTGTTCTGTTCAGTTTGATTTAAGTTACCCCAGTCGGCCCGGCTTTTTGTTAATGATTTACCTAATTTTATCCTTTATTAAATTGCATATTTTTTGAACTATATTGAGTTTTACTTATTTGTATACCTTGTCTTTGTCTTTCTGTTTGGCCCACTACACATAAAAACATGAATGGTTCATAGATTCAGTTTCATATGTATTGTTCTAATGAAATAGTCACTGTCCAAGTGGAAAGGAACACAAATACTTGTCACGGTTCCACCACTGCGGAACTCAGTAACTTCCTCATGTTAGCTTTTCTTTTTCTTTTCAATTTGCTCTTTTGTAAAACACTGACTTTCTCAAATGAAGAGGCTTTATTCAAGTTTCATCCAATGATTTCACCCCCACTGCCACTGCAATACTTGAAAAATACATCTGTTTTTGAGCTACCATTGAAAAACTGAGCGACCATAGAAGCAGTTAACACTAGTCTCAGAGTGCTAATTGCTCCTAACCTCTCGCTGCCAATCCCGCTGGTCTTAAATAACACGATTACAGTGAGCCTGTTGCATCAAGGTCAGAGTGTCTTGTTCATGGCATTTAGGGGCCAGGCTAAAGGTGCTGGGTGCATTAGCGTGTGGGTTAGGGTCAGCTGTTTTGTGTGATAAGGGTCAAATGCAGTGTCCCGCCCGCACCATGTCAGACCAAAAACAGCAGGGAAACACTAACCACATCCTGTTTTCCTACAATCTCAGGTTAGCTTTATAGAACGAAGCACTTTTTTGTATTGGGCCGACCATGCTGTGTGGTTATGTGATTTCTGATCCACTGTCAACGTAAATCTCAACACGTCTAGCACACTGGAGTTCACAGGTGCAGGGGCAAAGGCTCCTGTTACCTCCATATTAGTGTCCAGTGTCGTGCAGTCTGTTCACATGCAGGGCTTTGGCTGGATTATCTTCACAGAACTTTAAAGCACCCTCTATTCATTTTTCTTTGACTTAGTTTGCAGAATGAGTCTTATATTAGTGTTAAGATTTCTATAAAGTACTTATTTGAAATTCTTCCTTCCTTGATACTGTAAAAGAAGTTCATGATCAGCAGTGGTGGTAGAATTACTCAGTTTTGTTAAGTAATTGTACAGATACAGGAGCAAAAAAACAAACAAACAAACAAAAACTCAAGTAAAAAGTAAAAGTATCGTATGAACAAATCTACTCACGTACAAGCACCCATTTAAAAATGTACTTAAAGAGTAAAAAGTTAAAGTATTTGTATTGAATTTTGCTCAGTAGAAACAATTAAATCAGTCTTTTTTACTATCTGTTTTTATTTGTATATTTGTGTTTGCTCAAACTATGGAATAAGTTCAAATATCGTATTTTCCGCACTATATGGCACACTCATAAGCCTCCAACCCCATCAAAACACGACTGTGCGGCCCACAATCCAGAGCGCCCTATGCACGAATCCACTTGGGTCTCCCAGCACGACTTCAGTAAACTACAAAGCCGCACCACCCACAGCGCACGCAAACACCCACAGAGCAGACAGCGACCGAGCAGCGAAAAACACCCACAGCCACACCCATCACTTCACGCCGACGAAGAACGTAATGGAGGAATGAACCGAAAAAGCGAGTGCAATGTGCCACTTCTAGACACAACTGAACAACTGAGTCACTGCGAGCACACCGACAATCCAGCGGTCCCAGACAGCACCCTCCCTACACGCCACAATTGAACAAAGTCCGACTGACCCATCTAACTGTTGTGTTTCGTTTAATGCGCCTTATAGTCCGGTGCGGTTTATATGTGAAAAAAGTTCGAAAATAGACCAATATAGTGCCCTATAGTGGGGAAAATACGGTAACCTCCCCAGACTTTTCAGCAGGTCTGTAAAAATAATTTAAAAAGTACTTTAACTTTTCAGTGCTGTTAAAAATGTAGTGGAGTAAATTACAGATACCTGCTCTCAAATGCAAAAAAGTAAAAGTAAAAAAGTATCCTCTTTAAAATGTGCTTAAGTAAACATCGGCCAAACAATTACTGAAGTTAACTGTGGACTGAAGTTAAATGGAGATTCACAGACATATTTTTATTTATTTAAAACAAGGACAGTCCAGAGAATACACTGAAACTCTGTGCTAGATTTAGCTACAAGCAACTAAAACTACCATGAAAGTATGAGTACAAGCTCGCTTTGAGGCCAAGAAAGCATCTCTGTAAAGCTTTGTCCAGTATAAATAGTGTTCTTTGCCACATGCTCTTCTATATAAACCTCTTTGCTAAGGGTTTTACTGGAGCTGTACAAATGATATAAGTGAATATAGAAAAATGGCTTTCATATAAGTAAGCCATTATCTCTGCATCTTTCCTGGAGGTTCTATTTCTGTAAAATAAACACATGACTGACACCACTAATGTGTGCACAACAAAGACTTCATGAAAAAACTGCAGTACCAGCACACCACAATGACATTTAGTAAACACAATGTGGCGTGGATATGAATTAGTTGGGTTGACAGATTTTTCGTTCTAGGTGACGAGATGTAAATTGGAACAGAGGTGATGAAAAGTAGAATCCAGAAAAAGGTTTCAGTGAAAGGGACCCAACATTACGCTAACTGTGCTCTAACTTTGGCAGGTTCTATATTGTACTAAACTGACTCCTGTGAGCTTTATGCCATGTTAGAATGTTGCTACCCCCATCAAAAACATATCTGAAGCTTTGTTTTGTTTCATTCACAAATGTATGAGTTATCTTTTATGCTCTGTTCCACCTTGTGATGTCATGAAGCAGTAGTTTTCAAGTTAACAACTACCTTTCACATTTTGTTTAGTAGAAATTGGTAAACCCAGGGCTGAAATTTTCCAAATGATTCTAGTGAAGGTGTATGGAATTAAAAACACAGTGGAGCACTTCCTGGATTATGACATCACAAGGTGTTTGAGAGAAATGATGCAAGATCTATGTGTAAAACATGTGTGAATAAAACAAAATACATCTCCAGGTATGTTTCTATTGAGGAAACAACATTATTAGTCTATTACAGTGCCTCAGCTCAATTTCCTTTCTCTCCAGCGACTAGGTTAGGAATCAAAATACTCTAGACGGTTTGCAAGAACCCTGGAGGTTGTAGACCAGGGGTGCTCACACTTTTTCAGGATGCGAGCTACTTACAAAATGACCAAGTCATGAAGATCTACCTAATACAAAGCCAAGCAAACTGCACTGAAACACTCTGTGCCCCTTTTTTGGACCCTCACCCACAGTTTGAGAACCCCTTCTTTAAGAGAACTTCCTCTGGCACTTTACACAAAACTGTGAAAAAAGTGAAGGAAGATTTTTAAACCTGTTTTTTAAAGTTCCAAACTGGAGTTGCATTCTTTTCTGGTTTTGCAGTGATATTTACCAGCCTCTGCACGTTTACCAAACCAAACGCACATCGTGACAAACACAGATGCATTTGTGCACTTTTGTTAGGCAAACTTCAGCCAAATGTGGCAGTAGGTCTGTTCTGTAGATCCGCTCTATGCTGTAGACCTGCTTTGTGCCAACACTGTAACACAAATTTAGACTCGTTTTTGCTTCACGTTTGGTCTTGCTCTTCTAATCAGCCGCACTGTGGAAGGGGCTTGTGTTCGCTGTACGCAGGAAGGAGCGAGAGCGTGAAAAGGTGAGGGGCGGCGTGCTGACGTGAGGCAGATGGACAGGTAGGATGTGTAGGAAGTTTAACCTGCCCTGTGATGCACGCTGGTACACGAGGGCACACGCTGTTGCAGACGAGCCGTGCATAGGGAGCGTGTGTATTTGCGATGTGCCGTAGAGTCCAACAGCAGCGGCCATAATGAAATATGATCGCACTTGTTGAGTGTCTGACCTTGAGTGAGAGACAAGACCGAGTCCAAACGTGAGTCCAAGACGAGACACGGCGATCTACCCACACAACCTTGGCGATTGACTGGTAGATCGCGATCGACGTATTGAGCACCCCTGTTGTAGACCATGCACCGGCCAATCAGCGAAGAGCTGAACCAACCCGAATTGCGATAGCAGACTACATACACTATCCTCCTTTGGACTTCCTTTGTCAAATACAAACTTTAAATTTTTTTATTGCACCTTTAATTCCCAAGTTCATCTGGCAGAAACAACAATAATTGCTGACAGACATGTTCACTCTCTGATTTGTTTACTGTTGCTGGCAATTACTTGGACACCACTGTTCTGGTGTATTACATACGTCATGACCAAATAGCAGTGATTTTTTTAAATAAAAAAAAAGTACCCGCCTACCGTCGAGTGAACGAATCCTAATGCTGCGACGTCAGACGGTTTCCACAAAGTGAAATCGGCTGATGAATCAGGCTACAACATTATAACCTAGATCTGAAAATAGCATATTATGGGGCCTTTAATACATTGTCCGTAAAAGACGTTTTGTATTTGAACATTTCCCCAGTTTCATAGCCTAACTGCCTGAGTCATTTTGGCGAAATACTTTTCTGTCTCATTCTATTCCACTCCCTACTGCATCTGTAGGTGTCACTAGCCAAAAAACACAAACCACCTAAATCATCTTCTTGACTCAAGTTTCTTTTCTTTTTCGATTTCCCAAAAACATTGTCAAATGACATAGGAAATTATGCTTGGAGGCAAAAATTTTGAAAGACAAATATTATGCATTATTTGCATAACTTTAAACATGTAAAGTCTGAAGTAAATTTGCTTTGGCATTTCATGTTTTGGAACTACCTATGACGCAACAATCCTGGGAAAATTCAAGCTGCGTGTTTTGTTTTGAGGAAAAGTCTTCACGGAAATCAACGTGAATTAACCCAAAACAGCTCCAGATATGTCTTTGATGAGGTAAGAATATTGTAAAAGTTAAAAGTGCATCATATGTATGCCCAGTTTATAGTTTTGTTTATCTACCACATGAGACAGATGGCGAGCTTTGGTTACCCCAGACCAAAGTCCAAATGGATAAAGAAGATTAATTCACATTTACAATAACCACATCCAGCTCCATCACTTCATTCCAGTTACATCATCTCCATGGCAACACATCCAAACAAACAACACCAACCTAACCTGGAAATGTTCCATCTACAAGCAACTACAGCGCACTGATGTCATCTGGAAGAGATTTCCCTGTGATGCTCCAGCTATAAACCCATCTCGGAGTTTTCCCCATTCGGAAGCACAGGTAACAGCACTGACATTTCAACAAGGTGAAAAATCCCGAATGCGACAGGAGCAGCTGGCTATTATTTAGTTCCAGGGCTTTTTTTTACGAGCTCTGGTAGGGCCCTCTTTGCTCACAGCGGGCCACGGGTCTGTCAGAGGAATCAAAGACCCCACTCACTTCATTATATAAGAGCAGCGCTGCTTGTTACCATCGGACCAACCCTATTTTAGGAGAATTCACGAGCAGCTCCAGGGCCTGTGCTGTTCTGTTTGCGATATATCGTACACACACGTTTTAATGAACAAGCCTGAGGGTATGAGTAAAATGTTTTATGATGTGACAAATTCCGCTGGATATAGAAATAAGCAGTATGTTTGGAAAAATCATCAGCTTTGGATCTGGTCAAAATCTGAGAATACACAGAAGAGTTTTGGAGATTTAAAGACTTGGTTTTGAGTGGAATTGATGTCCCTCGTAAAATGCCATGTCTGTTGTTGTAGGCTAATCTTCTCCAAATCTTGAAATATATAGTCTAGACAGAAAACTGGAAAATAAATGACAGCCAGTGCTTTTGGTGAAAGTGTTCCACAGTAGAGTATAAAATGTGTCTATCTCCACTAGGGGTGTAACAATATCCAAGCCTCATGAATCTCACAGTACGATATTTATTGCGATATCGTGGGAAAGCTCATGATATGGTGGAGAGGCTCACAATGTAAGATGTAACGATGTAGATTAATGTAATGTGTAATGTAGATGTGAGATGTAACAATAACCAAATCTCTCTGTATGATATTTTCACGATATACATCTCACGGTACGATATTTAGTGCGATTTTTTTGTGGAGCCTCACAAAACTGTTGATATGCTACTTTTCTCTCTTAAAATGCCTTGACAAGTCTTAATCCAAAGAACTAAGACTTAAAAGTGCTTAGAACTGTTATTTCTTCTTGTAGTCTGCACTGAAATGGAGCAAAGCATCATGGTCTATGTAGTTCCCATCTTTTTTTTTAGCTATTGCTGCACCATAACTCTTAATTTAAGCAAAGAGAGTAATTCGATATATTGTGATGGTCCACGATATTTTTGTGAGAACTCTGAAAAATATGATATCACAATATTTTGGTTATAGTTACATCCCTAATCTCCACAGATACAAACAAAAAGTGGCAGGTTTATATGTCAGATCTGTGGAGAATGTTTTTCAATATATTCTGAATCATTAAAAGACCAGTAATTGAATAAATTCTAGCTTGATAGGCTTAATGCCAAATTGTGGAACAATATGGGGCCAATAGCTCTGATCTGTAAGCAGTTTACTCCTGCATGTGCTGACTGTATACAACATAAACTGTATATATAAATGTACCTAACCTGCTAGCTGCCGCTTTCAAAATAGGAAGTGTTCATGGGGGTGCTTCCGGCTCCATCGACAGTGGCTTCAAACTACTTTACATTGAAAAATGATCGCCCCTCTCTCTGTTACTGCTGCTGTGAGCCTCGTCATTTTGGTCTTAAAATGTTTGTATTACCTGCTCTACACGATCCTGAATTTCGCACCCTCATCTTTTCTAATCGCATGTACGCAGTGCACTCGGAGTTGTGTGTCAGTGGGGAAATGGTGAAAACTGAGGTATGGTTGGAAATGTTGATTAGCTGAACATAACGGAATGCTACAATGACATGGGGATGAAGAAAACTGGCCTTGGGAAGTTGCAATCGCATCTTCCCAAAAGTCTTCCTGGTTTGTGACATAAGCGTGAATAGAGCCTTACTGCTAGCTTCATGAGCTTCATTTGACTGGAGCCGAACACGATGGCTGACATGACACTCCCTTAGTCCACTTCTTTACACAGTCTATCTATGGTATACATTGATGAAGACCGTAAGTGTGCTGTACGGTAATCTCCTTTTTCCATCAACATGATGGATTTAAAATAAGTCGAGTCAGTATTTTCCTTCTGCTAAATAACAAACAAGCATTGTGCATTTAACCAAATGACTGGGGCCAATAAGCTTTATACAACCACATTATACTGGCAGAGCAGCAAATCTGTGCTTCGAAAAGCAGAGTCAATGCCGCTGTTGCATTTCACCTTATTTCACTCAATGGGAGATAGTTAATTACAATATTTATTTCAAACCTGCACACAAAACATTAGATTACAGCCACAGATACAAACATGCATGGTTTGGATCTTCTGCAGTTTGCTTTATTCTAAGAAGTAACAAACAAGGTTGGCTGTGTTTAATTTCCCCTCTGATTATTGGTGCATCTGGTTGCCTTTACCAGCAAAGTTGGTAGAGGCAACCAGCAAAGTAAACCTCTACATTACATTACTATCATTCAGTATCAGTGTTTTTTTTTTTTTTTTTTTTTTTGTAGCAGTGTCATATGCTTTAAAAGTGCACTGCGTAACCTTTCTAGTGGAAGTATATGTCTCCATGGAGATGTTACTGCTATTTCTGAAATGTCCCAGTATGGCAAAAATATCTATATATACACTACAGGTCAAAGGTTTTAGAACACCACACTTTTTCCAGTTTTTGACTGTTTACTGCTGACCAAAACGTTTTCTAAACTTTTGATTCATGAAAGAGTCGACCTTTGGCAGACATAACAGCTGAACACACTCGTGTGATTCTTTTTACAAAAGAAATAAAAAATTCTTCATAAAGTTCTTCCCAAGTCTGTTGCAGAAGTTCCTATAAATGTGTGGCATTTGTAGGTTGCTCGACTTTCACTCTTCTGTCCAGTTCATCCTAAACCAGCTCGATGGGGTTTAAGTGTGGAGACTGTGCTGGACACTCCATGTTTTCAAGTTTACCATCTTTTTTTCCTGAGGTAGTTTTGGCAGAGCTTGGACTTGTGTTTTGTATCTTTTTTTTCTTTTTTTTTAACCTCTGGCTCTTCAGTACTTTACCTTTGTACCATTTCAAGCTCTTCATTGGACTTGTACCACTTGAATTGCAATAAATAACTGGAAAACATGAGGGTGTTCTAAAACTTCTGACAGGTAGTGTATAATAATATTTATGGGTGAAAGCTCCTTATGTCCATCATGATGCACAGCACTTTTAAAAAGGTCCTTCCTATGTTACACAAAACTGACTCTTGTGAGCTTTGTATCATTCACACATGTTTGAGAAACCCTTTAGTCTGTCTACATCTCCACACAAAATGCTCTGTTCCACTTTGTGATGTCATGTGATAGTTTAAGTTAACAGCTACAGATACCTTTTGTTTAGAAGAGATAGTCAATTTTCCAAATGATTCTAGTGAATGTGTATAGAGTTTAAAAACACAGTGGAGCACTTCCTGTATTACCAAATAAAATCACAAGGTGGAACAGAGTAGGGTTTGCGTGTTAAACATGTGTGAATGAAACATAACACAACACTACAATCCGCATATCATTCATTCATTCGTTTTTTCAAAATAAAACCAAAAATAAGAAAACAAAAAAATCAACTGTTTTCTTTTTCCAAAATGAAAAAAAAAATAGATAACAATTAATTTTTTCAGTTTTTGATTTTGTGTTTAAATGAATAATGAAAAAAGCAGATAACGGCCGTTTCCTGTTTCCGTGACTTAAACTGCGATGCCGGACTTTTGCATCACATATGGACTGAACCAGGACTGAATCGGTCTCAGTCCTAGTCCTGGTCTCAGTCCCAGTCCAGTCCCGGTGTCAGTCCTGGTCTCAGTCCCTGTCTTGTCCCAGTCTCAGTCTTGGTCTTTCACCAGGTCTGGTCATGGTCTCACTTCTGATCACCCAACAGTCTACGCGGGCGCACATCCGGGCCGACACTCAGTCCTGGTTTAGTCCTGGTTCAGTCCCGGTTTAGTTCTGGTTCAGTCCGGCATCGCAACTTAAATCACAGAAACAAGAAACAGTTGTTACCCGTTTTTCCATTATTCATTTAAACACAAAATCGAAAATAGTTGTTTTTTCGTTTTATTATTTTTGGTTTTATTTTGAAAAACAATTTAACGAATGATACATATATTCACAACTCCAGGTATGTTTTTGATAGAGGAAACAACATTATAACAGACCAGAAAATAGCATAATATGGGCTCTTTTAATTAACTTAACTTTTAATTAACTTACTTCAATACTCCTTATTTTAGCATGCTGGTGATGAAGCCTGCGTTTGGCTCGGTGCTAACACAAATAAGTGCTTTTTCCACAGTTAGCGGCCCAGAGAAGCGCAGTAACCTTGAGTGGAGTTTGCTGACCACATCGGCTGTTTTCTCTTTGTTTGAGTCCAGGCGTAAGTACACAAGATGACGCAAAACTGTATCACCCAGTCTTTTTCTCCTCCATTGGATAACTCCGTGACTCACTCTTTGGAAAACTATCAAAGTGGAGCCGATGAGGAGAGAAGTGTGGTACTGATCTGCACATAATCAAAAGAGCTTTTTTTCAATATCGTCAACCAAGTAGCTTTCGATTCATATTATTTTAAATGTCAGTTCGAAAATATTTAACAGGCATGCTGGATTCATTTTCTACCCAAAGTGGGAATATACAATACATGGAAGTGGAATTGTACTGTATTCTTCTTATATAATACAGATAATGACAGAAATGATAGATTTAGCAGTTGCATTGTGTAACTTTTCTGGTGGAGGGTCTGTCAAATGCTTTTCTTCATGGAAATGTTGTTGCTTTATCTGGAATGTTTCACAGTATGGCATAAAACCTTTGTATCGTCACGGAAACTAAACCAGATCAAGTTACAGGTCAGATCTGTAGAGAGGCGACCCCGCTCACAGTCAGAATGGCTTTTTTTCTTGGTATTTTTCAGCTATAAAACCACCTGTAATTTAATAAATGTAGGTAGAACTGTTTAATGTCACACAACATAACATTCTAGTCAGAGCAATTGGTTTATGTATGGTATTTATTTGCATTTATATGTTTTTCACGGCCGATGCTGACACTGATTGGTTAGAATACAGAGTAACCGATGGCCCATAAGCTTTGTTAATAAATATGGGTCAATATGTAGGACTGATTTTAATAATTTTCCCCAAATTATGTCATTTAAATTTGCTACAATCTCTCCCCAACTTTTTTTTTTTTTTAACCTACTGTAAGGGAGCTGTGTAGTCACATTTTGTACAGCTGTCTCTTTGGATGTCAAGGTGCAGTATGTAACTTTTTGGCTGGGGGTCTGTCACCTTCTTGTTTCTATGGATATGTAACTGCACTACCTGAAATGTTCCACAGTATGACATTTAACAATTCTACCTTACATGTATAAAATTACAGATGGTTTTATTGTTCAAAAATACGTAGAAAAACAGACATTCTGACTGCAAGCGGGGTTGCCTCTCCGCAGATCTGACCTGTACCTCGCTCTGGTTTGGTCTCCATGAAGATAAAAAGGTACAATACCACATTCCAGACAAAGCAATAAAAGCATTTGACGGACCCTCCACCAGAAAAGTTACACAATGCACCTTTAAAGTGTTCATATAAAGCTTTGTGTGTATTTTAGGCAACAAATCGACCAAAACTAAACGTGGGCCTGTGCTGGAGACTTAAGGCCAATATAGGTTGATGTATCGGTCTGATGTTTTTGCTGCATTACATGTGACAGTATTGCTGCGTTTCACCTGACATGCAGCACAGGCCAATATCAATGAATATCGATGGGGAAATTTAAGTAAAATGATGCAAACTTATGTTGTAACACACTGAGTTCAAGTCAGTAGTTGAAAATACCAGTGTCATTATTTGTGGATTTACCTTTGGGATATTTCATCACAAAATTCAGAGTAATCAATGGGGAAATCTGGCCCTTGACCCCCGTCTGGGAGTATAACATTATCACATCTGCATCTGAAAACCACCAGTAGTCCGTAGGGGGGCTCTGCTACTTACAAGCTTGATTTCTATTGGTTGGTTGTGTCAGCTGTCAGTCAGTATAAGCGTGTGATCCAATCAGAGCTGCATAATACTGTACCATGCGACTTCTACTGTAGACCTCACCCTTTGGTTTGATGTATCCAACCCACTTTATTTATACAGCGCATTTTATAACTGTAACACTGATCAAAAGTGCTTCTGTAATTTATCCATCTTTTCTTTAATTGCCATAGAGTTTGCTGTATTGCCTTTTTGTCCCCACGCAATGTCCTCTATGTGCAACTATTTAAAGTGCCTATGACAGCTTGAACTACTCATTTTACTAAAACACAGTTAAAGGGACAGTCCTGGAATTTTGGACATAGGACCTCATTTCCTAGTTATCCAGAGTGTTGGAGACGTGTGGAGACACTTTTTTAAACATTCCATCCAGTCCTTGTATTTGCAGAGGTCACTGGTGCTAGGCTAGTGCATGTCAATGGCCATAATTCAATCAATTCAATTCAATCTTTATTAAGAACACGCAATATCTGGTTCATAGTATTAAAAAGAAAATAGTACGAATAAAAAGGTTAAATACAGTGCATGTTATAATATATACAGACAAGAGCGCCAGTGTCACCACAGCTTAGAGGTGAATCTGACAGTGCTCTTCACAGGATACACTAGAGCTTCAATGATTCGATTGCTCAGATTCATGATTCTACACATAAATGAATAAATACAAAATCTGATTGTGACAACACAGGGTCTCACATCACAATTTACAAACATTTCACAGGCACTACAGTACCTCGGCACTTTCAGTAATATTCTCAAAGAGTCGTTATAGGCCACTATCAGCCTCTGCAAGCTCTTTTTCTTGTAGTTCACACGTGTCAAACATACGGCCTGGGGGCCAGATCCGGCCCTCCAAGACCTTTAATCTGGCCCTCGGCTGATTGTCTACTAAAATATTTTAATTATATTTTCTATTAAAATCTTATTAATTTTCTGCGGTGCTGATCATAGCAGCGTCTCCAGCGTCTCTGTACGTGGCCCCTCCCACCAGAGCAGCACAAATGAAGACTTGTCTCTTTCCAAACGCTCTTAAAGGACGATCGTTTTGACTGTTGACTGACGCCCTCATCAGCAAAATGTCAAAAATGAGAAAAGTGGAGCCGAGTGCAGGATTTTCCAAGAAAAATTGACTTATTCCTATTTACATACAAGTTAATGTTAAAACATTGTGTTGAAATTGCATTTTTCTTAAAGCTTCAGGTTGTTCATAATATTGTAATATTTTGTAAAAGAAAGAGTTCATCACTTAAAAAAGATTTCTGTAATAGATTTGTATTTCTCTGCACAAATATTTGAACTTATTGCTATTTTTGGGGTTTATATGCCATGAGTTTTCTGATTTGGCCCCTTTGGGATCAAAGTAGGTTGGATACGGCCCCTGGACCAAAATGAGTTTGACACCCCTGTTGTAGTTGCACCAAAGATGCGCAGTATACAAGGGTGAGCAAAAATATTTAAACAGTGCAATTTTGACATCACTGGAGCACATGGAGAACAAACGGACAATAGTTAGCCTGCCACTAAAAATAGTCTTACCCACTCCACAAAACACCCGATGCAAATCTATTATTACGCCAGACTGTCGATGTAAATGTCAGTGTTGATAGAATAATGTTTGAAATAAAACTAACCTTGCATCACATGAATCGTCGCATGTTGAGGAACTATTTTCTCAGCAGCAGCAGAATTTTACTTTGCCGGTAAGATAGGTGCTAGGTGATATCAGTCCACCGCTGCTGAGCTTTCTATCACGAGGCACAACTTGCTGCTGCTGCTGCTCAGACATAAATCCTTCAAATGCAAGGTTGGTTTTACTTTTAAAATATTTCAACACAGACATTCACATGGGCAGTCTGGCGTAATAATAGATTTGCTTCGGGTGATTTGTGGAGTGGGTAAGACGTCTTCTGCAAATACAAGGACTGGATGGAATATTTTAAAAACACTCCACATGTCTCCAACACTCTGGCTAACTAGGAAATGAGGTCCTATGTCCAAAATTCTGGACAGTCCCTTGGATTATATTTAAAAATTTTGTTTAAAAAAATGTCACAATTGTTTTCACAGTTTGTCAATTTTTTTAGGTTTATTAAAATTTCACTCACAGCAAACTCCTCTAATGTACACAGAAATTATTATTGGACAAACGCACATATAAGAACACACCTTTATTCTGTTGAAAAATGTTTTGTAAGATTAAATTGTGCCAAACTTTTTGATAGAATTCCCAATATGGAACTCTCTGAAATATAACTCTCTACTTCCTGTAATTTTCAACATGTTTTTTAATTGTTCTTCTCAAATTTCTTGGTGTAAAACTGTAATTTATAACCATGTTAGATAAAAATTTTAGAATAATCAAAACCTGTCATACACACATTAAAGAAAACTCACAAGTGTGGACATAGGATGGACTGTGATAACAAACAAGTAATTAAGTATAATATGGAACTGTAAAATATTTCAAGCTAACTTATTCCATAAACTCTTTGTCATGTGCCTCTGTCTTTTCAATAAGTTTGTCTAAGTCTAAATCTAAAGTGTATTTATACAGATTAAACACCAACCTGCAAACAAAGCCAAACTGTTCTTAAAACCTTTACCATTTCCGCTCCTCCTTTCAGAATTGCCTGTCCTCTTGTCTTGTCTTGACCTTTTTTGCCTGGAGCCTGTTTGTTTTTAGGCCTGTCTCTGGAATAGAAAGAGAGGATTGTTGTGGTCCGGAGTCAGACTGGCTGAGTGGCATTTGTACTGTAACAGATCCCACAGAAAGGAGGAAGTGCTTTGGTGTCATTTGAAAGCAATTCAAAGAAATCTGTAGAAAATTGCAAAGCTATAAGTATAGTGCATGGGGTAACAGCAATTTAAAACCCCAAACGACGCTGTTAAGATTTCTGTATGGTTATGAAATAGTTGGCCGTGGGACAATTGGTGGGGCTATAGAACAATATATCTGAAGCTCTGAAGCCATGTGACAGAAAAAACGCTTTATATGGGCTGTAGTTTGACTGTTTATCTAAAAGACCCTGTACCTTATTTTGAACCAAGAGAGAGAAACATAGTTCAGTTTGGACTGGTAAATAGATACACTGGATTCATTTTTGTTAAATATAGATGCATCAAGAATTTCATACTTCCAGTCATTGCATAATGCATACTGGGAAGGATTTTCCAGAAAATTGAGCATCAAATCGCCATGTTTGATTTCCCAGTGGGATGCATCTATTGTCAAAGCCGATATTTTCAAGTCTTTTGAACCATATCGCTTTTATTTCTGGTTCTGATATTGTCATATTTTAGTTTTGGGATTCGGACATTGTAATTGTGTGGTTGTTGGATGTCCTAACACTGGAAAACGGCTCGAGAAATTTGTTTGCAAACTCCATAGATGCAAAAGGGAATCAGATCTGTGTGACCTCAAACCTGTGTTCAAACTGTTTCCCTTCCCAACAGAACTGAAAAATAGTGAAAGGTGAAGGTGATGGGCAGTATTGATCCACGGGAAGGACGAAAAAGGTAACTTTTGACTGCCTAAGAAATCATCCCGAGTTTGCAGCAAACATTTTGTATGTGAAGCACCATCAAAGCGGGATCCCTTTTGTTAAACGAGAGACAAACAGGCTGAGCTCGCATTTTCTTGTTCTTGTGGCTTTACAGCAACATCACGTCTTGGTCGCTTTGCAGTGGAAGTTGTTTCTTGGCGAACAGCTGGTGCCTTTCGCTTTGGCATTGACTTTTTAAATTTGTAACCAAGGTGGAGCGAGGGATCAGGATTTTTGCTTTGATGGCGATATGTATCTCTGTGTGTTGATAAGCTGTGGCTACTGTAAAACCATGCATTTAAGCAAAGGAACTTGTGATTTAATATATTGTGACAACCCACGATATTATTGTGAACTTTTGATGATACAATATCACGATATTTTGGTTATTGTTACATCCCTACTATAAAAACAAACATACTTTATCAGACAAAAACAGTGTCTTCATTAAATGCTTTGTATCTGAAGTCTTAAAAACAAGAAAACAGAACTAGTTCATTTTAAATGGTTTACAGTCATCCAGCATTATTCCTCACTTACTTTATGCATTCCGAGTATCCTAATTATTCACCACAATGAGATTATAAGCACTTTTTAAGACTTTCAGAGACCGGAGTGGTAAAGTAAACAACTAACGTCATGCTTATTAAATACAGACAGAACACAGCTGACTTACTGGCTCAAAAGAGAGACACATTTTGCTCAAATTCATGGAAAAAATCATGTGCAGGGCGTTTAAGTAGCTACAAACAAATCAGTGCCGAGGAGTCTATTGTCTACAAACTGATACTGTACAGATGATAAATACAGTACTGACTAATGTGTACACAGAAGCATCAAAAAGCTATAAAGAAGCCTGATCTCCACGGACTCAGTGGAGACTCAAACCTCTAGCTCTCACATCAAAATTCCAGCTTAACCCCTGAGCTGTGCTGCTTGTGATTTTCCCATCTTCTTGTGGTCCAGGATCGTGATGTGGGATCGCTTTACTCAATGAATGGTTTCTCTTGGAACTGTCCAGGCCTGCTCTCATAAAAACTGAAAAAAAGAGAAGAAGAAGAAGAAGAAAAAAAATAATAAAAAGACGACTACACACATGGCACAGAATAGTAACAGTGACCGGGAAAGGTTGGCTGGCTGTGTCCTCTTCTGCAAAACACATTTTTAAGCTGGCCACGGATGCTCTCTTACATAATGCCCAACTATTGTGCATTGTAATAAGCTTCATCCTGGGTTAGGCTGATTGAGCTAAACAAGAGCCCACAGATCTTGGCGAGATTCTGCCCCTGACTTTAAGCAGAGCTGCAGTGGGCTGCCAAGCGCGCCCTAATCGCTCCTGTAATTGGTCTGAGGCACTGACGGCGGATAATAAAACCAGTCACTCTATTCTCGTTACGATAACGCAAACACAGAGTTACGTAAGTGTGCCCAAACAACGCGAGGATACTTTTGGGTGAATGTGAAGCCATTTAAAGATGCATTGTACAACTTTTTAGTGGAGGGTCCATCATACAGTATACTTTTCTCCATGGAGATGTTATTGGTTTGTCTGAAATGTTTCAGTGTATGCCTTTTCTATCTTTCATGATGACTAAATCAAAAGAAGTTACATGCCAGATTTGTGTCAGTCAGAATACCTGTTTTTTTGAGCTGTAAAACCACCTGTAACTAAATAAATATAAAGTAGTGTAGTTTAATGTCATATTGAAGAATATTCCAAGCAGAGCAGTGGCATATCCTTAGAAATAAGCAGGTGAAGGACACCCAAATCAAAAGTTACATGGTGTAGAGTTACTAGGGGTGCACTGATCTGATACTGGCAGCAGATATCGGCACTAATACTGAAAATGTTACTGGATTTAATATCGGCGTCCAGATATATCGGTTTAGACCAGGAGTCTAAAATTTTTTATTTATTTTTCTGTGAGCTACCTTTACGAAACAAAAATGCCAGAGAGCTGAACTTGACTAAATATAAGTTATGGCAAGCTTTGAATGGGGAACAGTTAGATGCTTATAAAACATACACCATTATCCATTTATCGGTGAACCAAGTTAGGCATCAAAGTGATCCATTTGCAATTGTGATTAATCAAATTTTACTTATTATCCACAATACCCAGAATTCAGAATTCCCTTGGTGAGCTACTTGGAAGGGGGTGGAGAGCTTCTGATAGCTCCCAAGCTACAGACCCCTGGTTAAGACGATATTCTGATTGGGTATATAAATCGGTGTAATAAAACTATTTATGGATCATAGTTGGCTCAGAAAGTCTCAGATTGGTTGAACTTTTATGTATTCAAAGTTGTTCTGCAGTTACTTAAAGGTGCATTGCACAACTTTTCTGGTGGAGGGTCTGTAACCTGCTTGTCCTTCTAGCATTTATTCATTACAGGTGTTTCTATTGCTCAAAAATACAATAATTCTCTCTGTAAATAGGGTTGCATCTCCGCAGATCTGACCTATAATGTAGCCCAGGGGTCACCAAACTTTTTTTCTATTGGGGCCACATTATTGCTCCTGACTGTGATGGGGGGCCGGGGTCAGGTCGGCCGTATAACAGAATTTTATGACCCTGACGATGCAGATTATATTCTTTGAAAACCACCACGCTTTCTGTACATATCAGACAAACTGCACGATCCTTACATGGAACAGAAAAATAATCAGTCATCCACTGTTCTTTGAAAACTCAGCACTCTCAACTTTTCGTACTTTAACACTCGCCATTTTGCTGTCTTTAACTGCACTACAGAACTCTGTGAGTGTGTTGACTGTCACTGTTCAATCTCGAGCTTGTCAGGTGACAAAAATTCGGCGGCAAATATAAATATGTCATAGAATTATTTAAATATAAATACTTCATATAAATATATATATTTTTAATTGAAAAAATCAACAAAATACAAGACGCAGACATATATTATTTGCCAAAAAGTAATTAAAAGAAATAGGCCATGACAACTTTTGAGGATTGCCTCATAAGGTCAGTTTGAGTGGCAGAGGGACTGGGGGGCGGTCAAAGGGGCGTGGAGGGTCAGAGTCAGCCCGCGAGTTTGATGACCCCTGATGTAGCCTATAGTTGTCTCCCTTGTGTTAGATTAGGTTTAATCTTTACCGTGGAACATTCTAGACAAAGCAATAACATCTCCTCTGATATATAACTACACTTGACACTAGCAAGCCACAGATTTTTATTTCATTAGTAACAAAATGACATTGTATATAAATGACACTGCCGAATCGTACGTGTTTCACTGTTTAAGAAAATAAAATTGGAGCACATAGAAAGTATCCAGCAGTGGGTGTGTGCCGGTGGCGGTAAAAACGGGAGTTGATCGGCAAAATGGTGGCCAAAATAAGTAATCAAATACTAAAACATGTCTGAATCACTCCAAATACAAGTTTGGGTGAGTAAATGGTGAAAGGAAACAACTATAACATGCCCTGAAATGATTTTGCATTATAGCTCCGCTCTAAAGTTCCGTCTTTGAATCAGATAGTTAACATTTATTGAAGTACTTTATTTTATATACTATACTATTTCCAAAAGCAATCTGCAGAGTGCCTATAGCTCTGCCAAGACATTGACACAATCTTACAATGTACACGGCAAAGCGCCCGGACCTGGAATCAAATTGGGGATTTTCAAGTTTGATGAGAAAATGTTCTACACATTACAGCATTAACCCCAAGAAATACACAAAAGGCCAAGCCATTATATGCTATTATATGTTGGTTTTTTGTAGATCAACTGAACCATAAACAGAATGTGAGTTTACAAAATACTCACTCTAATAAAAATAAATTGAATTTTTTCAACTTTATATTTCATTCAATGGAAAATCATTTCCAACGTTATTTCAGGCTCCAAACTGCAGAGTAAACACATAAATAAATAATAAACACATAGCATTAAAATATATGTGTTTTTCCGTTTCACAATATGTTTAAAGATAACATTATGTTGGATTTCTGGTAGCATTTACTCAATTAAAAGTGTTTTTATTGCTCAAAAATACCTAAAAAACATGCATTCTTATGGTCAACATTTCAGGCAAAGCATTTACAGCTCCATGGAGACAAGCAGGTGGAAGAAGTTCCAATAGGAAGGTTACATAGTGCGTCTTTAAAGGGCCCATATTACTCTGTTTTCTGATCTCTGTTAGAATGTTGTTTCCTTATTAAAAACAAACCCGGAGTTATGTTTTGTTTCATTCACACAAGTTTAGCATGTTATCTAATACATAACACTGCGTATTTAAGTGTTCTTTTCAGAAACCGAAAACACTCTGTTCCCCCCTTAGGAAGAAGAAAACATTTTGCGGCCCCCCAAACTTCACAGAACCTCTGCCAAATGTGGACAAATCGCACCATCGCATTCAGTCGCCTACATACGAGAGCAAACATTTTAGTCTCATCTCCAAAGCAACTCCAGGGACTCACGCAGCATGTGTTTGTCTGTATTCCGTGCTCCGCTCACCTGCGTCATGTGGCGTACTGCTCCTGCGTCCTCCTCGTCTTTAAAGATGATGTCCGTGTTATAGTTCAGCAGTATCAGCTCCTCTGCTGGTTGTTACACCACCTTATATGATACTAATAGTGATCGCTGGTTTACTCAAGTAGCATTCACAAAACAGGATGATTGTTGGCAATAGTCGGCACGTTTTCGCTGAAAAAACTCAAGTGGCTTATCAGCGTGACAATGTCTTTAAGTGACACCATAATTTATTTGGCTTCATGCTATCTGCTGCCAACATTTTAAGTCACAGTAAACACAGCGGTCTTTCCTCGTTTCCCGCCAGAGTCACAGTGAAGCCAGCACTTTACATACAGTTTATTCACTGCACTTCATATCTCCAGTTTTGAGCTGTGTGTGCGTACGCTCGGTGCAAAAAACCCGACACTATAGCGCTAATAGTCCCTGTGCACACTCTGACAATGAGCGTTCACTGCCAACTACTGTAGTGGATGTGCAATTACACTTTATTCTAGTTCGGCAAAAAAGAAAAAAAAAAAACTTCTCCTAGGTCACATGCACCCCCCTTGGCATCTTTTGAGAAGGATTGCACTACAGGAACTGTTCCATTGTGTTTTTAAACTCTATATACCTTCGCTAAAATCATTTGGATGATCAAACCTGGAATTGTCACTCTCTAAATTCTACATGTACATCTCTACAATCTAAACAAAAGGTAAAATGAGATCCCAAAGTGGAGCATTTTGAGCTTTGGAGATGTAGACAGACTAATAATAAACGACTACTTAAACATGAATGAAGCACAGCTGGTATGTTTCTGACAAGATAAAAGTATTATAACATGATTTAAAACTCACAAGAATCAATTTTGCGTAATATAGAACCTTTAAAAGTACCACATGTATTTTGAGTTCTTTTCCAACTCACAACTTTACACCCCACCCTTACCATGATCATCCTCTTGGATATCCAACCCTTCCCGTCTTCAGTTTCTGTTCCGATGGAGCATAGAGAAAGTGGAGATCCCCGGAGACGTGCTGTTTTATAACAAACACTCTCCCGGCTGCTTCATGCTCCGCTCCCATAGAGGAAAGTACAGTTTAAAGCCAGATGGAGGGCCGTCTGTTTGCCAGGCCCTGTACAGACAGTGGGAGACACAGGGTACAGCGTGTTTACATCCTTCAGAGGCTAACCACACCTGCACGCTCTGGGCTGTGTTCTCTCTCAATATTATGTTCTCCTAACGCACGGTACCACTTAATAAAGCCTGAACAAAGACTTAATTCATACGTAAGAAACCGTTTATTACAAAACTACTTATTTAAGGAGGAATGATTAGAAGTTAGGATATCAGTGACCATATTATGCTATTTTCTGATCTATGTTATAATGTTGTTTCCTCATCACAAACATCCTCAGAGTTGTTTTGTTTCATTTGCATATGTTTAACACAGAAACCCTGCATATTTAGACAGCTTTTTTTTTTTTTTCCCCTCTCAAACAGAAAACACTCTGTTCCATCTTGTGATTTCAAATGGTAATTCAGAAAATGCTCCATGCCACATTCACTTGAACCTCTGGATGATTTCAGCCCTGGAACTGCCAATCTCTACTGACCTAAAAATAAAACGCAACTGTTAACTTAAAAGCTACCACTACACGACATCACAAGGTGGAGCAGAGCATTTTAAGCTTTGGACATATTGACAGATAATAATGCAGGGTTAGTCAAACATGTGTGAATGAAACAAAACACAACTCCAGGTTTGTTTTTGAGGAGGCAACAACACTCGAATATGGTTTAAAGCTCACAAGAATCAATTTTGCGTAACGTATTTTTTTGGACTATACTGTAAATAAACTCATGTGGAACTACTTGCCTTTTTACTTTTAATGCTTCAAGCTGGGTTAATAGTGCTGTTTTGTGGACTGGATGTCATTATTTACTGAGGACAATTTCTATGGATGATGTGGATGAGACGCTGCACTTTAAATGTACCACTTTACAAGAGTGTCATTATTTTCGCTATATCCCAAGTTTGTGTTTTGCGTCCACAAAAACAATATCCTACGTGTGTCTTTAGGCGTATGAAAGTAGAATGACTTTAACTGTGTCGGGTTCGGACACAAATATCTTAATGTCTATCAGGCTTGGGTTGGATTTGATCACTGCTCTGGCTGGGCTCGGACAGAAAAATTCGTCCTGATCCACACTCTAACCTGGGCTGAGTTATTGTGAATGAGTTGAATAAAGTTTGATTTATCTGTTTTGTTTTGCTTAATGTGCCTTATAATCCGGTAGCCTGATTCATCAGCCGGTTTCATTTCGTGGAAACCGTCTGACCTTGCAGTGTTAGAATCCGTTCGCTTGATGGTAAGTGGGTACTTTTTTTCATTTAACCAATCGCTACCATTTGGTCGTGACGTATGTAAGCTTTACATATTAAGCTTTTCCCAAATCCCATAGGAAGAAGGGCAATAATGTCTTTCACCTTGATAAAATTCACCAAACATTTTATTTATTCCGGCTTTAAATCCTCGATCTCGGGAATCATTGCCAACACAGAATGTATGGCTCTTCGCTGATTGGCTGGTGCCCAAACTCGCACTTCCGGGGTTTTTGCGAACCGTCTAATGTATTCTGATTCATGACCTGGTCGCTCGAGAAAAATGAAATTGAGTGGAGGCACTAGGTGGTACCAGCCTGGCTAATTATCCTGTGCACCATATGTATGAAAATAGACAAGAGAATTCAACATTTATAGTCCAAAAAAATACGGTACATAACTCCCCCTCACAATGCATGAATGTAATGTGTAATGCCATGCTATGGAAAATTACAGCAAAAACACCTCCAGAGACACACCGGGTGGCAGATCTTCAATCGGATTATATAGGACAACTTTAAAGAATGAAAAAAAAAAAAAAAAAAAAAAACATTCACAAAGTTTCTCACAAATCCAACATCATTACTAACCCCCTATGTATATTAATCCAGAAAGATTGTGTCCTTGAAATGGATGGCATAACAAGTACAGTCAAGTCTGGGCTTTCCATGATCGGATGGAAGTAGTTATGTAAACCAATACCTTAAACATACTATTTTAAAGTAGGTAAACACTGAAAGATCTGCTGTAGCTCCAAGGACCACACACTCCGACTGATAGAGCAGACTGTCTATGAGCGCAGCCAACAGATAGACTTCTGTTTGGATTCTGTTCTTACACGTAAGTCCTGCCAGCACCGCATATCAAAGGGACAGACCAGCTGCAGAGTGGACTGGAGCAGGGGTCAACCCAATGAAGATTACACAGACTAACACAGCTTCTGCCTCTTCTGAAGGAGGATTTGGGGATTTGGGCAGCGGCCTGGGACTACGGCCTTGAGAGAAAACTGATCTGGATTCACCCACGACACTTCCTCAGTCAAGGCCGAGTTCAAACCAGAAAACCAGACTCTAGAGATCAGGTTCAAGAGACAAAAACAGGCGAAAGAAAATTACAAAATGATGCAATGTAATGAAAAGTTGAGCAAGTTTCTTCGTGGTTAAAACTTTGTGCTTTCTTGACTTTAAAGGAACGAGATTGTTGTATTTTCTGATCTATGTTTTAATGTTGTTTCCTGGGATTGTATTTTGTCTTTCACACATATTTAACAAACAAACACTGCATATTTACACTCTGCTCCACCTTGTGATGTCATGTGGTAATGCAAGAAGAACTCCACTGTGTTTTTAAACTCCATACACCTTCAGTAGAAATGTTTAAATTTCATACATTTCAGCTCTGGAATATCCAATCTTTACTAAACAAAACATTAAAAGGTAGCTGTTCTCTTGAAAACTAACACTTGATGACATCACAAAGTTGAACAGAGCATTTTGAGCTTTGGGCTGCACTTAGGTTAATTGGCAATAACAAGCTGAGTAGGTTTAGGTTAAATCTCGGCCCGATCTTGAATTTAACATTTGATGATCGTGAGAAAAAGGCAGATCAAATAGAAGGAATACCAAAGTCTATGTGTTTTTCCAACTTTCTCAGTGCCAAATAAGAACTCTACACCTCGTTAAAGTGGACATACATTTGATTTGAATAAGGGTCTGTTTGCTGAATCAGGAGGTAATGGCTGCAGATTGATGGTGCAGATAAGTGCTAAAGCTAGCCCTAGAGTCCCAGACTGGAGTCCTGTGTCCCTGTTCTCTCTTTAATCAGACTGATTTAGCAGAGCAGTCTCCAGGAAACCAGCCTCTGCAGTCGAGTCCACAAGGCTAAGCTCAATCCTGGATACAAAGTCTGTCACGTTTGCCAAATGGGACTGCAGATTTTTAACCTCAAAGTAAAGTCCTGCAGCTTTTCCTTGTATTTTAGTTTAAATGATACAATGAACAACAATGAATCTGTCTCACAATCTATTATCCAGTTCATTATAAATAGTTTTATACTGTGAATGCAACGCTAGAATGCTTAGAACTAGTGTAATCTCTACTAAACATAAATTAACATCACGAAGCGGAACAGAGTATTTTAGTCTTTGGAGATATAGACACGCTAATAATAAAGAATTACTCAAACGTGCGTGAATGAAACAAAACACAACTTCACGTATGTTTCTGGGGAAGTAACAACATAACATGGTTTAACGTTCACGGGATTCTTAGAACTACTCTCTACAACGTGCCCTGAAAATATGGGACACTTCATCCAACTACAATAAGCACAGTGGTTAGCTCTCTCATCTCACTGCAAAAAAAATCTGGGTGTGCAGTTATTCTTCAGGCATTCCAGTTTCTACCGTAAACTCAAAATAAACATAAAAGGTAAAATCCTCCAGCTAAACTTGCATTAAAGGACCTGTACCTGATTTATTCCATGTATTTGAGCAAACTTGTCTTCACCCATTACAGATATGTTGTATAAGCAGCTCAAAATAAATCTGCATCTAATTATAAAGTGTTTTGCTGTCTGGAATTCAGGATGTGCACATTAGCATCCTAGTTGTGAGCATGATTATGATGGCAAATACTGCTCAGGTGCAAAACACATTTAGAAACTCATTGTGGTGACTAATTAAGATTGTCAGAATGCATAAGGATGGTGAGTGAGGAATAACTTTAGACAGCTGCAAACTGTGTAAAATGAGGTAGTTCTGCATTTTCATGTTTTCATTTTTGGCAAGTACAGCACCTTACAAACACTACAGCCACAAATTGACAATATACAAATAGCTGGTTCATAGAAGTTTGTTTGATCAAATATCTTTACTTCAAAGTCTTACTGTCATGGTGTGAATTTTCTTAGAATTATTTTATTCTTGACTGGGTTTATTTTGTAGCCGTGTGTGTGTTTTGAGTTTTACCTCCTTGCCTTGCCTCACCCTAATGTGTCTCATTCATTTGTGTGCATATAAACTGTGTGTATATAAATATTGTGTACATATCTCCTTTGCCCTTTGTTGGTTCATTTGTCATTATCAATGTCACGTCTGTTTAGATTTTTGTGTTTGGTTCTTCTTTGTTTTATTAAACTACTTTGGAAACCCAGTCTTGCATTTTGGGTTCTTCCGCTTACACTTCACAGGCATTTTTTTTTTCTTTTCATTTCTTGAGAAAATCAGGAATAGAAGACACCATGAAATTACACCTCCGTTACAGTAAATTTAACACAAGTTGCTCCAATTTAAAGAGGCAATATTTCAGTATTTTCTGATCTATGTTATAATGTTGTTTCCTCATCTGAAACAGACCTGGAGTTGTGTTTTGTTTCATTAACACACAAACCCTGCATATTTGGGCGTAGGTCTTCTCTTAAACAGAAAACACTCTGTTCCACCTTGTGATGTCATGTGGTAATACAGGGAGTGCTCCACTGTGATTTTAAAATCCATACACCTTCACTAGAATCGTTTAGATAATTTTCTGATCTATGTTATAATGTTGCTGAGGTTATATTTTGTCATTCACACATGTTTAACACAGAGACACCGCATATTTACACTCTGTTCCACCTTGTGTTGTCATGTGGTAATGCAATAAGAGCTCCACTGTGTTTTTCAACTCCATACAACTTCAGTAGATATATTTTAATTTTACACATTTCAGCCCTGGAATATCCGATCTTTACTAAACAAGATTAAAATGTAGCTGTTATCTTGAAAACGAACTAACTTGATGACATCACAAAGTGGAACAGAGCATTTTGAGCTTTGGGTTGCACTAAGGCTAATTGGCAATAACAAGCTGAGCAGGTCCACTGTGATTCTAAAATCCGTACATCTTCACTGGAATTTTTGAATAATTTCAGATCTGGAATTGTCCATCTTTCACACGTCGTTTCTGTGTCCGCAGTCCTTTCTTATCCACACGGCTTTGAGCATGTGTTTATGTGTTATAGAAAGAAACTTAAAACCGCATAAACTGAGTGCCCAAAAAACAGCCTGCTATTGTGCGCTGATGCGGTTCAGCTTCTGTCGGACTAAAGGACACGACTCAGTGGAATATATGTGTTCTTTCTGTGACAGAGGGGTGTTCTGCTGATGGTGAGTCTGTTCTGTGCTTCTCTCGCCTTGGAGATGATTGATGTGAAACTTTTCAGAGATTATACATGTGCAGGTCATACGCATAGACCGTATATGTGAATATATTCTAGCCTCTTAGCATTTTGGCGGTGAATTAGCTACTTCGCGGTGCATAGACCTACATCAGCGTATCAGAATTTTTAGGCGTCCACACGGTGTTGGATCAGATCCGTACTCAGATGAATTCGTGGGAGCTGGCGGCACTAGATCGTTCCCTCTCTGGAGACGTTTTCAGTTGGATTAGTGTGGACAAACACTGCATCCGCAATGAAAATGATTTTAATACTAGTGTGGATATAAAGTAGCTGTTAACTTGAAAACTACTGCTTCGTGACATCACAAGGTTCAACAGAGCATTTTGAGCTTTGGAATGTAGACAAACTAATAATAAAAGGTACTGAAACACGTCTGAATGAAACAAAACACAACTCGTGGTTTGTTTTTGATGAAGTGCTTGAAGCTCACAAGAGTCAATGTTGCGTAATATACAACCTTTAATTCAGCTTTTAACAGGTTCAAACACCACAGCCATAAACAGCTGAGATTCCACACTTTCGGTAAGTTGACAATATGCAAATAGTTGGTTCTGAAAGTTTGTTTGATCAAATAAAATTATTTATTTACCTTAGTCAGAGTCTTACACTTCACAGACATATTTTTGTTTTATTTCTTGAGAAAATCCGGCATAGAAGACACCATGAAACCACGTATCTGTTACAGTAAAAGTACCACAAGTTGCTCCAATTTAAACAAGCACTTGGCAGCACACAGCACAGCAAAAATTACACGGGCGAGACCAAAGTGGACGTTGTGAATGGTTTGAGTGTGTGGCTGAAATAAAGGCCCTAAAATAATAAATAAATAGAGCGAGCCCATATATTGAGGTTTGGAGGGAAGAGAAACAAAAGAGGAGGTGAGAATAGCCGCAGTACATGTAATTCTGGACTGTGTAAATAAACAGACACAGGTATCCCTCTATCTCGTGCGTTTGATAGTGAGAGGGGCGGAGTCTGAGCCGGCAGGAGTCCGCTCCAGATCTCACACAGCACAGAGGCATGCTGGGAGTGAGCCGGAGCCCTGTTTGTAATGTTGTTATCTGATCTGGAAATCGTGCAGAAAATTAAGGTCAATTAGAGAGATAGCATCAGGCTTATCAAGGTCCACACTCAGTCATTCAGATCATGTTTTTATTTGGATCACACTGAATGCAAAGTAGGCAATGGGCTGGGGCCAGGTTGTGATGAGGAGATATGACAAGTAAATAAGTAACTAAATAAACCAATAAATAACTTCTGAAAAAATACACACATAAATATATACACAAATAAATAACAAAATAAACACATACATACATAAAAAATCTGATCTTTTGAATGGTTCCTTAATGTGAATGTGTGTCTTATGTTTTAAAAGAACCAAATCTTTTTTCTTTCCAATTTGCATGGATGTTGATCATAAATTACATTTTTTTTTAATTATTATTTGTCCTATTAATTGTATTTTGTTTAGATTATGCATCATTTCAGAGGGTAAACTCACTCCCACTCTTTGTTGGAACTATTTTAAATTGATTTTAGCCTGGTCATTTCTATCTGTGATTAGTTTGTAGATAAAGTGAGTTTTCACAGTGACTTCTCATCTAAATAAATACACAAAGAGACAGTATTCTGAATGACTCTTTGACATGACAAATCCAAAAGATTCGGATCTCATAAAAAAGCTGAAAGTCCTATCAGTATTATTCTTATATCTAGTGATAACATGGCACACATTTTTTGCTTTTTTACAGTTTCATCACACATGTTGGTGCTTCTTCAGTAGCCACAGCGTCATGGGTCAGACTGATGATGGGAGAGTGCCTTTTAATCTGCCTTGAAGCACACAGCACATTCTAACATAAGCATGATGTATTGCCCAAGGACACAAGGACAGTACGCATAGTTTGAACTGAAAACAATCCTTCTCAAAGGTGACATATGTTATAATACATATTACACTCATAATCAAAGCTCTGTTTTGATTGATACGTGTGTGTATGAAAATCCCAAAAAGAAAAAAAAAAGAAAAATTTCACCTAACCCCTATCTCCTCACTCCCACTTCTCTGTACTTATTTGAATTATTCAAACTGGGACTTAAATTTAGGATTCAAATATGTCATGTAACCATTTTTAAACAATAAAACTATGAAATGCCAATAAGAGGCAAGAGTCTCTCAGTTGTGCAATTTTGAACAGGAAGTTAATGGACCAGTTTCTATCATTAAGTAATTTAAGATCAACATATAATTAAGAAAATGTAAAATAAACTGTGGTACATGCACCACATTTTGTTCATTTTGTCCACTTTTGGTCCTCCATCCATCCATCCATTTTCGTCCGCTTATCGCGGGGGGAGCAGCCTAAGCAGGGACTCCCAGACTTCCTTCACCCCAGACACGTCCTCCAGCTCCTCCGGGGGACCCCGAGGCGTTCCCAGGCCAGCCGAGAGACATAGTCCCTCCAGCGTGTCCTGGGTCTTCCCCGGGGCCTCCTCCCGGCGGACATGCCCGAAAACCTCCCGAGGGAGGCGCCCAGGAGGCATCCGGAACAGATGCCCGAGCCACCTCAACTGGCTCCTCTCGACGTGGAGGAGCAGCGGCTCTACTCCAGCTCCTCCCGTGTGACTGAGCTCCTCACCCTATTCTAAGGGAGCGCCCAGCCACCCTGCGGAGGAAACTCATTTCGAGCGCTTGTATCCGCGATCTCGTCACTTTTGGTCCTCCTTTGGATAATTTCTTGTTTAGAACTATACAGTGGAAATCATATAGTCCACTTTTAAACCGGGTTTAGCACTAGATTAGACCTGGAATACTCCTACACACTTGATCTGGTGGTACTCTGACATCCAAATCTTTCCTTTAGTGATACTTGGTGATAAAAGTCTGAAATCTACTGATCTATATGCTATCTTAAAATATCTTGCAATCTACATTTATACAAATCTAAACACGTGCATATTACAAGCAACAACATTATATCACAAACAGAATTTCTCAAAAGCATGTGATCGAGCCAAGAAGAAAACAAAATGTTCAGAACATGCGTCCATTTTGGAGCACATGCTGACACGGGCTCGACCTCTTTACAAGTGGACGATAAACAGCCCCGTATAGAACATGTGATTCAAAACAGAATGACTGTAAAAACCTGCACCAGTGGCTTATAAACATGGCCCTATACGTAAAAGTGCAGTTGAGTGGAGCTTTGGTTTCCAGGTCCTAAGTGGTCCACATCCCTGCCAGCTCCAGCTATAATGAAGGAGTTTGTTAGGGGAGCGGGCACCAAGCAGAGAACTGGCATCTGACTCTGGAAATGTGACGGAGGAGGTCACGGGGTCACGCCACAGGTTAATGAAGAACTTGTATATGATGGAGAACCCACACGCAAACATGCAACAGCAGCCAGTAGCTCTGCCTGTGACACTGAGAGATTATTTTATGTTTGAGTTGTACAGAGACCATAGACTGTCTAAAGAAGTGGACTGAGGGAGTGTGACGTCACCCATAGCTTTGGCGCCAGTTAATTAGCCAATTTGAAACCAGGTTCATATTAGGAATAGGAATTTATTCACGTACAAAAAACAAAAAAACAAAAAAAAACATGAATTATGATCAGGATAATCTGAACATTTTAAAACCAAAATGATGAGGCTGCTGCAGGAATTACACAGAGAAGATTGATTCCAATGCAAAGTCAATTGGAAACAGAGTTGATGGAGCCGCAAGCACACCCATGTTCACTTCCTTTTTGGTAGCTGGGTTAGCTATGGCCATTTCTATACAGTCTCTAAGAGTGACCAGCTCTAATGTATGTAACATGTCCATTTACAGTTGTACAACGGGAACTAGGATCACAATTGAACTTGTGCTGCTAGTGCCTACTAGCCTGATTCAACAGCTGGTTTCACTTCATGGAAAGCGTCTGACCTCACACCATTAGAATTTGTTCGCTCGACGGTAGGTGGATACTTTTTTTTCATTTAACCAATCGCTGCTATTTGGTCATGACATATGTAACGCGCCGCTAACGGAGCTAACTGGTATATTAAGCTTTTCCCAAATCCTGTAGGAAGAAGGGCAATAACATCTTTCCCCTTGATAATATTCACCAAACATTCTCTTTGTTCCGGCTTTAAATCCTCGATCTCGGGAATCGTTGCCAACACAGAATGTATGGCTCTTCACTGACTGGCTGGTGCCCAGACTCGCACCTCCAAGGTTTTTGCAAACCGGAGTGTATTCCGATTCCTGACCTAGTTGCTGGAGAGAAATGAAATTGAGTGGAGGCACCAGGTGACACCAGCCTGGCTAAGTGCCTACATCTCCATGTCTTCTACATACATGCAAGTCTTTTCTCCTTCTCAGTATGAGGGAAAGACCATGTCTCATGTGAAAGCTCAGAATCCAAAATTCACTCTCTGAGCTGCAAAGGCTGCACTAGTCTAATTGATGATTGGCTGCAGCGGCTGGAGTTTATGTAGTGAGACTTGAGATCAGAGAGAGTTATTTTAGATTTAAACCAACTGAACAATCTTCACTTAAAATAATGACCATGCACATCTTATTTTTTATGCAATTTAAAACTTCATTTTGTTCACGGCATGAAACTTCTAACCACAAACTATTTAGAGTTTCTTGGATGCTGCTCAAACACTCAAACATGAATATTTTATGCATGGGTGTTTATTTACAGTTTTCTTCAAACTTCAGTCTGTATTTTTTCTGTCTAAAATCACATTATAAAACCGTTTTTAGTCTACTCCAAGTATAACAAGATTTGGTGGCTCCAAACATTTTCACCCACATTTTCACCCATTTCTTTTTACAGTCTCTGAGAGTGACCAACTCTACTGTATGTAACATGTCCTCTTACAGTTTTAAAAAGGATCTACAATCACTATCGAACTTGTGTTACCAGTGCCTACCCATCCATACACATAGAAGATACATACATGTCTTTTCTTCTTCTCAGTATGAGGGAAAGACCAGGCCTCATGTGAAAGCTCAGAACCCAAAATTTACTCACTGAGTTGCAAAGGCTGCACTAGCACTGACTGGCTACAGTGGCTGAAGTTTATGTAGTGAGGATTGAGATCAGAGAGAGTCCTTTTAGGTTTAAACCAACTGAACAATCTTCACTTAAAATAATGACCATGCACATCTTATTTTTTTATGCAATTTAAAACTTTATTTTGTTCACGGCATGAAACTTCTAACCACAAACTATTTAGAGTTTCTTGGATGCTGCTCAAACGCTCAAATATGAATATTTTATGCGTGGGTATTTATTTACAGTTTTCTTCAGACTTGTGCCTGTATTTTTTCTGTCTAAAATGACATTATAAAACCGCTTTTAGTCTACTCCAAGTCTAACAAGATTTGGTGGCTCCAGACATTTTCACCCACTGAGAGCACTTTCCACTGTTACACAATAATGCTGCTCAAGACCACATTTTTTCAAGCTATCCAGTTTTCAGCCTGCTCTGTGATTAATACATCATAACAAATTACAGTATAGTCTATCACACAGTCACTTAAGGACATCTTCCGATATCACTGGCCTCTGTTTTTGCTGGCTCCCTGTACCTCGACTAGACTAGATCATAAAACTCGATGTTAAGTGCATTCGTTGAATACATCAACTTCTTGGCAGTGTCCTACTCTCTATACTTTATGTTCCTTGGTCAAATACATGCTCTATTTTAAGCTCTTGTACTATCCTGTCTCCACAAAGTCCCATTCATTCACAGCTTATTGTTGTATTTGTTCTATCGGTTTTACAGTCAGTGAGCTATTATTATGGCTTCTGGGGAATCTGGGGCCCCAAGTCAGTACGTTTCCAGGGCTGGCCGGGGTCTTTCGATGCAGAGGGAGGAATGCAGTGGTTGTTTTAACATTACAATGGCTTGGCACGGCTGGGATGTGGTCAAACCCGGGTCCCGAGTGGCCTCAGACTTGCCTGCGGGGAGCCTCATTCACATCGCATGTACAGTACAGAGGGATCAGCAGGGGAGATGCAAGTCTTTGGTCTGGCACTAGTATGTCTCAATAATCTGTGAGACTGTGGGAATAGGCAGAGTTGGTTTGAGTAGCAAATATTCAACTAAAATAAGAGTACATTTATTTCAAAGTAGTGATGTGACTATTGGAACCAGATCCCATTTCTGAAAAGAGACAAATCAAATATTAGGTTTTATTTCATATCTGAATGACTGGTGCAAGAAACACAAATATTCAAATTGTGTAATATTGTCAAAATAAACCTTTTGTCACTTCTAACTCACTCACAGTGGGAAGAATAACCAAAACTTTTACTCAAGTAAGCCTTACTTCTTTTAATGTTTTATTTTTTTGTTCTGTTTTCATGTTGAGCCATGCCGTTCACTCCCAAAGAGAAGTCATTTTGTGTCTTGGAATCTGCTCGCACACTCTTGATACCAACAATTTAAAGATCTGGTACTAAATCCAAATTTGTTTTTTCAAATTTTGCATTGAAGGCATACTGCACAGTCTTGGGTGACTGCGTACGAGCATATTCCAAGAGGCAAAATCACTTCTAACAAAATATTACTCCAGTACTAAAAGTATTTCTAAAAACTAATCTCAAAAGTAAAATTTCTTAAAAAGTTACTCAAGTAAATCAGTAAATGTAACTGAGTACAACCCCCTCTGGGAGTAGGCCTATGCAAATGCAGTCATAGAACATAAATCTCCATATACCAAAAACAAAGAAATGGTTGGCATATTGCATGAAATGGAAAATAAGTTGCAAGTACTGTTTATAGTATCAATAAAAATGGTGGCAGAAAATGATATGTTATTCCCTATGGCGGAATCCAAGCTAGTTGGTCAAAACAGCCCAGATTCCGATCGTAAAGTTAGGAGTTGTTGAGGAATTTTCCATTGTGTTGCCATAGTAAAGACACTTCCAGCTTCGGTTATTGTTGACATTTCTTTGCAGAGAGTTCTAGCTGCGTCATCAGAGTCAGAATAGACAATAATACCACGTGATGTAGTGTTCACGGTCCAGGTCCCATGCAGATGATAAATACATTTTTTTCTCAAAAAGACATCCAGAGTCTCCTGCCTCTAAAACTACTTGAATTATTCTAGAGGAGTGTCTACTGTGAATATAGCATGGCCAGCAGATCTTTTCAAAATCAGAATTGCCTGAAATCCCTTCTCTGGCAATTGTTGTGTTGTTGCCATTTGGAGTCATTAGTTCTAAAGACATGGTTTATAAAACATTTGAATTCATAAAACTTGTTTTTTATTTGACCAATTTGGCCTATAAAACACTTTGTGAGTGTTCTTCTGGCAAAAAGAATATCACTGACTGACAATGGCTTCCTGATGGTAAAACATTAAACAGACTACTTTTGAAACTTTGCCTGGGATCCAGAATACACACGTATTCAAAAGTTTATGAAGATGTGAGTCACTGGTGAATCTCTCCGAGTTCAGATTGGCTAATCCATCTGTCAATCACCCGCCCATCAGGAGCATGCAGGGTCTGTCTGTATAAAAACAAATATGGTTGTTTAAAAGAAAAAAGGAAAAATATCACAGGGTACTGAAAAACATCACAGATTCTTGAAGAATCAAAGATTGAAGAACTAAACTGCTAATCTGATGTTAAATTAAATTATAAATAATAAATAATTATAAAATATATGGTGACCAGTGAGCTTCATTGTTTCACATTTGTCTCTATACATGAACACATCTGATTGCACGACCAAGTTTGAGTCTGGCTCAAGGCGCGGTGAAGGGAGTGGTGACTCCACTGATATCCTACTGATCCTACTGTATAAAAAAAAAAACAGATATCATTCTGGCCTTGCAGACAATTTGAGACCGTCATTACCATGGACCATACATCAATTTTCCTTCACTTTATCCAGGGCTGGGTCACGGAGAGCACGGAGGGCCAGACTTCTCTCTCTATGCACACTTCCTCCAGCTCTTCTGGGGGAATCCCGATGTGTTCCCAAGCCAGCCAAAACACAACCCTAAAGTGTGTCTTGGGTATTCCCTAGAGCTTGCTCCTGGTGGGACACCTCTCCAGGGAAGCATCCAGGAGGCAACAGAATCTTGAGCCACCTCAGGTGGACATGGAGGGGCAGCTCCTCCCACGTGACTAAGCTTCTCACCTTATTTCTAACAAAGTTCCCAGTCACTCTGTAACCGCGATACGATGGACCATCCCTGTACAAATGCAATCCCTCATTTGTACAGGGATGGTCCATTGTATTGTGAATACCATGGACCAGGGGTTACTTTGTCATTTTCCACAGAATTTGTGGGAGCTACAAGTACTCAGCCTACATCTATATGCATGTACTGTATGATAACAGTCACCCTGCGGTCAACACTGTTCCAGAGAACTTAATCCACAGCCTCCCGCTTAGAAGTTGGAACACTGAAACCACGACGGATCCCACTATGGAGTGCAGTGCTTCCTTGTTTTGCAGCATGTTTATGCGACTACATTGTCAGCAGCTCTGGTTGTTTGCTTAGCCTCCTTCAGATGGTCTCCTCCAGCCACAACACAGCCTTGCTCAGACGGCCACTTGAATGTCCCACATTCCTTTGCAAATTATATGATGCCTCCCGAGCTCTGTCTGACTGTACAAGCATATCATATCATCATGCTGTCTTTACTTGACAACACTGGGAATAATACCAAACCGTATGTCTCTTTTCTGCTTCACCATGTTGCCTTCAAGTGCCCATATTACACTATTTTCTGATCTATGTTTTAATGTTAATGTTAACGTGTGAATGAAACAAAACACAACTCTAAATACAGTATGTTTTTGATGAGGTAATGACATTCTGACATGACTTAAAGCTCACACGAGTACATTTTGCATAAAAGAAAACCTTTAATAGTGTAACTAACATACCACAACGTCTATGAATGATTGATAGAAGCCCGACTAGTCAAACATGAACTCTCCTCCTCGTAAAGACAACATGAATAAACAAACCAGGGCGAAGGAACTGAACAACAGACAATGTTTTGCAATATTTTAGAAGCAATTAATTCCCAAAAGCGCAGAGAGGAGGCCTTGTCTAGACACAGGCAGATGTACAGTAAATGCAGATTACCACACAATGTAAACATGTTGTGTCTCCGGGGGCGATGCCTTAATTATAGACAATGTAAATGAGTGCGTGAAAGCTTCAGCCAGATACTGTATATATTTGGGTGGAGCAGAGCAAAGCCTATGATAAACACAACGTTGACACATCATTTATCATCAAATATTACGTCAGATATCTGCTCCGTTTTGAGGTCTGATCTATGCACAAAGCTAAAGTTTCTATTTATTACTCGGGTTTATGTTATAATGTTGCTTCCTCGGTTTGTTTCATTCATGCATGTTTGAGTAACCTTTAATTATTAGTCTCCAAAGCTCGAAATGCTCTGTTGCAGCTTGTAATGTCATGAAGTGGTTCTCAGGTTAACTGCTTCCTTTTACCTTTATTTCAGTGGAGACTGGCAATTCCAGGGCTGCAGTCATCCAAATGATTAAGGTTTGGAGTATAAAACCACAGTGGAGCTCTTTCTGTATTACCACATGATATCACAAGGTGGAGCAGAGTGTTGTCTGTTTGAGAGAACAACTCATCCTACCTAAAAATCTAACAAAACAGAAATTCAAGTATATCTTTGATGAGATTATAACTTAGATCAGAAAATAGCATAACATGGGCCCTTTAATTCTATGGCGTATTTGGCAAAACAAAAACATTTTGGTAATACTCAAAAGTAGTTTAATTGTTAAAAGTGCACTACGTAACTTTTTGGATGGGGTTCTGTCACCTGCTTGTTTTTATGGATATACACTGCTCTGCCTTCTTCCACAGTATGACATGAAACAGCTCTACTTTATATTTATTTGTTTTTCTAACTGAAAAATAGCTAGAAAAACAGCCATTCTGACTGTGAGCAGGGTTGCCTTTCCACAGATCTGATCTGTAACTTGGTCTGGTTTGGTCCAGATAAAGCAATAACATCTCCACGGACAAAAGCAGTTGACGGACCCTCCAGCAGAAAAGTTACACAATGCAACGTCCCTAAATGGAAAGAACACATTCTGTCGGAGTTAAACTGATACAGAGCATGTAGCCCATTTTAATATTCAAAAGTACATTTTCTAATACAAACAACATGAGCCCAGCTGGAAATATTTAAATGACTCCTGGTCTGTGTCCATGGACTTTGCATGCAACAGCCTTTGAATTCCATTACATTTAAGCATTAAAGCAGATACGATTTTTGGACCTCAAAGCCCGCATTATAATACACATCACGATTTTCTGCCAGAGTTCATCTCCTCATAGTGAAGCTGCGCAGGACTACAAATACATCCTACTACATGTGTGTACTAACCCTGTGGACTCTAACCCTGTGTTAAAGTGTAACAGATACGGGGCATGTTGAAATCTTGCTGACCAGAGAGCTGAGTCTGCCAGCGGGGATCATGGGGACAGGACCTGGCTCATCTTTCACTGCCCTTCATGAGACAGACTGTTGTAAAAAGACTCAAACTCATATTAATGATGTACATTGATGAAGACCTTCTGTTTGTATCTGTTTGTATTTGCTCTGACATTATTAAACTTTGCATGTGGCTTTGTATGCGAGCACAGATGATTCCCATTTCTGTAAACAGCAAAAAAAAAAAAAAATCAAGATATTTTATGAAGCGTTATAAACTTCCCTTTGCTCCATTCAAAAGTCGGCCTATTCATACAGTTTGGCTGGTCATAACAATGTCTTCACTTATGTGTTTTTGGCTTTCACATGTACTTAAAGGTGGAGGGTCTGTCACTGTCCATGGAGATGTGCCTACAACAGTGACACTCACTATTTTTTTCACAAAAGCCACACCGGAAGAGAGCCATTTATACCCAACATACACTAACATACCAAGTCACCTTTGCAAATGTGCATTTCTACATATAAACTGCACATCCCACCAAAAAGAAACACAGCCAATACATTTTCACTGAAAACAACATTCACCTTAATACTGGGATAAGCGGAAGCTGGCATGCATTATTACTATTACTAATCTGCATAAATAAACTCAACTTTACAACATATAAACAATCACCACTATAGAGACACATCAGCCCGTTTGAGAATATAATGTGTTTAATGCAGTTTTGACACATTTGTTTACGTTTTATAGAAACTAAACTTAAAACCACATGGCTCATTTGCATAAACTGTGAGCCTGAAAAAAACAGCTCACTCCTTGTGCGCTGATGCGTCAACTTCTGTCGAACTAAAGGACACGACAGAAGGATATGCTGCTCATAGTGAGTCTCTTCTGTGTGCATGTCGCATTGGAGATGGTTTATGTTTTCAGAGATCATACGTGTGCAGATTGTATCTGTGCAGGTTTAGCGCAGTTCTTTATTTAACATTTCACTCACTTTATTTATGTTGGTCACTTTATTTAGGTGATGTTAATCAAGAGCATGGACTTTTTTAAGATCTTTTGAAGCAATAAATAACAAATGTAGTCCATGGAGATACACAGGTTGTGGTCTCCCTCCAGAAAAGTTACACAGTGCACCTTTAAATGACACATATCCATAATCTGTATTGTTATTGGCCTGTAAACATGTTCTTGAGTACATTTGCTTTGGCATCTCTTGTTTTAGAACTTAAAATAATAGGTAATGAAAGCACCACATTATTATTGCATAAGCTTCAGTGCTCTTGGTACAAAAAAACTACAGCTCAACATTTACTGGAAGCAGATGGTATTAGCATGGAGAGAACAATTAAAGTAGCTGATAACCATCATGCCCAGGTGTAATGAGCGCAGTTTGATGCAGGAATGCTTTGAAAGAATCTAATGAAGATTTATAGATCTAAAACTATATGCAAAGCAACCCTCATGTTTGGAGATTGCTGGGAGGCACAAGACTTTTTTTTTTTTTTTTTTTTTTTTTTTAACAGAGGATTAACCAGTGTGAATGAAGCAAAATACAAATCCAGGTAGGTTTTGATGATGGAATAAAATTGTTAAAAGCTCAAAATAACAATATAACGCATAATATGCATAAGCCCATGTCAGAACAACATTTTCTCTCAATACCTCAAGTGATTTGCAAACTACATTTTAAAGGTACACTGTGCAACTTTTCTGGTGGAGGGTCCGCTACCTACTTGTCTCCTTGGAGATGTTATTGCTTTACCAGGAAAGTTCCATGGTATAACTCTGTGATTAGGAGCGACTCTCCACAGATCTGAATTGTAACGTAGCGTAGTGCTGTAACCTGCTTGTCTCCCTCATTAGAGATGGGTTTAATCTATACTGTGGAACATTCTAGATAAAGCAATAACATCTCCATGGAGACATCAGGACCCTCCACTAGACCCTCCACTGGACCCTCCACTAGAAATGTTAAGCAGTGCACCTTTAATTCATTTGTCTACAGCAGCCATAATTCATTCAGTGAAATTTAAATAAATAAACGGTCAAATTCTCTGTTTTTGCACATCCAAGATAGCTGCCCAAATTAAGATGTCAATGGTACAAAAATAACAAACCTAACTACTCCATGTTGAAACCCATCTATGTTCTGAACTTGTGCTCCTTCTGTGCAGTGGATGCCAGCCTAGGATTACGGTGTTAAACTGTCAGTCTCCATCAGTAACACGCAGCACGCTCTATATGGATATAACATTTCAGAGCTATGTTGAGTAACAAATAAAAGTGTAGAAAACAAAGGCGGAAAAAACCCTGGCATATACGGCAGCCGCAACCACCATTTCAGATACACACACACTGATGGGAACCAGATGCTCGATGTATACACTGTAGTAATAGAGATATTTTTATGAAAAGAGAGAGAGTTTGTACTGAAGTTATGGCAGTTTTTCAGGGTATAATTTACGGTTGCTTTCTTTTAATGGCCTGAGGAGTTGGGCATGTGACTTGATATAATTGAGACCAAATATACTTTAAACCAAAAACATGAGAGGGTGAAGGCTTTGTGTACAGCCATACTATGCATTTTCATTATAATGGGTGTTAAGCAGTATAGAGCACAGGCCACACAAGAGTTGAAGTGAAGTTTCTCAAAGTCAAGTTAGTTTCACTATCTCCTTTTTTAGTTAAAACAGTAGTTGACAATAGTATTCGAGGCAAAGCAATAACATCTCCTCTCCAAAATACCTGTAACATAATCAAAAAATCAACAATAAAATAAAAAACAACATCTGATTAGCTAAAAAACTGCTCATGCATGTTTTTACTGGTCCAGTTTTCCGCCCAGCACGCGTACACTAATACATGCATCCTGAATTTCAGACTTCCGTTCATCGCGCAATGTATACTGGGAAGAATCCTCCTAAAAAGTGAGCATCAGACAGACATGTTTAATTTCCCATTGGGATGTGTCTATTGTCAACGCCGATCTTTTCAAGTCTTTTGAACCATATCGCTTTTGTTTCTGGTTCTGATATTGTCATATTTTAGTTATGGGATTCGGACATCGTAATTGTGTAGTTGTTGAATGTACTAACAGCGGAAAACAGGCTCCATAAGATTGCACACTCCATAAATGCAAAAGGGAATCAGATCTGTATGACTGCAAACCTCCGTTCAAACTGTTTCCCTTCCCAACGGAAATGAAAAATAGTGAAAGGCGAAGGTAATGGACAGTATTGATACACAAAAGGACGAAAAACGTAACCTCTGACTGTGTAAGAAATCATCCCGAGTTTGCAGCGAACATTTTGTATGTGGACCGTCATCAAAGCAAAATCCTGATCCCTCACTCAACCTTGGTTACGAATTTAAAAAGCCAACACCAAAGCGAAAGGCACCAGCTGTTCGCCAAGAAACACCTTCCACTGCAAAGCGACCAAGACGTGATGCTGCTATAAAGCCACAAGAACAAGAAAGTGCGAGCTCGGCCTGCTTGTCTTCTGCACCTCTTGCTTAACAAACGGGATTTTGCTTTGATGGTGCACTTGTACTTCAGGAGCAATTGGTAGGAGGTCATATCATCAGCAAGGTGAATACATTTCAAACCAAAATATAAATAAAATGGTATAAATTACAACCAAAGAGTATACATAAATAAGATGACATGGTAAATTACAGCACATGCCCTTGTACTCGCTGATCCTAGTTCAGCTAAATTGAATTTAGGATCTATCTTGAGTCTATGAGAACCCTAAATTTACCATTTGGTCCATTATGTGGTTGTCATGTATACACAGCTTGTTGGGTCTGTTTTATTCCTGAACATAGATGTCCAGATTCATCCCTGCTATTTTTATTTAGGACCAGATTTATTCATAGCTTTGTCTTATAGGAGCTTTGTTTAAAAAGTCCTGTCATTGTTTCGTCCTGGTTTGATATTGCTTGTTTTACCCTAAGCACATTGCCCAGCACTAAAATACCAGACCAACCAGAACCACATGCTTTGAATAAACTTTACAAAGACGAGTGGATCTGGAGCTGTAACCTGTCTCCCTGATTTCAGAGTGCCTGATTGACGGGCGAATAACCAATCAGAGAGACAAATGGTCCATTCATGTCAAAAACAAACATGGTGGTTTATATAAAAAAGGGGAAATATGACTGAGAAACAGTGCAGATTTTTACAGAATCAATGATCGAAGCACCAAACTATCTTTGGTGTAAGAAGTTACATATTTTGTTCTAAATGTTACGAGCATTTTAGAAAGATATCTCTGCATTTGAGGAACACATGCTACAAATTAGCAGATGTGGTTGGAACGTCACGGACAGAGGATTTTCACTCTTTCTTGTCCAGTTCCAGTGTTTTCTGGTTTTGAACAGAATGTAGAAAGGACTGGCTGGTCAGGCAACAGTACTATAATATCTGGCTTGATTGTGTAGTGACTATTACTGTGGGACCTTTGTGCAACTGTAAATTGTAAACACAAGTGTACGCTGTTGGGATGTTGGTTTTCTTCAGATACGCTCTAGTGAAATAGAACAGAACACGTTAACAGTAGCTTCATCACCACATACGGGTATACTGTATTGCCACAAAACAGTATTGAAATGAATCAAATATTTTCCTGCTAATATTGTTTTTATGAGGTGTCACCTATTGCGTTTCCTCAGCTCTTTCCCTTTGTCCGTATGTGGTCACTTGTGGAGAAAACAAAGATGGCAGCCAAAAGCAAACCTCAAGGCCTCCGTGAGTGGAGCAGAAGTTGTGTGGTGACGCCTCATTGGCGACTGCAACCTCCACATTATACAGCCAACGCACTTTCAGCTGAGTGTATGTGTATGTGAGAGTATTTTTGTCACACCAAATGCAATGGAACTAAAATAATGACAAAAATATTTCATGGTAAATGGTCACGTTTTTATGTAGCACTTTTCCACCTTCAATTCACTCAAAGCACTTAACATCAAACAACCATTCACCCATTCACACACACATCCATACACCAGTGTCACTATGGGAGCTGGATTCGTACCAACCTGTGGGTCAGTGGACAAATACCTGAGCTACTGTCACCCCATTTTATAAAAGAAAACTGGAGAAATTTGGCAAAAACACTGGCTCAAATGATGGAACTGCTCTCTGGAAAAAAGGACATCCAATTCAATTTCTGTTCCCATTGTTCCGGCTCCATCAACTCTGGCCCCAATTGACTTTACATTCAAAAATTGTCCCCTCTTTCTGTAACTGCTGCAGTGAGCCTCGTCATTTTGGTCTTAAAATGTTCATATTGGCCCACTCTACATGATCCTGGTGTTTTTATTTAGCATTTTTGTCTGTGAATAAATTCCTGATATGGAACTCCAACTGCTCCAAAATTTGCTCCTGTAACTTTTGACCGGAGCTGAAAGTTATGGGTGACGTCATATTCCCTTAGTCCTTTTCTTCATATTGTCTACGGAAGTGGATGAATGTTGCAATATGAGAAGCTTGTCAAATTTATGAAATTTATGAACCACAATATAAATTTGAGTAATAATTAAAGGGTCCATGTTACACTATTTTCTGATCTATGTTATAATGTTGCTTTCTCGTCAAAAACATAGCTAGAGTTGTGTTTTGTTTCATCCGCATATTTAACACACAAACTATGTATACTTTTATGCTGAGTTCTTCTCTGAAATAGAAAACACTCTGTTCCACCTTGTGATGTCATGTTGTAATGCAAAAACAGCTCCACTGTGTTTTTAAATGCCATACACCTTCACTAGAATCATTTGGATAATTTCAGCCCTGGAATTGACTAAGATAAAAGGTAGCTATTAACGTGAAAACTACTGCTTCATGACATCACAAGGTAGAACAGAGCATTTTGAGCTTGAGAAGATTGCTTAAATATGTGTGAATGAAACAAAACAACTCTCCAGGTATGTTTTTGATGAGATAACAACATTATAATGTGTCTTAGAGCTCACAAGAGTCAGTTTTGCGTAATAGAGGACCTTTAAAACAGCTACCTTCTTCACAGTGACCCAGTTTTGTTTTGTTTTTCTTTACCAGTGATGTAAAAATACTTTATATAGCCACGTGCATGTGCCGTTTTTGATGTGCAAACCATTAAGACTAACAACTCAAAGCTCCATAAACGTACATTACAGAGTTTGTCTGTAATCATGAGCATCATGTGTGGTACCTCTCACACCTTCTAATACCGGGTGGAGCTGTTTGGCCAAATGTCAAAACATCCTTGTTAAAGTCAACCTGGGAGGGCCTTCGCCATAAAGCTCCAAACGTCAACTCATAAGCAACATCCCGAAAAGAGTCCAAATCCTGTGGAATTTACGGGTCACCACGGGACACTGGAGACTATGTGAAGTTACACAGTGTAGCCATAACACACATGCATGAAATTTGAGTTTTATAATGTAATCCACATATCCACAAATCCTACCATGATCATAGCTGGTTTAACCACATGCCACGATGCCATGTTTTTAGCTCTGCTGGTTGTAACATGTGATCCCAAACTCTGCAAACATAGTCAAGCAGTGTGGCAGTATATTGGATTTTCCACCTTTTCCAGACTCCACGGGTTTGTTTACATGGACAGTATGTGGGTGCTGAGCTGAAAGCAGGAACGTTTTCATGGAGACTGCAATGGTGTAACAGTTTTGCGGTGAGTGGGGCAAATTTAAAGGGCCTATATTACGAAAAACTGACTCATGTAGGCTTTTAGTCATGTTATAATGTTGTTACCTCCTCAAAAATATACCTAGTGTTGTGTTTTGTTTCATTCACTCATGTTTGAGTAACCCTTTATTATTACTCTGTCTACATCTCCAAAGCTCAAAATGCTTTGTTCCACCATATGATGTCATGATGTCATGAAGAGGTAGTTTTCAAGTAAGCAGCTCCTTTTGTCTACCTAGTTCAGTAGAAAAGCAATTCCACTAAGGAGGAACCCATTTTTTAAGTTAATATCATTAATCAAAACTCCCACTTTATTTTCGTGCATTTTAGTTTTCCTGCCTTGCACGTAAACACAGGGACACGTAGTTTAAGGAGATATTCAGTAGAACTCACAGTGACCGCTCACTCAGGTTCTGTAAAGTAAAGTTTTCCATTTGTTTTTCCCATAGACAATTTGAAAAAAAATTTAATATTTAAAGTTCAAATCCATATAATTTCCATAACGCATTTGTTTTAAGCCCAAAAGGCCATTTAAAAAGCAAGATTCTGCTAAATGTTTCAAGAACTTTCCAGTTTATAAAGTTTCATTATAGGTCTTGTGGACATTAGTCACCATGTAACAGATTAGCCCTTAGCAAGTTTTTAAACTTTTAATATTATTTTTTTTGGAAAGTCTATGAGACAAATGACCAGGAAATTTTGTTTCAGAACTGAGGGTGGGCGGTCACTGTGAGCTCCCATAGGCCTGGTTGGACTGAGCCAGTTTAACATCACAGTGTATGACCAGCTCATGTTGTCAGTTCAGTTACACTAGTCATTATTATAGTTAAACCTTTAATTAGTTTTTTAAATGTTTCTTAGCTAGTTTGATTGAGTTTGATTGCAATACTCAATGTTAAAGCAGCTCGATGAGGCTCTTCTCCAGTGGGACTCATTAACATTAACACAGAAATTGAATGAAAGCTGAGATCCAAGCCTTAGTCACAGTATTTATAATGAAACTGGCCCACCACCACATGAGCAACAATAAGTCAACAGTCTACTTTTGTCCCACTTAAGTGTTTCCACAAAAAGGAGCCATGGAACTGTTTCCAGATCGGAGTGTAATTTTGCAGCTGACCTTTAGCGAGCTGGCTCCTGTGAGTGCCAGTGCTCCTCCAGCACAGGAGCCTGTTCCATTGTGAAGCTCATCAGCCAAACATAATATCTTAACCCAAACAGCAGCTCCTGTTGTGTGTTTCCTGTTGTTAGGGAGTTGGGTTCATTTAAACTCTAATATGTTTTTGTGTTGTTCTGTGACTTGACAGGAGATGCCACCAGGACAAGTTACAGGTCAGGTCTATGGAGAGACAAACCTGATCACATTAATCAAGTTTAAGGGTCCTGTATTACACAAAATTGACTCTTGTAAGCTTAAGTCATGTTATAATATCATTGCCTCATCAAAAACTAGAGTTGTGTTTTGTTTCAATTACACACATTTGAGTAATTCTTTATTATTCCACTTTCTACATTTGCAAAGCTCAAAATGGTCTTGTGATGTCATGAAGCAATACAGTTTTCAAGTCTACAGCTCCTTTTACCTTAAGTTCAGTAGAAATTGGCAATTCCGGGGCTGAAATTATCCAAATGATTCTATTGAAGGTTTACGGAGTTTAAAAGCATGATGGAGCACTTCCCGTATTACCACATGACATCACAAGGTGTCACACATGGATCTATTAAAATAACTGGATAAGGTATTCTAGCATGTAGCTGCCTCCGTTTGGTGCAGTGGCCACTCACTGGCAGCCAGGCTGGCGCCACCTAGTGCCTCCGCTCATTTTCATTTCTCTCCAGCAAGTAGGTCAGGAATCAAAATACACTAAACGGTTCGCAAAAACCCTGGAAGTGCAAGTCCGTGCACCAGCCAATCAGCGAAGGGCCATACATTCTGTGTTGTCAACGATTCCCGAGATCGAGGATTTAAAGCCGGAATAAAGAGAATGTTTGGTGAATTTCATCAAGGGGAAAGATGTTATTGCCCTTCTTCCTACGGGATTTGGGAAAAGCTAAATATACCAGTTAGCCCCGTTAGCGGCGCATTACATACGTGACTACCAAATAGCAGCAATTGGTTAAATGGTAAAAAGTACCCGCCTACCACCTACCAAATGAATTCTAACACTGCCAGATCAGACGGTTTATACAAAGTGAAACCAGCTGATGAATCAAGCTAACTCACTGATATTATAACAACAACAAAAATCCCCTGGGCCGGGCTGGGATGTAGAGCACAATGTAATCACAAACTGCACAAACTATTTGGCTGATAGGGCACCTACAACTTTCAAAAATGTTGGATTTTGTGGCAATTTTTACCTATTTTTATATCATAATTTTTTTCTCAGCTCAGAATCCTTCAGTTGTCTGAAGGCTCCGGCTCCACTCTGCTCCGCTCTAGCTGCTCTCCTTCTGATTACTCAAAGCGATCACGTGCGTGTGCTTGTGTGCATTCGCGTGTGCCCGCGGGAGAAAATAGCACTACTGCGTATGTTCAATCGGCCCACAGCCACCAGAAGTACCTGGCCGGGCTAAAGGCTAATCTGGAGTCATGTGCCATTGAGCTTGGCCCATTGACTTGAATGGGCAGACATTTTTAGACCCTGGGACTTGGTGTCACAGAGTGTTTTCTGTTTGAGAGAAGAAGTCAGCCTAAATATGCTGTTTTTGTGTGTTAAACCCGTCTGAATAAAAAAACTAACAAAAAAACAAACAAACAAAACACCACTCTGAGTATGATTTGATGAGGAAACAACATTATAGCACAGGCCAGGAAAATCCATAATATGGGCCCTTTAAGATTTTTTTTGGTAAAAAACACACCTGTATTTGAATAAATACATCAGATAGATACATTAAATGCAAATATTGATTTAAACTCATAGACATCCAAAATTATATTAACTGTTGAGTCCCTGAGGCATTTTTGCACAAGCAGTAAAATAATCTCAACAGAATTATTTTTCTCCTCCAACAGCAGAGCTCCTTCTCTCAGGCACCTGTAGCAACAAAAACAGGATCCTTACTTCTATATTGTATCTAATAATATATTTACTTTACAGTTAACTATACAATGTTGCTTTAACGTAATATCTTGTGCTCGTGTGTGAAATGACAAGTTAATATGACATGAAAATACCTATGGCTTAAGTTTGATTTGTGCTGAGTTTGTATTGGCAGACTGTGGGCTGTAGTGCGACGGTGCTTCAGTCATTATTGGTGGTGTCAGGTCTCAGTGGAAACATGAATGAGAGCCAGCCTCATGACAGGGCAGAGAGAGCCAGAATCCTGTGAGGTCACCCCCACCAACAAACTGACCACTGCAACTGACCCGAGAAAGGGCAGGGCAAACCCACTGATAACACTTTGTCAATATAGTTGTCCATATTTATAATGATTTAATCCACAAGAATCTTCTGTATTTACACGTGGCTGGTGACTTTGGCCACTGGAGCCAACGCACCTACTCAAAGATTGTTGCTAGTTGTTAGTTTAAAGACCCATCTACTTGATTTTTCTGCATGTATTTGGGCAAAATAATCTTGTTTAAGGTGACCAGACCTCTCTATTTCCCCGGGACAGTCCCAGTTTTGAACTCTGTGTCCCCTGTCCCAGTAGATTTAGACAAAAGTAATGATTTCTCCTAGTTTTATGCAAGAAATGTCCCTATTTTGACCAATTTTATTCCCAACAACAATAAAAAGGGGAATATATTGCAATTTTTTTCGCTAAAATACAGAAAACCGTGCTTGAAAATAACCATACGGCCAAAAAATGCATTATTTTATTAATTATATAGCGTACTGACTTACAAGTGTGTCTAGAATGGACAATATCGCTTACTCTTTTCACAATTTTATTTATACCAACCATGCTAATCCAGGTCTGTCCCAGGTCACTCTAGTCTTGCCCCAGTATGGTTATGTTGTGTAAGCAGCTCTTAAGATCAAAATATGACCCCTGGGTGCTGTCTGCAACTAATTACAAAGCGTCCAGTAATCAGGAAGTTCTCGTTTTTGACAGTAAAAATCAGGTACAGCACCTTTAAAGAATTTACAGTTGATCCATATTTAACACTGACATTGTGCTTGTATCTTTGTTACTTATCATCCAGATATTTTCGATATACTGACTGATGTGTTTGTGCAATGATTTATTATTCCTGGTTAGCATTACTGTTTAGTCTAGTCAAGCACTGTTAGAAAAATTGCACTTGGTGATGTGCCAGGCCTACACTGCCAGCTCAGTCCTTGTTATCTTGTCTTATGTCAGAGAGCATAATACTGGTTCTGGTTGATTTATTGGCAGGAGCATATCACGCTGATGAAGGGAGAAAGTGCATGATGTTAAGGCTTAAAACTCCTGGGATGATGCGTGGATAAAAAATACATCTGGATTTTTGTATTGGGTTTTAATTTTAATTTTATTACACAAAATGGATTCTTGTGAACCACTTTATAATGTTGTTACCTTCTCGAAAACATACCTGGAGTTGTGTTTTGTTTCATTCACGACTCTTTGCGTCATCCTTTATTATTAGTCTGTCAAAATCTCCAAAGCTCAAAATGCTCTGTTCCACCTCCTTTTTCATTTAGCAGCTACGTTTTACCTTTTGTCTTCTATCTTTTGTTCAGTACATATCGGAAATTCCAGGTCTGAAATCATCCAGATGTTTCTACTGAAGATGTATGGAGTTTAAAAGCATGTGCAGCACTTCATTACCACAAGCCATCACAAGGTGGAACAGAGTGTTTTCAGTTTGAGAGAAGAGCTCAGCCTAAATAATGCAGGATTTGTGTGTGAATGAAACAAACATTCTCAATTCAAACTCCAGGTATGCTTGTGATGAAGAAACAACATTTTAACTTAGATCAGAAAATAGTATAATACAGGCCCTTTAAGGTCCAGTGCTTGTATGGATGAGCAGATCTGTTTTGGTGGTCAGCTGGAATGAGGTGGGTGGGTGACACTGCAAGTTCTTGGTGTTTTAAACGTTTCTCAAGAATGTTCTACCCAAGACGTTGGAACACAGATGTTACACTGCTTTTTGGATCATAGTCAGAAACAGTCCCTACAATGGAAGCATAACTGGACTGGTCTGGACAATGCTATCACAACGTCTTGAGAGCTCATGTCTGGGTCCTGGGTCCCGTGTTGACAGAAAATAAACATCTCCTGCATTAAAACTTCAGCCTCATGTCTCTTGCAGTTTTTGAGCCATGTGGAGACAGTAGCTCAGTTGGTAATGCGGTAGTCCACAGATCAGAAGATCAGTCAGTTGGTGTGATTCCAGCTACGACAGATTAATGCTGTTGTTGTGTTCTTGCACAAGACACTTAACCCACCTCGCCCTGTGTCTGCGTACACTGCTGTGTGAACGTGTGTGTGTGAATAGGTGAGTGGTTGCCTGATGGAAAACCCCTTTGTAGTGTTGTAGTCAAGACTGCAGTAAATGAGTCCAAGACCTGTCTGAGACCACCAGGTCCTGAGACCATGACAAGACCTCTGAGAGTCGAGATCGAGACCATCGAGACAAGACCAAGACCACAGCCCATCGAGACCAAATCAAGACCAGTTTTGTAATTTTCCTTAATTTCATATTATACTGTTTTTTTGGCACGTTTATATCAATGTTTTATCAATCTATCTCCATTTGATCTGGTTAATGTTCATTTAAGCATAAATGAAGCCAAAGAAACTATACTGCACTGAAACACTCTGCGCCCCTTTTTTGCACCCTCACCCACAGTTTCAGAACCCCTTCTTTAAGGCAGCTTCTAGTGGGACTTTACAGAAAACAACTTCAAAGTTAATCAAGTGGTTTCCTTCGAGTTCATAACAGTTAGTTACATTATGTTACTGGTTTTGTAATGATATTGAGTAGCCTCTGGACATTTACCAGCCGTAATGAAATATAATCGCAGTCGTTGAGTGTCAGACCTCAAGTCCAAGACAAGACCGAGACCAAGCGGCATCAACACCAAGATAAGATCAAATCCAAATGCGTTCGAGTCTGAGATGAAACCAAGACTGTAAAAAAGTGGTTTCGAGGAAGGTCTCGAGACAAACATCCGTCTCGAGTACTACAACACTAGCTTTGAGTGCCTTGAAGGTGGAAAAGGGCTATATAAAAATGTGACCATTTGCCGTTTACATTATAAAAGTTATAAACAGATACGTGTATTGCTATAATTTGACAGTTTGATTGTTTCATTGCCTTCCGCTGCCAATATACGTCTTCATGCTGTGACTTTAAACACCACAAACCTGTACAAAATACAAATGTCTCAATGAAAGTCCTGTTGAGTTTTAATAGATTTACCTCACTAACTCTGCAACCTATAATAATATCCTATAATGATGCTTTATGGACTCTTTGGAGACTTAAATGAGTTTGTGTGTGCTTGGGGCAGTTCAGTTCCTTAGCTCATATTTGGGGTTTAAACTTGCATGTTACATAAAAGCAGAGTTAAAGGCAGTCATAGATGAAGTAACAGTGTTTACATTCAGATTGAAATGGCAGAAGGGAAGCATCCGTCATCCCGAGTTAATGACCAAACTACTGTTTACCAGGCCTCTTTCCAGCAGAGAAACTGGTTCCATTGCACCACTCCATTAAACAGCGTTGGTTTTGCCCCCCTTAAGACTAGTCCATGTTTATTTCAGGGACATGTACCAACTAATACCAAAAGGATCATGTGCCTAGAAGTTCAAGGCTATACAATCTAATAAGCTTCATCCATATGTGATGCCTGCAATACTACATTGTACTTTCTTAATTAGTTGAATGCTGAGAATTAATGAAACTTTGTTATAACATTCCCTCATCAAAAACATGCCAGAAGAGGTTTCAGATGTCATCCATTTCGGTCTCTCCGGGGCCCTACCCAAACCCTCCTTGGGGTTAGCCGTAAGATTCTGTCCAATGCTCAGTCCACAAGCCTACGTCAAGCCTATGTCATCCCTCTCCCACAAGACAACCCTCCATAAATACACAAAAGCATGATATAAAACTGTACATAATGACTTGACAATCCTGTGCGGTAGTTTCATTAGCAGGATGCACGCTGATTGTGTTGTGATGGCGCTCTGAAGGGGGAGTGACTTAGCATGGAGAACAATAAAAGGGTAACATGGAGGTCTAAATGTTATGTGTTAACCGTAAATACTCAAGTAAAATATCACCTCTTTAAAGAGACACTGCGACAAGAGGAGAGTCTGGGGGTGATGTGGGTGCTGTTGCTGTGGTGGAGTTTGTATGACGTCGTCTATGAAGGGACAGAATCACAAGACGAAAACAAACACTCAAAGTTTGTATGCTCTAGATCAGACTTTTAGACGTTTTCTTCCAAGAACTGGTAAAACCATTTTTCTCAGTATAAATGTGATATAATTTCCTGGTTGTTTCTCGCCCAGGGCAATTGAATAACTCTCTTGCTGTGATAAGAGTGCACTGTATCATGCAACAGTGCTCTGACTACAACTGAGAACTCCAGATACTATGTTTATGAAAATCACATATAGATATACATATTTTAAAGGTCCTGTATTCTACAAAATTGATTATTGTGAGCTTTAAACCACATTCTAATGGTACCTCTTCAAATACCTGGAGTTCACATATGTTTGATCATGTTTATCCTCCATTATTCGTGTGTCTTCTTCTCAAAATGCTGTCATGTAGTGGTATGTGATTTTCTGAAATTCTAATTACAATCTCAAGTGATGGTTCTTGTTTTACATGCATTTTTGAAACTGGATTAGGCCAGAAATTTGGTTTTCCTGATGTGCATATTTATTTTTTTAAATGTGGTTATTAATATTGTGACTACGTTGTAAAATGGTGGGAAGCAAGTACTGTCAGATGACATCAAAGCTTTGTTACATTAGTAATAAATTGTGCATGTAACTTAACGATGATGTATGACATAATAAAACCAAAATCACACAATTACACGCAAATTATTGCAAATGTTCAGCTCAGTACAACTTGTGTCATCCTTTCCCGAACATGGAGCCTCATAAGTGGCCAAAAGTGCTTTTACAGTGTTTTCTCAGTGAGCGAGTATCATTGATGTGAGTTTTACTGCTGCCCGCTGCCGTCAGCAGGGCCAGAACATTACGTTACACCATTTAGATCATTAGACTTTCCTTTGCCACAAAATCATGTTTATTGACAAAAGCACAGAAGCCCACTAGTGACATTTGAAGGATGGAGAAGTGCAATAAGAAATATGACATTGTGGTCACTCAATTTTATCATCGTGTTTGGAAATAGAATTATATATCTTCCAATTTGGGTTCTACACATGATGGCTTATACGCATTGGAAACACATGGGGACATATATAAGGCAGTGATTGGCTTATACTAAATGGTATATGGTCACAAAATAGCGCTTTTCCACCCTCGAGGCACTCAAAGCACTTTACATCAAGGAACCGCTCACCCATTCACACACACATTCATACACCAATGTAACCAGACACGGAGCACTGGTGGGTTAAGTGACTTGCCCAAGAACACAACGACAGCATTTGTCTGTGGGAGCTGGAATTGCACCGCCAACCACTGATGTTGTTCTGGATCCAAGGACAAATACTCTTCCAACTAGCTACTATCACCACCAAATTCCAGTAAATGAAGAAAATGCTCCAAAATGTTATGCCAGTGGGTCAAACAATTAGCACACACCACATCAAGAGTCTGACCACTGAACACAGGTCATGCACCGGTGAGGAGGAGTAATAGGACTGAGGTGATGAAGGCTGGGAGCAGGTAAACTCTGGTGGTTAAGGTCTTCCAGGCTGAATTTACACTAGCTCCATAGGTCCAGCAGCACATATTTATTAAGCATCTTTGAGTGTCCAAAAACCTATATAAGTTTGATGTATGATTATTACAGATACCTGATTCTATGTGTGAAGGAAACAAAACACAGCTCCAGGTATGCGTTTGATGAGGTAACAACATTATAAAATGGCTTAATGAATGTATTATGTAACTTTTCGGTTGGAGGTACGTCACCTGTTTGTTTCTGTGGATATGTCATGGCTCTCCCTGGTTAGTCCCACGGTATGACATTAAACAGCTCTACCTTACAGTCCAATGAGGTTCATTTAAGTCTTCCAATAATTTAGAGAGTTTGTTTTCATACCTGACTTTTTCGTTCCTGACGTTTTCAGTGCTCACTAGTGCTCTTCCTCAGAGTGGTCACGTGATGTTGTTGAGACGTGTCAGTCAGTTGATTTAAACAGTTTTGGCGTTGTCTTCCTACTGGTGGAGGCAGGATGACAGCTCCAACCGCAGTTCAACTTCGTCAGGACAATATCCCAGGTCTGTGAGAGTAAAACATCACTGGGACAGAGGAAAACAAACACCGTCGCTGGATTAAAGAGGCAATCAATATGGAAACGTGCCCACAGGACTATAAACCAGGACGAGGGGGCCTTGTTACTCTCACACACCTGGGATACAGTCCTGAGAAAGTCAGACTGCAGATGGCGCTGTCGTCCTGCCTCCTCATGTAGGAAGACAGCGGGAAAACCTTTATAAATCAGCTGACCAGAAACATCACAGCAACATCACGTGACCACTCTGTGGAAGACCGCTTGTGAGCAGTCAAGACCGTCAGGTGTGAAAATAAACTCTGAAATAAGAACCTACTAACATTTATTCAGTTACAGGTCAATATTCAATTATAGCTCAAAAATACCTAGAAAAACATTCTGTTTTTTTTTTCTGGCATTCTGACTGTGAGCGGGGTTGCTTCTCCACTGATCTGGCCTGTAACTTTATCTGATTTGGTCTCCATGAAGATAGAAAGATAAAAAGTTTTAAAACTAGGGATGTAACAATAACCAAAATATCATAGTATCGTATCATCAAAGATCTCACAATAATATCATGGACCATCACAATATATCGAATTACAAGTCTCTTTGCTTAAATGAAGAGTTATGGTGCAGCAATAGCTAAAAAAAAAATGCAGGGGAACTACATAGACCATGATACTTTGCTCCATTTCAGTGCAGACTATAAAAAGAAACAACAGTTCTAAGCACTTTTAAGTCTTAGTTCTTTGGATTAAGTCTTGTCAAGGCATTTTAAGAGGGAAAAGTTATTTACAGTTTTGTTAACTTCCACAAAATACGGCAAAAAATATCGTACCTTGAGATGCATATCGTGAAAATATCGTATCAAGAGATTTTGATATCGTTACATCCCTATTTAATACCATAGAGAAAACAATAATATCTCCAGTGAGAAAAGCATTAGAGAAAAGTTATACAATGCACCTTTAAATCTCACAAGAATCCAATTTGTACAATATAGGGCCTTTAAATCACACAAAAAACAAAAGTTAAACCGAAGAAGAAAACATCACAGCATGGTACTTTAAGATCGTGTTTATGGATGTGTGCACGATGACGGCTTACCCGAACTAATGACCTCCTGGCAACAGATTAGCTCTGAAACACATGTAAGAGAAGCTAAATACGCAGTCACTACTTTAGGGACTACATGATGAATCTGTGTATTTTGCAGTGACTTCATACTTTTCGCAGTCCAATTTATGACTCCTTCATATTTTGTGCACACATAACATCTGAAAGCCCTAAAAGTAATTATTGTGCCGGAGTTGTAGGTTTCTCCTGACTGGGCTCAGAGGGGGCACATGTGTCTGCAGGGTCATTTGAGTAGCAGCATGTCAAGCAGATGAGATTTATTAGTTAAATCTGTGCCTCTCTGACCCCCCACAGTAGTCTGTATATGTGTCTTAAAGTACCACACAAGTACAGCTCCAAACTCACAGGAAAAGATGACTTCCCAAAGGTGTACCATGAAAAGCCCCACTGTTTCGACTGGATTTTCCACGACAGAGTGACTGAACACATGCCAGCACTGATGGAAACAAGTAGGTAGCAACTATACATGTTTTCCACACAATTTTTTGATTTCGCAACACATTATTGATCCCTGTAGGAAGATATTTTTTCCTGTGTCTTATTAAAAGGTGTATAGAGGTGAAAGCACAATAGTGGAGCGGGAAGAGGCTGGAAGTAAATTGTTTTTTATGTGAAATGGCCACGATATACTGTTTGATTTAGCCGTCTTCATTGGGTTCACTTTATAATAAACACACCTTTATTAGTCTTGATAAGCCATGGTCAACGACTTAATAATTAAGAATGATTCAGGCTTAGTCGCCACTTAATTACAGGGTCAAGGTATTTATTAACAATGACTATAACAAACTATAGATGTACAGATATCAGCTTTGAGTTTATATTGTCATATTGTCCATGCTTTGGTATCTCAGTTATTATAACCCACGGCTGGCCTTGACTCCGCTGGTCTTAGTTTAGGTGATAGGGCTAGACATCAGTATCCATCTATGCATTATCTTCCTCTTATCTGGGGCTGGATTGTGAAGATAGCAATCCACACATATTTCTTTCTGCTCCTTCAGGGGAATACCAAGATTCCCAGACCAGTCGAGAGACATAGTCCCCTTCATGTCCTTGGCCTTCCACAGGGTCTCCTACTATTGCCTGGAACCCCTCGCCAGGATATGGAAGAGCAGCAACTCCACTCAGAGTTCCTCCTCACCTTTTAAGCATGCACTCAGTCACCCTTCAATAAACAAATTTTGACCACTCGTATCTATGATCTTTTTGTTTTTGTCATTACCCAAAGCTCATGACCACACATCAGAAATAGGACGCAGACAAATCAACAGCTTTGTCTTTCAAATACCCAAATAGTCCCCAAAGCAGACAGCCTCTGACATTGGCTGCGCTTAGAACTGATCCTTAGATACTGAACAGAACCAGGGACAAAGGGCAGACCTGACGGAGTCCAGCATGCATTGAGAGCATGTCTGACACAGCCCGAAACGTTTCATTCCCTTCTTCTACCCCTCTCTGTGAATTCCTTACATTCACTAGTCCTGAAGGCACCTCCAGCTAGCGGCAGAGTGTTCCCCTGCTCTCCCTTTACTAGGCTCTGCACTGCTCTACCTACACTAAACTCCACTGTAATTCATGGCCCCTATTCTTAAAGTGCTGTTAGAGTCAATGTAAATAAGTATACATAGCCACAGAGCCCCCATGCAGGCATAAATAACATGTGGTAAAAGGTGGAGAAGGAGGGAGGGGGAGAGAGGGGAGAGGGTACTGCTGGTTTTATAGCTCCCATGTGCAAGTATATGTGCGTTCATGAGCCAGCTCTGACCACATAGTCACGACCAGTGGTAAACAGTCCTGCAGGCTCTTAAAACGTACACACATAAGATTACATAAGAGGTGCAGAGAGGGACGAGGTGCTAAGGTTAAGGGTCTATGAGCTACTTGAGACATGCAAGGTACACAATGATCTGGTTAACTCTTTCTTATCCTATATTCATTGTATATCGCTCTTGAATTTCTTCTTTCACGTTACTATATTTTTATTTTTTGCAATAATAATAGGGATAATTAAGTTACAAATTATTTCTAGCTTGCATCAAAATTATTGCAGTGTTTTTGTGACTCTGCATACCATGTCTGGTCTTGCTTAGTCACACCTTTGCTGTTTAGTCGAGTAAAAAATATGTTCTAAATCTGTGTATCATTCGTTCATTTGTTTTTCAATATAAAAGGAAAAATAAGAAAAAACAACTATTTTCTTCATTATTTGTCTCCAAAACCAAAATGAAAAAACTGATAATGATTAGTTTTTTAATTTTTTGATTTTGTGTTTAAATCAATAATGGAAAAAACAGATAACAGCTGTTTCCCTTTTCCTGTGACTTAAACTGAACCAGGTCTAAAACAGGTCTAAACCAGCTCTAAACCAGGTCTAAATCGGTTTCAGTCCCAGTCCCTGTCCTGGTCTAGTCCTGGTCTCAGTCCTAAGCCAGGACTAAACCAGGACTAAACCAGAACTGAACCAGGACTAAACCAGGACTGAACTAGGAGTGTCAGGACTGGCCTGGACATGCGCCTGTACAGACTGTTGGGTGATCAGGAAACCGGGACCAGACTGGGACTAGACCAGGACTGAGCTGGTTAAGAGCTGGTTTAGACCTGTTCGGTCCTGTTTTAGTCCTTTTTTAGTCCTGTTTGAATCCTGGTTCCATCAGTATGTGGAGCAAAAGTCCGGCATCGCAGTTTAAGTCCCAGAAACGGGAAACGGCTGTTATCCGTTTTTTCCATTATTCATTTAAACATAAAATTGAAAACTGAAAAAAACTAATCATTATCCGTTTTTTTTTTTTTTTCCATTTTGGTTTGGGAGACAAATAATGAAGAAAACAGTTGTTTTTTTTTTTTTCCCCTTTCTTATTTTTGGTTTTATATTGAAAAACAAATGAACGAATGATACACGGCTTGTTCTATATCAGTGCTGAATCTTAATGAAGTCGAGTCTGTTTGGAAGTTTAAAGAGGCCCCTGCATGGTTGTTTCATTAGTTTTGAACTTTTAATGAAAAACTGCAGACGTGTTGCAAAAGTACTTGAACAATGCAATGCACAAACACATAAAATTCAGCTGCCTGCAGTGTGTGGCCTGCCCTGACTTTTCTTGTGTAAACAAAGTCATCACACAAAGTCAAACTGCATGTTAGCATTAGCCTGTTGAAGCTACCGTGCACACATGCTAATGCTTAACCCATACATCACATCTGCCAGTACACTGTGAATCCTTCAGACCTGATGTTGTGTTCATTTTGTTCCTACAGCCTGTTATGCATGATCGCTAAGTTAATATCCTGTCTTTCATCGCATATTGTTTAACACTGACTGGTTAAGTTTTGCAATTAAAATGTTAAGATTATGATTTTATTTTATTTTTATTTTTTTACTTTTAATACACTTGATGAATCCTTTTTAGAAAATCTACTCCCCCGCTCTAAAAAAAAATTGGGATGTGGAATTTCCCAGGATTGGTAGGTCACAGGTAAAGATGACGCAGTGTTCAAAGGTTAGAACATTCGATGAAATTTGTCGCACATTTGACACAATTCTGACGCAGCGGTCTGAACACAGCACAAATGTCCAGAGGTCTCCTGAGCTGTTTTTAAGTCATGACAACTGCATGCTTCTGTTTGCATGTTTCTGAAAGGTTACTAGCCCGTTTTGTAATCCCCTCTGCTGTTTATTGTGTTAAACAGTGTTGGGAAGTAACTAAATACATGTGCCGAAAATGCATATTCTGAATACTAATTTTGAGTAACTATTCAGGTAGAGCTAATTTTTCCTTTTAATTTTATTCAGAATAAAGTTGCTTTTCTAATCAAAGGAATACTTGGTGGAACTTCATCATGAAATTTTGGCTTTACGTGCATGGTGTTAGTGAGAGAAAGAAGACACAGCTCTTGTGGTGCATGGATGTGTGATTTTTGTCTCTAATTAAACATAAATGAATCCATAACAAACACATTTTAAAAGCATTTGTAATTATATGTCATGTTTTCTTTTTGCATCGTAATATAATTTTGGTATAAAAATATTCTAAGTATTCAGAATACAGTACTCTGATTGTCTCATGTAACAGAATACATGATAAAATACAGTTAAATGCTGTTTTTTCAGTATTCTGTAACTAAATACATTTTCAAACTCCCATCTCTGGTTTTAAAATAGCCTTATTTTAACTTCTAAAACATGAAAGGACATAGCAAAAGTACTCAAGAGCAGTTTTAAAGGCTACAAATTATGCATAAAATGTGCCTGTGCCAAAGTGAATCACATACTTGAGTGAAGGATTCTCAGCTCTATGACTGTTACTATGGAAGCCAAAATAAAAGAACTGAAGCTCGTTAATAAAAATAAAAACAAATACATACTTCTATTTACCTGTTCAGTTATGCAGCGATGAGAGATTACAATAAGACAAACATATTACAACATTATCCACTTATAATAATTATAACATGACAATTCTGCAAATGAGTGATTATTCTTTTCTTTTGACCTTAAAACTGGGTCAAGCTAGATTCTCATATATGATAGTTTATTACAGTGTTTTATTTTCCCAGGCAAGTATTGGCACGTCTTCAGTCACGGAATACTCTTTTGAAGTAGCTGAAGCACAGGAAAGACAGCTTGGTAATAACACAGTTCAAAAATAGACAGGCAAACTTTACTTATTAAATTTCCCCATGAGATCTGACTTGTTTCTTTTTCTGGATACCCGAATTTGGATTTTGACCCATGGAAACTGGTCCAAGCTTTTGCACACAACATAGCGCACATTTTTCTAAAGTTTTATTCAGCTCGCAATCAGTGCCCAGTGCCAGTCCACATCACCACCAAGATTTACTCCAGATGACACGCCTTTTAATTAGACAAGTTAATACATGCCATGGATTTTGGTTAACTCATCATCATCATCAGCTTTCAGCAAAACATTGTAATTTTATAGCACTACATGAAAATCTCCACACCTAAAGGGCCCATATTACATTATTTTCTGATTTGTTAGAATTTTCACAATCACAAACATAGCGAGAGTTTTGTTTTGTTTCATTCACAGTTGTTTGACACACAAATCCTGCATATTTAGGCTGAGTTCTTTCTTCAGGCTGAAAATTATGCATGATATAGGACCTTTAAAGCTCTCTAGATCAATCTTGTGCAATATAGGACTTTAAACAAACCACCTAACTGTTAAAAAATAAATAAAACAGAGGAGAGTGCAAATGATGGAGGTGTGTGACAGAGGCAGGAAACAGAATCCACAACAGTTCCATAACAAGCAAGACAGATTATCGAGTTAGATCTGTGCGGGAGGAGAGAACAATGAGCAGTTATCTGAGTAGTTTGTTTTGCATGGTCAGTTCTCAGCTCTAATGTTATTGCAGTGTGGTTCTGTTGCGTCATCACCTGATCACTCTCCACTTCTCATCTGCTCCGAAGTGTGAAGGATAATCAAACCATTAAGAAGTGTGTAATATAAATGACGTATATTAATGAAATGAGCCTGAAAGTAAAATGGTTGAAATGTCATCTCCTTCTGGCTATGGTGCTGTGATGATGCCATAATTCTCCCCATGTGTGAGGAACATAATATTCCTTTGTTGTGACTCTGATTACAGATCTTTAAAGGTGCACTATGTAACTTCTAAGGTGGAGGGTCTGATACCCATCCATTCATCCATTCTCTTCCGCTTATCCAGGGCCAGGTTGTGGGGGAAGCAGTCTAAGCAGGGACACTCAGACTTCCTTCACCCCAGACACTTCCTCCAGCTCTTCCGGGGAGACCGCAAGGTGTTCCCAGGCCAGCCGAGAGACATAGTCCCTCCAGATTGATGTTCATCCCAGCCACTTCACCAGTGCATTCTGCAGGTCCTGGTTCGATGGAGCCATTGGGATATCATCAGCAAACAGCAGAGATGAGATCATGTGGTCCTCAAACTGGACCACCTCCGGCCCCTGACTGTGCCTACAAATTCTGTCCATAAATACACTGAACAGAACCAGTGAACAGGGGAAGCCATGGTGGAGTCCAACACCAGGAACAGGTCTGACTTACCGCCGGCAATGTGAACACAGCTCCTGTTCCATTCAGGGGCCAGACAGCCCTTAGCAAAGGACTTCGAACCCCATACTCCCAGAGCACTCCCCACAGGACACCACGAGGGACACAGTCGAATGCCTTCACCAGATCCACAAAGCACATGTGGACTGGTTGGGCAAACTCCCATGAAACCTCAAGCACCTGATGGAGCTCCAGTACCCTGCATTAGACCTTACTGGGAAGGCTGAGGAGTGTGATATCCCTGTAACTGGAACACACCCTCCAGTCCCCTTTCTAATACAGAGGGACCACCACCCCGGTCTGCCAGTCCAGAGGTACTGTCCCTGACTGCCACGCGATGTTGCAGAGCAGAGACATGTCAGCCAAGACAGCCCCACAATATTCAGAGACTTAAGATACTTAGGATGGATCTCATCCACCCCCCAGAGCCACCAAGGACCTTGCCAACCAGCTCAATGACTTCAACAGGGGTGATGGACGAATCCGCCTCCGAGTCCCCAGCCTCTGCTTCCTTCTCAGAAGATGTGACGGTGGGATTGAGGAGATCCTCAAAGTATTCCTTCCACCGTCCAAGATATGTTATTTCTTTGGCAAACAGTCAGATCTTTGTATAACACTTTTCCACCTTCAATTCACTCAAACCGCTTTACATCAAGGAACCAGTCACCCATTCACACACATATTCATTCACCAGTGCACACAGACACTGGGGACAAGGTGGGTCAAGTGTCTTGTCTAAGGACACAATGACAGCATTCATGTGTGGGAGCTGGAATCACACCAGCCAACTTACCAATCAACCCATTATGGTATTTCTTTGCCTGGAATATTCCACAGTAGGGCATTTGCATTTGTACAATTAAGGTGTTTTATAGCTTGAAAATATCTTTTTAAAAAAAAACATGAATTCTTGCCATGTGCATCTCCATAGATCTGACCATTAACTTGTCCAATTATGATTACCACGTTTATTCCCATACTGTAGAACAAACAAAGTACAACAGAAAAAACAATATATGGAGACAAACAGGTGACAGACCCTCTATGAGAAAAGTTGCACAGTGCACCATTAAATGAAGCTTGCTACTCTGGTCACAGGTCACAGGCTGTTTGACTCCAAGCAGCAACAAGAATACAAACCTTGAAAATTTTGTCAAAAATCTTTTCTCAATGTTAGAAAGCTTTGCAGTTTGCTAGTTCACACATATACTAGATATTAGTGCCATGTGCCAAAATATTGAAATATCAATATATTAATACTATATTTGGTGATACAGTATTGGGCTGCTGTATCAAAATATTGCCAAGAGTATTTTTTGGCATATTTTCTAAAATCATTTTGTGACAGTGCTATAATTCGGATGTTAGTTTAGAGAATGGAAACTTGTAATGTAATGTAATACACTTGACATATTCTCTGTTTTAATGAGTACAGCTGGTTTATTCCATACTGACTTTGCTCAAGTAGTGATTTAACAAAGAAATACTGTTGTTAAAATGAATTGGGTTCTTAAAGGTGCATTGCGTAATTTTTTTCGGTAGAAGGTTTGCCATCTGCTTGACTACATGCAGATGTTAGTCTTGTTTCCTGGAATAATCTACAGTAGGGCATTTAATTTGTCTACCTCCACGGAGCCAAGCAGGCCAAATTATACGTCAGATCTGTGGAGAAGTGGGCCAGCTCATGTTAATAATGAATGTTTTTGGGGTACTTTTGAGAAATAAAACTGAATAAATACTAGATATAAATTGTTTAATGCCATGCTATGGAGCATCAAAGTAATAACATCACCATGGATACAAGCAGAAAAAATTGTGGACAAAAATAGTGATTATATCATGATACTATTGCATCATGGGCTGTGTGTCAAGTATCATATTGAATCATGAGGGACCTTGCGATTCCCAACCTTACTCAAAATACTTGTCTGCTAACTTTAGAGAAGAACTATACACCAAAAATCTTAAATATCCCAGAATAAATTCTATTTTCGTATCTTCGTTTCAGTTCTAAGAGTTTGCATTCCTTAAGAAATAACTGTGATAAAGATAATTTTGTGTGACCTAAAACCAGACATCGTCAACACGGTTTAATGGATTGGTTTTGGAAACTGTCAGTATAAGCAGTCTGGATTTGTGCTTGCTTTTACTTGTAGACTCTATCCATCATTGACCGTGATATCTCCAAATATTTAGTGTAGAAAAATAGAACCCTCCGCGGACCATTACTTGGACCACTTCGGACACGTTAAAAATAGATTATTAATGACCCCAGGCAATGTAAAGACAGCAGTCAAAATGGTGTGCCGACAGACACTTATTATACACTACGCGTTCTCTTTGGCGAGTTTGGAGTTATTTCTGATCTGACCGGAACATGTTTTGGGCTTGTGGGTTGTGTAGAAGACTGGATGTATTTAGAGTGTTAGGAGGCAATATAATGACTGCCATTTTGGGGAATTGTGGATAAAATCTTTAACAGATTAAGCATGCACGAAAAGGTCATAACTGTAATCCAGAAACAAAAAGACACTTAAACAAATAACCCGTGATGATCATAACAGCTTTTTCCATAACACAATGCTTTTATTTTTAAAAGAGCCTAACTTTTTTCCATGTATTTGAACAACATTTGTCTTGCCCAGAACAGATATATGGTAAAAGCTCTTGAGGTGAAAATGGATCTGCTCTGTACTGTCTGCATCGACTTATAAAGCGTTTTCTTGTCTGATAATCAAGAAGAGCACTGCTAGAATGCTAATTGCTGCTATTTTCACCATCACAGTAAACTCTGTGCTCGTCTCTGACAGTTGTGACAAGTACTTCTAAACTCATTACAGGGAATAATCACAGGGATTCATAAAGTAAGTGAGAAATAACTTTGGAACACTGCAAATCATTGAAAATGAATTAGGTCTGTTTCCTGCATTTTAAAAGCCAGGCACAGCACTTTTAACTGGAAAATGTATTACGAGTTACTGTTAAAATATGTACATTTTCATATTTGTAGGTCGGAGAAATGCATGTATGTATTTATCTGGTTTAACTGAATAGTAATTGTCCCCCAAAAAATACTACCTGTAGGAGAGTAGTCCAGAACATGCACCATAGTGTTATTGTCAGATCCAATTGGCAGCACTTATACAGGACAATGTATCTTCTTTTGACACTCAGGTAATTCAGAATCTCCCCAGTGTCACATTTCCCTGGCCAGCCAAAGCAAATCATCTGACAAAGACGTGTGGGTCTGGAACCATCAGCACTCTCCTTGATTTCCAACAGTCATGATTAACAGGAGGATTAACCAAACAGAGAAACACATGGTCTGTTCATATCAAAACAAACATGGCAGCTTACAAGTAAAAAAAAGAAAAGAAAATAATACAGAATCAACAAGCCAAGCACAAAACTCTTTTGTTTCTGAGGTAAAATAACTTAGATATATTTTTGATGAATGAATATTTGAGAAAAGATTAATGCCTGTGACTGGACTGTCCCAAACAAGAACATACTTAATGTTTCAAAGTTTTCTGTATATTTTTCCCCACTGACTTTACAAGAAGAAATTAAAAGTTCGAAAATGTTGCTCAGGGTTAATCAAATATGTAATACCTAATGACCAGAAGATCTATAATTTCATTTGAACTCTGAAAGATTATAAACCAATAATCCCCGTTTAAAATGTGCTTTTTGGGCTTTAAACAACTGAGTTATGTAGTTTTGTTTACTAGTTAGCACATAGTTGATTAGCCTACACAATGCCTTTACTCTTTTTGAATTTTTAAATCTATTTGAATTTTTTTATGGAAAAAAAATTAATGGAAAATTTACTTCTGGAACCAGAGCAGGCAGTCACTGTTGAGCTCAATTTCTAGTTTTCTCTAAAATCAACAGATGAAAATATTGTGGGTAAAAAGCTATTCTGTATACCTGTAATTTTCATGTCATTGATCAGCTTCGGGTAATTGCGTGTCTCTGATGAGCATATCCAGTTCAGTTGAATCAAGATTCTGACTGCAAACCCAGCTTTGTTTCGACATGACCTTCTGTTTCTGTTTTACTTGAGATGACAGAGCTTGGCCTTGCAATTTGGCTGATACCGAATCTCCGACAGAGATATTTTGAATTGCAATTAATAATCTCCCAGTTTTTCTGTGGGATAAATGAGTAATTCTGTGGATACATCAGCAGATTTCAGATTTCTGTTCTGAAAACTGGATTTACTTTGGCTCTTGGAGTAACATTTAAAAGGTTCAGACAATTTCTCATTTAATCAATCTCACTGCCAAGATAAAACAAGTAGCCACTGTTTAGGTAGTTTTAGCTCAAGGAAAATTATGTTATTTTTAACTTCCAAATGGAGATCACTAAAAACAAGATCTACAAATGAGAAATTATACACTAACTATTCTTGCAAGTGCTTAAAGGTCTTAGATTACACAAAATTGACTCAAGTGAGCTTTATAGCATGTTAGCATTTACCCCTTAAGATGCTAATTAGACTGTGTAAGACTTAAGCAAAGAGTATGGGCAACAATGGGCAACAATCAAAAAACCAAACAATAAACAGCAGCAATATTGTTGATTATTGATAACTGTTACTTACAACTCAGTGCCCTTTTATCTAAAGTCTTTCCAAAGTTCAGTGCAGTCCAGGGTAGTAGTAGTTGGATTGATAGTCAAAAATCACTGTATAAAGTTCATTGGTTAAAGTGCACTGGCAGATGTAGGATTGTGAAAAGAGAACAATGGGGGGTAAAGGTTTAGAGATTATATCTCCTACCACACAGGTGGACAGTTCAATTGAGACAATTGATCCTCGACTTGAAGATCCTGGGTAAGCTTGCCATTGATTGGGTGAACCAAGAAAAGACCCTGCCTGTGTGAGCAGCAGGACCAGTGACTTAGGTGGTAGTTCATTACAAACAATTATCTAATCAAAAATGAGCAAAATGATGAAAATACATAATGGCATAAATAGTGTACACTAACAGACAAAATACAACATAATTATTTTATATAATAATAAATAACAGTGTTCCTAGAACTCAGGTTACATTAAGTAACCACACGTAACGCCGTTCGGCGTCTAAACCATGAGCAAGGAAAGCTACATAGTGCTTACAGAGCCCAATTAACACGCAATGAAAATCAAATTAAATTCAAACTATGCTAATGATAAGCTAACAAGTATTATAAATTGGAGCATGGCTAATGCCTGATTAGCATAAAACAAACAACCACTCACTGGCTCTCTGTGACAAGTTAAGCATGCCACTCATGTCGAACACATCTACAACATCTATAAAGGTTGAGAAAATGGAAGGCGATGTTCACACAGGAAGAAAATACTACAGATAAGTTTTTAAGTATGTACTGATGTACTGCAGCCCTTCCAAATGCTACCACAATTGCCTACCTGACGGTCCGCCGCGCCCTCGGGCCGCGCCATGATTGAAACTATTTGTCCACGTGACTTACGTGTGTAACGTGACTACGAGTATCGCGAAAGGGCCCAAAATAACACAAGAACTCAAGAGCAGCACAGATAGCAGTGCAGAGTATAATATATAGGAATAATACATTTAGTTTATTTTTGCTGCTATTTGTGGGGTTACATTTTGTTTCATTCACGTGTTCAGATAATCTCCTCCACCTTGTGATGTCATGAAGCAGTAGTTTTCAAGTTAACAGCTACCTTTTACCATTTGTTCAATAGGGCTTGGCAATTCTAGGGCTGAAATCATCCAGATGATTTTAGTGAAGGTGTATGGAGTATAAAAACACAGTGGGCCACTTCCTATACTCCACCACCATATGACACCACAAGATGGAACAGAGTGTTTTCTGACTGAGAGAAGAAATTAATTTAAATATACAGGGTTTGTACGATAAATGTTTGAATGACACAAAACACAACTCCAGGTATGTTTTTGATGAGGAAAAAACATTATAACATAGATCAGAGAATAGTGTAATATGAGTCTTTTAAGAAGAGACTAAACGTTGAGGCAAATCCAAATACTTATATACTGTTTGAGTGACAAGCGAAAAATGATGAGATCTAATGAAGCTTACTGTGTCTTTTGTATGTGCGTGTACCTGTCCAACTGCTACTGTAAGCCATGTTCAGACTTGCAGATCTACCATCACTTTCAAAACCTACAATCACAATCTGTCAACTTATTTCTGTGTTCTCATTCAGTTATGTAATACGCAGGTGTGTGATCCTCCTATACACGCTAATGTTGTGACAATGGGTTGCTTGTATTGATTTGCAGTCATTGGTTGATTTTTGATTGATATATATATATATATATATATATATATATATATATATATATATATATATATATATATATATATATATATATATATATATATATATATATATATATATATATATATATACACACACATAGGTTCACTTGACTTTAGGAATGCATGATACTAATATACTACTAATACTGGAGTTGATATTGGCACTGATTCAGGAAAATTTGCTGGATCGGGTATCAGTTCAGTCCTGGTTGGAAGCTTGACTGATTGTTGGCCCAGAAAGTCTCATAATGTTTGAACTTTATTGATACAAAACTTTTCATTTATTACTTGAAGGAAGAACAACAGTTACATAACACAATTTGATCAGTTTTGTAATACGTTAACTGCGTTACACTGATATCGGTAATGGTATCGAAACTGAAAAAGCTGGATCGTGCAACCCTCCCTGGCTTATGTTTTGGACATATTTTTAAAGGTCAGTCAATGATGGACCTTAACAGAGAAACAATGTTCTTCATAGTTCTCATCCAATAAAAAGGGCAAATGGCATTTTCTTAAATCTTAAAGGGACAGTCCAGAATTTTTGACATAGAACCTCATTTCAAAGTTAACCAGAGGGTTGGAGACATGCGGAGACACTTTTTAATATTCCATCCAGTCCTTGTATTTGCAGAGGTCGCTGGTGCTAGGCTATCGCATGTCATTGGCATAGTTAGCCTGTCACTAAAAACAGTCTTACCCACTCCACAAAGCACCCGAAGCAAATCTATTATTACACCAGACTGTTGATGTGAATGTCTGTGTTGATACAATAATTTTAGAAATAAAACCAGCCTTGCATTTGAAGGATTTATGTCTGAGCAGCAGCAGTGAGCTGTACTACCTGATAGAAAGCTTGGCAGCGGCAGACTGATATCACCTAGCACCTATCTTACCGGCAAAGTAAAATTTCACTGCTGTTGAGAAAATAGTCCCTAAACATGCGACAATTCATGCGATGCAAGGTTACTTTTATTTCAAACATTATTCTATCAACACAAACATTTACATCGACAGTCTGGCGTAATAATAGATTTGCTTCGGGTGCGCTGTTTTTAGTGGCAGGTTAACTATGGCCATTGACATGCACTAGCCTAGCAGCAGCGACCTCTGCAAGTACAAGGACTGGATGGCATATTTAAAAAAGTGTCTCCACACGTCTCCAACACTCTGGCTCACTAGAAAATGAAGTTCCATGCCCTAAATTTCAGACTGTCCTTTTAAGAAACAAAAGTCAGATCCTGGACCTTTACATGAAATAAATATTAGAGTGAGGTTCTTCTGACTATATTTGGATAAAAAATGTTTTTAGCCTGGCTCAAGATCTGGAGATGGGTACTAGAGCTTTACAATGTGGCCCCTAATGTTTTTGCCAGGTTCTAACTGCAACATTGAAGGATGGGTCAAACGCCAAACAGACAAATGTCAGAACAGAGACAATAACGTATAGCTTTACCATATTATCCTGCTATAGAATTTGGAGTAGATTCACTCTGTGTCCTAGGCAGGTCTTGGATTGCCATCAGTGTCAGCACCGATTTGAAACACTCTATATTATACTCCCCTTCCATGTAAAAACCATACCCAAGCACCACATTTGGGCAGTATTTTGAATGACTGCTCTTTGCATATTTTCACAGAGTCCAGGTCGCCCACTCAAGGTTTTACTTTAGTCAGTGTTTGGCATTTACATCTCCCAGATATAATAACACATTTAGAAATACTTTGAAACTTTTGAACCTGGGTGCTTAGGTCACGCTCCAATCCCAACCTCATGAGTGCACGGCCCCATTGGCCCTGTATTGGCCCTCTATCCACAGGCTCGAGGTGATTTTAATGAAGCAGAACAAACGTGCATCAAGAGAAAGGAAAAAAGCAAAGTCTGACGTGTGATTGATTCCTCCCCTTTTCTGTGCCTGCTTCTAAGTTGCTGGTAGAGGCCTCAAATGCAAAACATATGTTAATGTGGACAGATAGAAGAGGACACTGGAATATAAAATGAAAACATAAAGAGATAATGATGACAGATGGTGCTATTGAAAATCATTGCGCCCAGAATGTGAAGGCATGCAGGGGCTGACTTTGACTGGTTTTCAGCTGGGGAAAGGGCCAGGACATGACATCACATAACCCAAAATTCCTCCATATTGGCAGCTGTGTCCACAACAATCCAGATGTCAAAAACAATAAAGACAAAAGCATTAAACCTAGTCCCAAAGTTGGCGGTAGTTTTCTGCAAACTTTTCACACCACTGCACATAAATGAAGACATAAGACATTCTTTAAAGAAGTGGTGGGGTTAAGCTTTTGGCAGGTTATGGTTCTGGAAGCCAGTGCCAATCCATGTGCCAAAAAAGCAAGAATGCAGACAGGGTAGAGTGTTTTTTTCACCACGTCATCACAACAAAGTGCGGAGCTGCTGACCCAACACGGTCTATTGAGAGTTGAAGTTCTTTTTTTGCATCAAAATGACTGCATGTACAAAAAGATCTAAGCCAGTCCAACTTCATTTGTAAATGGTTACATTTTTTATAAAACGCTTTTCCACCTTCAAGGCACTGAAAGCTCTTTACATCAAGGAACCACTCATCCATTCACACACATGTTCATACATCAGTGTGCACAGACACTGGGATCAAGATGGGTTAAGTGTCTTGCCAAAGGACACAATGATAGCATTCATTTGTGGGAGCTGGATTTGAACCACCAACCATCAGATCAGTGAACAAACGCTCTACCAACTGAGCTTCTGTTATCAGAGGTGGGACTTGCAAGTCGTGACTTTGTCTCGAGTCAGACTTGAGTCACTATTTTTAGGACTTGAGACTTCACTTGATAAAATGGACCAAGACTTGGGACTTGACTTGGACTTGAAGGTCAATGACTTGGGACTTGACTCGGACTTGAAGCCTGTGACTTGAGGAGACTTGAGAAGCACTTTTAAATCTGAATTATTTCTATTTTGACTGTAACGATTCACTCTAATATCTTGTCAAGACATTTAAAAAGAAAAAGTTAGCATTTTTACTACACTTATTTACTCTATACATGCTCACATATAAATATACTATGACTTTATAAGTACAATTTATCTTTAAATTCATATAAATTGCAAAAATCTAAGCTACATTACTTTGGTTTAAAGACAATGAAATGACTTGAAGCTCAAAGCAGATGACTTGACTTGGACTTATGGGCCAGTGTCTCGAGACTCAACTTGGACTTGCCTATATTTGACTTGGGACTTGACTCAGACTTGAGGTCAAAGACTTGAGACTTACTTGAGACTTGCAAAACAGCGACTTGGTCCGACCTCTGACTGTTCCCTATTTGTATAGCATTTGTATAAGTCTCCAAAGTACTGCACAGAGTTGGCACAATATCAATGAATACATTTAATAAAATAAAGCACCAAAAATAAATAATAAAAAACATGAAAAATAGAAAATAAAATCTGAAAAAGATGAGAAAAAAGAAAGTAAGTACATAACAATGAGTGTGTATAGGGGATAGGCCCAAAATAGAAATGTTCAAATCTCTGGCACCTCAAATTATCTGACAAGTAAATTTTGTGTAATATGGTTCCTTTAAAGTGTTCTGATAATATGCTCAATATGCTTTCTTTTTGGATTTGGCTTCTGTTCTTGTTACATAATAGTGTTGTCACGATATAAAAATTTCAAAGTCAATGTTGGATACCAAGGAAAAGACTCAAATCCGATACCACGATCATAATAAAAAACACTACTTTTTTGGACAATAGAATAATAACACCTGTTAGTAGTACTTTTTATTATCCTTGTAGGGAAATTCTGCTCTGCATTTCACTCATCCTTTCAGGAGCAGTGGGCAGCACATGAGGCGCCCGGGAACCTATGATCTTGTTGCTTGGCTTGGTCAGGACCTCAGTTGGAGGATTTAAACTATGGTGCATGTTTTGGGTCAATGGGGTAAACTGAAGTGCCTGGAGGAAACCCACTCAGACACGGGGAGAACATGCAAACTCTACACACCTTCTGGCTGTGAGCCACCATGCCAGCCAAAGCTGTCTTGTGAATTAGAATTTTTTTTTGGATCAAAATGTCAAATGAATAGGCCTGTTTAGTTTCAAAACTAGTTTTAGTATTTGATTAGTATCTGATTTTCGACCTTTAATAACCCTGTCATGTAAGAGAAGTGCACAAGACCAATGAAAAAGCCTCTTCTAAGTTTAATGTCAATAGCGTCAACTTATTCCAGCCATGTTTGCTTTTAGTTTCTCCTCTTACATATGATGTCATTGATTGATTGCTGAATTTAGTTTGTTTCCACATAATTAGAAAAAATAAAATAATATTGCTTGGGTAGTTCTTGGCTGATTGAGGAAAAATGTGGTTGTTGACACGGTACAAAGTTTACTCTAATGATAGATGGAGAGTCATTATGAAATCCCATGCACAGATTAGACGTTTGATGAATGCACCACACACATACCTGAACATTTAGTCTGAGTTTTCTCAAACAGAAAACACTCTGTTCCACCTTCTGATGTCATGTGGTAATACAGGAAAAGCTCCACTGTGTTTTTAAAGGTGTACTATATATCTTCAGTAGAGAGTCCGTCAGCTTCTTGTTTGGAAATGTCATAGCTCTGCCTGGAATGTTCTACAGTATGACATTAAACAGCTCTACATTACATGAATTAAATTACAGGTGGTTTTATAGCTCAAAAATATCTAGAAAACAGGCATTCTGACTGTGAGCGGGGTTGCCTCTCCACAGATCTGACATGTAACTTGGTCTGGTTTCACCACATGGTGGAACAAAGCATTCTGAGCTGTGGAGATGTAGACAAACTAATATTACAGTGTTACTCAAACATGTGTCAATGAAACAAAACACAACTCCAGGTATGTTTTTGATGAGGTAACAACAATCTAACAATAAATCTCACAAATAATTTTGTGTCATAGCAATAAAACTCCTATGCAAATTAGACATTTGAATGCACCACACAGAAGCTGGAGGGCGAGATCCAGCGTGAATCATAGAGTTTTTGTCCAAGGTGAGGTATTGCCTGAAGGAGGTGACTACTTCAACTGGCAGCCTGTTTCTTCACATACCTCTCCACTACTTTCTACTTCTTTGACTCTGAACCAACACCTCCATTCACTTTCTTTCCATGCCAGGAGCAATGCAGACTTCTTCAAAGCGCCATGTCAGCCGTGCATAATACTTTTTGACATGAGGATTGAAGTAGTGAGTGTTGAGGTAAGCTTAACCTTTTTAGTGAAACATGGTAAAAAGGTTTAAGGTTGTTGGAGGAGTAGCTGGATTTCCAAATCAAACAACTCTTGCCCTGATTATCTGCTTCATTGACTTTGTAAGGAAATCCAAGAAGGTCAGGAATTATACTATTGGTGGAAAATACTTAATAGAATACAGAATGTATCGTGTGTTGATACAAAAGCGTGTGTGGTTTCTCAAATATCACTGTTTCAATTTTGACATCAAAAGAACAAATTCTGTCCAGATTTTAACTTCATAAATCATGTGGTTGACTTGCTTGAATGGGCAGGTTTTTTCTTCTTTCCATATTTTATTCCCACTACCTCCAGTAGTTGGCGTGCTAACACTAAATCACAGTATGAAGCATCGCAACACAGCATGATGTGTGTTTTCTGGACATAGACATAGTTTTAGATTTTTTAAAACGTGAAATGTGAAAACAGAGGTATCCAAGAACATGTTTAAAGGCCAGTAAGACTACAAACAATAATGTTTTCCTTACCTGGTCAGATAGAACCACGCGCTTTGACAAAACTTTACAAAGATGAGTGGATCTGGAGTCGTATCCTATCTCCCTGATTTCAGAGGGAGTTATTGACAGGTGGATTAACCAATCAGAGAGATTTATGGTTCGCACTCTTAAAAAATAAACATGGCTATTTATAAAAAGGGATAAAAACAACATAAAGGACTGAGAAGCAGATGTTTACTCCCTAAAGTTTGTGGCTAATAAACACAATGAAGAGAAGTCCTACTAGAAACACACAGGTAGAACATTAACACATAAAAACACATGAAGCCTCATCATCACCCCGGGATGTATAAACATTCTTAACACAACTCCAGTTATATGGAGAATAATTCAGGTCTGAGTTGGGTTTGCTCAGTGTCTGTGTGGAACAATTTCCATGTGAATATAAACCGTAGATTGTTGGTAAATTCTGTTTTCAATTCTTCAGTTCATTCTTTCTTCACTCTGTTTTTTTGTCAGACAGGAGAGTTTGTTGCTGCTTCACATGTTTCAAGCTCTTCCCGTAGCTTTCCTCAGAAGGTCCACCTCATAGTGTACTGACGTCTTTGGTTTTGTTAGACAATGGGAAAATCTTACGCCCCCTGTTCTCTGACGTCTTCTCCAGGACTGCATCCCATGTGTGTGATAAGGTGTGCACTCCCTTGTCATGATTTATGTACCTTGGACCTTGTTTGCGGATCTCGATGACCTCTATGATCCAGCGCTGGTCTGTCCTGACTGACAAACACCTTAAAGCTCACAGTCAGAGCATGCCGATTCAGTCTAAAGCATTGTATTACTAAACATATTATAAGCAAGTTGAAACAAAAACAAATGGACACACTTTGCTTTTTGGAGCCAACATTTCACTATCGCTACCAGATAGCTTCATCAAGGATTGTGTTGGTGACTGTGATGCCAATTCATACAACTTTGTCTCCGGAGTGACAGAGTCCTCCAGTCACCTACACAAGCCCTGAAGAAGATATCAAAAATGTCTAAAAATTTGCATAATTTAATTGCTAAATATAAGTTGTAGTCAAATATATTTTGTTTGATAAAGTAACTTTCCAGAGGCACATACAAGCATGACAATACGCTTGTCTCCAACCTGTAAAGGTCAATGCAGAACAGACCTCTCATTGTTTACTCCACTGATTACTGTTAAACATTTTTATTTACCGCCAGAGCCAACACCGTAAAACACACTAAATGTTTCAAATTAGAATGAAGAGCTTTGCATTTATTGCGCTGTGTGTTGTCTGCCCAGAGACATTTGGAGCTTCCTGGAACAATGCTGTGGCTAATCCCGGACCCCTCCAGACAAACATTTTCATTGGATACCTGCTTTTCTGTAAAACTGCAATTATGATAAAACTCCAATGGAACTTTTTTGTAGCAGTTTTATTAAATTTGAACCACAAGTCTCAAAAGCGCTGATGGCTGTGTGGCTTCGCAAACTCTCTGACCTTAGGCAACCTTCCATCTCTCAAATCATGTGTTATTCCCTTGTTTCCTGTGCATGAAGCTAAAGAGGTTATGGTCTGATAATGACAAGAGTGGATGACGAGTAAAGGAAATCAGGAACCAAATTCAAACACAGCAACACAAAGCTCTTTGTGATGAGAAAAGCTTTTGTCATATCATAAAGCATTGGCTTGGTTCAAGATCAGTTTGTGCTTGTGTAGCCAGGCTCCGCTCAATTTCATTTCTCCAGTGACTAGGTCAGGAATCAGAATACACCAGATGGTTTACAAGAACCTCGAAAGTTGTAGACCATCACCGGCCAATCAGCAAAGAGCTGTGAAGCCATGACTGGGTCCCTTTTGTGATACAGCACAACAGCAAACAAAGCGGTCAAGATGGATGTAGACCAAGCCATACATTCTGTGTTGGCACCGATTCTCAAGACTGAAGATTTAAAGCAGAACAACAAGAATGTTTGATGAATTTTATCAAGGGGAAAGACGTTATTGCCCTTCTTCCTACGGGATTTGAGAAAAGCTTAATATACCAATTAGCCCTGTTAGCGGCACATTACATATGTCACAACCAAATAGCAGTGATAGGTTAAATAAAAAAGTACCTGCCAGATGTTGAGCAAACTAATCCTAACGGTGCGGGGTCAGACAGTTTACACAAAGTGAAACCGGGTGATGAACCAGGCTACTTGAATGTGACCCAGAGACAGCAAATCTTAATTGTGCCCCAAAAACTGCATATAAATATTGGTCAGTAATTTTCAAAACCAACATGTTTTATTTTATTATAATTATTCATTTCAAAGCAGAGCTGAAGTCCAAAACAGTTTATTTATTTTTGACAGAATATGGTAAATGGCCAAATTTGTGTAACATTTCAAGGCACTCAAAGCACTTTCAAGGAACACTCACTTATTGACACACATATATTCACACACCAGCATACACAGGCACTGTTGGCAAGATTAGACAAGTGTCTTGCCCAAGGACACAACCAAAACCAAACTATGGGTCAATAGCAGTGTAATATAGAAGCAAAGTCTGGCTATACCAACATATCAGATTGTATTGTCCAAGTATTGTCAAAGTTCCACCTTAAACATTTGCTAATATTGTTACAAACTACAAAATAACATTTACCCAGGACTTGATGTTCCCCAGAGCTGCTGCTACTGTCCAGAAGTGATTATGTAATCCTTTTAACAGAGTAAAAAAGAGAAACGCCACCAGTGCTCTCTCCTAAACTCAGCTCCAGCTGGCAGACCGTGTGCTTTTGTTGACACTGTGGAGTGGGTCTGAACATGTCCTCTTTGCCTCACACCAGCTCTGCAGCATATGTGTTTGTGCTTATGTATATATTTCCAAATTGCAGTGGGTGAATTAAGTGGTAATTTTATGGAAATGGCTGCGTGAAATGGAGGTGGCAGGCGGTTTTGCTGGACGCTGGAGTCCCGTCAGTGTTCAGTACAAGCCCGAGGAACATTATGTACACATGGGCACGTGCTTGTGGACTGCTCTTTTTGCAGTGGTGGAACAAAACAAAGTAAAAGTAGTAAAGTACTGTTATTAAGCATACATATTAGGTATTTGTACATTACTTAAACAGATTTTAATGTGGATACTTTTTCCTTTTACTTCATTTGAGGGCAGGTACTTTCTACGGCACAACATTTTTGAACAGGTTCATGGTTTATTTTTTAACATGTTTGTAGTTTGAACAAAATCCAACACAAATCTTTATCAAAATCACTACATCCATCCGTCCATCCATTTTCGTCCGATTATCCAGGCCGGGTCGCGGGGGCAGCAGTCTAAGCAGGGACTCCCAGACTTCCTTCACCCCAGACACTTCCTCCAGCTCCTCCAGGGGGATCCTGAGGCGTTCCCAGGCCAGTCCAGAGACATAGTCCCTCCAGCGTGTCCTGAGTCTTCATTTGAACCTTTATTAGATCTCAAAATTTGCACAAAATACTTTTACTTTTAAGTACATTTTTAAACAGTTTACTTTAATACTTTTTCTTTTGGCTTGACTTACTTTGATGTGGTACTTTTACTCCAGTAATTGTACTTTTACTTAAGTAACAAAACTGAGTACGTCTTCTATGACTGTCTGCTTGCAAATGCTGAGAGTAAATGTTAATAGTTTTAAGTGACATTTATGTGTTTTGTAGTTGGATTTTATAACGTGTATTTTTTATTTGCATACAGTGTTGTATAAAACCCACTGACTGATTTGAAAATGTTTTCTTAAAATACATTTGTACACTGTAAAATGTAAATACAGTATGCAGCGGTGTGAGACAAAAGAAATACTTCCTTGTCAACATGTGGCCTGCAGTATTCTGAGAAAAGCACTGAGCCAGATCTAGACTTCCATGAACTCAACTCGGGCCCTACACAAGTGACCAGGATTTCATTCCTAACTGTAAACTGTTGAGTAATATTTGTTTTCTTTTTGTAACTTTATTTTTAAGAGCCTGTATTACACTATTTTCTGATCTATAATAATAGTGGAGTTGTGTTTTGTTTCATTCACACATGTTCACACAAACCCTGCATATTTAGGATGAGTTTTTCTTCTTCTCACAAATGGAAAACACTCTGCTCTACCTTGTAATCAGAGAACTATAATAAAATCCGGAAGATGAATCCAAGATGGCATCGTATTGTTTTCAATGACCTGTCCTCAATGATGCATGGGCCCAAAAAAGATTTTCACTTCGGACCAATCAGAGCGAGATCTGGTAGAGCGGCAAGCGTGGGTTCAGAACGGGGCTAGGCTAAGTCTTACAAAGCTAACTTTTAGGCGCTTTGAGGACTTAAAAATGTATTTATTTATTTTTTTTAAGTTTATGTTGTGAAAATAGAAAAGAATCCTACAAAATCCAACCTTTGTGAAAGTTGTCGATGCCCTGTCAGCCAAATACGGGTAGTGTGAATTCCCAAAAGATGCACTGTGCTTCTACAGGAGAATTCTTTCTAGACCCAAGCTCCCGGGAGCTGCAGTACCTGGAGCAGCCACTAGTTGGTCTCAAGTTTGTTTTTATTATAGATCCATGCTTGTGATGCTGTGCTGCAATACAGAAAATGCTCTACTTTGTTTTTAAACTTCACACATCTTCACCAGAATCATTTGGATAATTTCAGCCCTGTAATTACCACTCTCTGCTTAACAAAAGGTAAAAGGTAGGTGTTGAAAACTAAATAACACAAGGAGGTAAGCTTTATAATGTCAACTATGAACAAAATCTACAGTGGAATCCTCAGGCGTGACAGTGCACCTGACAGTTTACCCCAGAGGCAGTACACAATGGGCCTAATCCAAAGAACTGATTATCCCAGAGTATTTAAGTATAACAGAACTTACAACTCTGTCTGATAGAATGTGTCAATAACTAGTGCTGTCATGCGATAAAAAAAATTGAGATTAATTAATTATGATCTGTAATTAATTAATCTAATTAATCTCTTTTTAATCTCACCTAAAAATTGCTGAGAAAAGACTTCAATTTGAGGTATTTTCATTTAAATTCATTATTACATTATTGTGGCATATCAAAAGACTCATATAGAACAAAAAACAGTGACTTTATAAAGTCATTTATTTTTTAACAAACTTTAACAGATGCAGTCACTTACATTCCACAGTATCATCATTATTATTACTATTACTAATCTGCAGTGTTGGGAAGGTGACTTTTAAAATGTATTCCCCTACAGATTACAGATCCCAAAATGTAGTTTGTAACTTAATCCATTTAATTACTTAAAGTGAGTAACGTAATTTGAATACTTTGGATTACTTGATATTGTCATGCTTTTTAAAACTACATGAATGTAGCAATCACATCCTGCAAATGTTGTTCTTGTTTGTTCTCTTCAAATTGGCTGTTGAGCCCAAGTCTCCATGAATAAGAAACTGTTTGCTGTAAAGTAGCAAAGACAAGGAAATCTGAACATAATAACCTTTGTCTACTTAAAGACAATAAAAAGTCCAGTCTTTCCTTAACCATATTAAAAATATTATTGATAAGAGAAATGCTTTATATATGAGATCACTGGTTTTTGTCCTTGTTTTAGTCCTGGTTTAGACCTGGTTTTAGTCCTGGTTTTAGTTCTGGTTTTAGTTCTGGTTTAGTCCTGGTTTAGACCTGGTTTAGTCCTGGTTTAGTCCTGGACTGGGTTAGTCCCGGTTTTAGTCTTGATGTTAGTTCTGGTTTAGAGGCGCACAGGAGGAAGCGCGGTTTACGCAGCGTACGCGAGAAAACGTACGCGGCGCACGGGAGGACAGCGGTGTCCGCGCAGTAACTACAGAGGGAAACGTGGTCCGCACGTTCTCAGGTTAATGACGATGATGAAGGTGTGTGTTTGTGTGTGTGTGTTTGTGTGCGTGTCCCCTCATGTGGCAGGTCACTATAGGACAGTAGTGCAGACATCATGAGCCTATGCAGGTTGTTTTCACCAGTGACATTTAAGTTGTAGGGGATTTTATATTTGTTATTTTCTTTTATATTTCACGTCGGGAGAATAATTTCCAAGACACGAATGTGTTTTTACCTGTGCACTGTTGCCTCTGTTCTACTGGTTCTACGACCTCGTCCATTGTGCGACTGACACCGCCAACGTTAACATGACGTTTACATCGCTCTTATTGCATGCGTTTTGTGTGGGTTTCCGGCAATGATTGGAATTACCGAAATAAAAAAATGTATAAATGTGTTTTTTGTGTGTGTGTGTGTGTGTTGTTGTCCCAACAACACATAAAAACAGATTTTATAATAAAGCAACTCGCATACAGAAACAGTAAAGTTAGAGATTAAAAATGAGATTAACGTGATTAAAAAACATAACGCGCTAAATATGACTGTAATTAATTAATCGCAATTAACGCGATAATTTGACACCCCTATCAATAACTTACAAAATATATATTTTTAAATTGCTATGTATGTATGAATGCATGTATGTATGTATGTATGTATGTATATGATATGACTGTAGCAAATACAAGTAGAGCAGTACATGTGCTCAGTAAATGTCAGATGAAACTCAAGTGTTGCAATGTGTACAACTGAAAACTGTAAAAGTAACAAGACACTGGATACACATGGTACTACTGTAAGCTGAAGGTGGGTTGTTTCTACTAAAGCATCGTTAACTCGTAACGGCATACACACGGTTCTCCATTTTTCTTTTATTAGCAATTAGCCCCTTTAAACAACAATTACACCCAGCCTAGTGTACTTGCTCACTCCTGACTGACTGTCAGCTCTGACCTCTTATGTAACCGGTGTGATGGGGTTTGCAGGCGGCTGTGTGCCCCCGACCTGTCTCTTCTGCCAACAGTATCTGTTTCTGCAGCCCCTCTAGCAGATTTGTGAAGAGTGCACACAGCTGTCCGAATCTCACACTTTTCAGGAAACTTTTATAACACTGCTTTTTATGTTATTGCCATTAGAATCATTGTCCGTGAAAATGTTCCAACTAGAGTCTTCCAAGAATTGTTGACTTACTTTTGTTTTTTTTATAAGAACAGGCTATTTCTCTTATTGCCTGGCACTATCCAATTCCTTGTACTGAGCACATTCCTCAGTGCAGATGGCAATGCAAAAGTACAAGTTTAAAGCAATAATATGTAACTTTCTGGAGGTGGCACATCACCCACATCAAGGAGACAGAAAGTTAAAACCATACTTGGAAGATTGATGTGCTTTTTGCAATACTGTAATATTTTCATGGAAACAAGCAGGAGCCGGTTTCACTTCGTGGAAACCGTCTGACCTCGCAGCATTAGGATACGTTGGCTCAACGGGTAGGCGGGTACTTTTTTATTTAACCAATCACTGCTATTTTGTCTTGATGTATGTAACGTGCCAAATCCCGTAGGAAGAAGGGCAATAACGTCTTTCCACTTGATAAAATTCACCAAACATTTTCTTTTTTCCAGCTTTAAATCCTTGATCTTGGGAATCGATTTCAACACAGAATGTATGGCTTTGTCTACATCCATCTCGACCGCTTTGTTTACTGTTGTACTGTACCACCAAAGGGACCCAGACAGGCGCTTGAGTTTGACGTCATGGCTTCACAGCTCTTTGCTGATTGGCCGGTGCATGGCCTACAACTTCAGGGGTTCTTGCAAACTGTCTAGTGTATTCCGATTCCTGAGAGAAATGAAATTGAGCAGAGGCACTAGGTGGTACCAGCTTGGCTAAGAGAAGCCCCTCCTCCAGGCCAAATAAATTTTAAGATCTGCCATACTGGTAAAAATAAATTAAGTATAAGTATAATGGAAAAGAGATATTCATCTGGTCATTTTAACGCAGTTTAGAGAAGAAGTTATCTTGTATCTTCCAAATCTGAAGACATAATCAAAGACAATATTGAGGCTTTGTTTCTAGGTCTTTGTATGCAGTGAACTCTCGCTTAGTTGGACTCCTCACATTATTTATTTTGTCTGATGTCCATGTTGAGATGTTGCCTCAATATTACGCCTACGCTTTTGGTTGTGGACAGCAAAACATGAGTGTCCTGTGGGTTAGCAGAAGATGAGATGAGACTTATCACTTGTTTCTGTTATGGTCTTTTTTCTTGATGTAGAATCCCATACATCTATATATTCCATACTAAAAACTGTGGTTGATTCACATTTTTATTATTTATTTATTTTTGTTCAGTAGAGAAGGTCAATTCCAACTCTGAAATTATCCAAAATTGAACGTGTATGTATATTAAAAGAAGGTGGAGGGTTTTCTGTATTTCCACCTTTTCTGTTTGAGAAAATAACACAGCATAAATATGCAAGATGTGTGTGTTAAACATGTGTGAATGAAACAAAACACAACTCCAGGTATGACTGTGATGAGGAAACCACATTATAACATAAATAAACCTTTGATAACCAAGAATTCTTGTATCATCAACATCTGTGAAGCTCCAACTGAGGTATTTACTCCGCTTGTTACAGCTTCACATTTACCCAGCATGCCTTTTTTAAGCCACCATCATTTAAAACATGTCCAGATATCATGTCATGTTATTGTATGTAATCTATGCGTTCATGCCTCTTCCGAGTATTCAAGGAACATGAACTGTACAGAAGTGCAGCCTAAACCTGAGTAGAGCCGTTTAGATCCAGCTGTGTAGAATTAAACCCGGCTGCTGATCCCGGAATGCCTCAGAGACAGGCCTGCCCCGTAAATCAACAAGTACTGTATCCTCCAACACGCAGGCATTTAGCTTTTAGCTGCAATACCAAAATAGACTGAAAAAGCAGTTAGTAATGCAGTATTTGCTTTTCAGAACTGTGTGAATTACGTTGTAGTATGGGTTCGTGATTTCATTTTGACGTGTTAATAGTGATAATGTGATATCAACCGTCACATCATCACTGTTGCATTGTTGTTCCTTATAGCCTCTTGTATATAGCTGAAATACTTTTATTACTTATTTTTTATTGTTTTGCTATCTTTTTTACTACTTTTTGAGAATGTATTATTAACATTTATATTTTTGCTCTTTGATATTATATTATATTGTGATGTGTGAGCTACTGTGTCCAAATAATTTCCTTTGCGGATCAATAAAGTTTGTCTAAGTCTAAATCTATAATGAGACTTAGACTTTATTGATCCACAAAGGAAATTATTTGGACACAGTAGCTCACACATCACAATATAATATAATAAAATGTGATCTGTGATTATCAGTACAATTATCTGTGATTATGCATAACCTGTGATTATGAGCTGTACTTTTGTGTGTTTCTAACAATTTGTGTTTTGCTTATGATGTGTTATTGTAAAGCTGATACAGTGTCTTGTACAAGAATTTGATTTAAAGGGATAGTAAATATATAACAATTGCTTCAGCCTTTTCCTTTCATTTGGTTAAAAACATACAAAAACATGTCTATATGCTGTACATTATGTAAACTGAATTACTGCAAAATCCCCCCATCATCATATATTATAATAACAAAGAGCAACAATATAAATGGTTATAATAATTTCTAAATAAGTAGCAAAAATAGCAAGAGAACGGTGTCAAATAATTTATAATTATATAAATGTATATGTGCAATTAAAAAAACAAACAAAAAAGGAAATATGGTAATACAAATATATCTCAGCTATATACAAATATACAAGACAACTAATTACTGCTAATTACTAATTAATAGTTTAGACATTATGCAATCGTATGGGGAGCTGTGGTTGTGGGTAATGTGTGTTTGAATTCGTATCAAAAATAGTTTATTAAATGGTAATTTATACAAGGCAGAAAAAGGATAGTCAAATCTGTTAGTACTTATGGGTATTTGAAGTCTCTGGAGAGTATTGTGTAATGGTCAATGGCTGTCGAGAAAACATGATGTCATGGGAGATGTCATTCAGTGTTTTATGGTCTTATAGTTATAACGAAACGCCTATAGTGCAGGTGTTGGAAGTTGGAATATATTACAAGCTTTCTAATAGTTCTGTCAATGTTGTTTTCTTTATAGTTTAGTAGAAGATAACACATTCATTGGTGCTTGCATTAAAGATGCACTGAGAATTTGTTCAGGCGTATGGGGCATCACCTTCTTTTCTCCCTGGAATTGTTGACACTTGGCCTGAAGAGTCCTGTATTACAGTTTTAAACATATTTACTTACCATTTATTTACATTTTGTTCTTTTAATGATTAAAAATAAATTCATTTTTACTGGGCTGGGTCACATCTGTGTTACTGTTGTCATGATAGTAAAATTTCAAACTCAATTTCAACAGCAAGGAATAGACTCAATACTCAATACCGATTCTGATCAGAAAAGAAAACAATTTCTTTAGACAATAGAATGTGATTTTAAACATTAAATCATAGTACTTTCTTTTATATTTCTAAGTGGTCTTATATCCTTCAGTGGTCCAGGTAGGTTCCACCCTGGTCCATTGGCATATACTAGTCTATGTGCTCTTATACTTGTTCTGATACAGCTCAAGGTCTTTCTAAAGATATATCAAAAAGGCTAATTTCTGTCTTATAAATGTGATTTGCTCAAAAATATCTAATATCTAGTTTTAGAATAGATAGGTATCTGATTTTCAATACTTTTGGAACCCTTATTATGTGCAGCACTGTGGAAAGCTGGTAAACCTGTGCTTTACAAATTAAATTGGACTAGACATACATATGTTTGGGATGAAAATGCAGTCAATTCATGTTTCAAATCACGTTTCATCAGAGTAAGAATGTCGTCTATGATATTTTTGACTTTGTTACTTACACAGCTCGTAAATTCACACGTGTCCGTCAGTATAAAATTTATGAGCACAACTGTATTCACCAGGACAGTGGAGGAGTAAGACTATCTTGGAAATCTGTTGCACAACTCTTTCTTGTGAATGAGTCCTCTCACCAGTTGACCACAGAAAAAATGTGTACAGTATATATTTTATCTGTAAGATAACATACAGTATATATTTCATACTGTCATTCAACTTGTACTTTAAAGGTCCTATATTACACACAGAATTGACTTTTGTGAGCTTTAAGTCATGGAGTTGTGTTTTGTTTCATTCTCACGTGTTTGAGTAATCCTGGTTTATTACTCTTTACATCTCAAAACCTCAAAATTCTCTGTTCTACCTTGTGAGGTCATGAAGTGGTAGTTTTCAAATTAAAAGCTACCTTTTAAAATTTTGTTCAGCAGGGATTTGCAGTTCCAGTGCTGAAATCATCCAAATGATTATAGTGAAGGTGTATGGAGATTAAAAACACAGTGGAGCACTTTCTGTATTGTCACGTGACATCACAAGGTGGAACAGGATGTTTTCAGTTTGAGAGAGTGTATGTTTGTGATGAGGAAACTACATTGTAACAGGAACAAGGGTGCAGGTTTGGGCTCAGCTTTGGTGGGGACATTAAAAATACACAGAGTCTGGGTGAGAGAGGTGGTTTCATTTTTCAGTTCGCAAAATGTACAGTTTGTGTCCTCTGCCCTTCTAGATGATTCTTTAGTGGGTAACAGTGATGTAGAAGTTCATAGTAGATTTCCCTTTGCTTGTTGGTGATGAGATATTTGTGTGGTAATGTCCAAACATTTTTCCATGGAATATTATCAGTAGAGTTCAGCTGCTAGCGCACAAGTAGAGCTCTGTTTGGGAGGTGGCCTGGCACCACTAATGACATCAATCTTTTGCAGCCAGTCAAATAGCGGCAGGGGTAACCCTGTCTTCATATCACTGACTGTATCTCAGACTTGATTAACTTGATTAATTGAGTTAGGAAAAATATTGGAATACATTTATATTTTTGTTTATTAAAATAAAATGGCAAATATTGGTAGAGACTTGTTTTTCCCAAATATTGGTTGTGACATATCCCCACCGTCCCTATGCACACCTACGCCCAGGAACAGGAATCCGAGAATAGTGTAATAAGGGCACTTTAAAGGCATTGAAGTTTGGAGGCACCAATCCCATATTTAGAGATCTCTTTGGAGTCTGCATGTTCTCCCTGTGTTTGTCTCAAAAAAAAAAAAAAAAACCTTCTTTTACCTGTGATAAATAACAGTTGAGTGCTGCAATTGTTGATTCTGCAGATATCCACGTGTCTTTGTAAAGGATTGCACATGTGTGTGGTTTTGGCTGACCAGGTAATATTTAATCTCCCCTCTAGGATTTCTCTGAAAATGAGATTCAAAACACCAGAGGGACTTTGCTAGTTAATAAAATATTGACTAGGGCGACAGCAGCACAGATGACAGAGTGCTCGTTCACTGATCTGAAAGTTGGCAGTTCAAATCTCACTCTCATCACTGGTAGAGCAGTTAGATCCACTGGACCACAAGTCGGTGGCGCATTTTCAGATCCCACAGTTGAATGCTGTTGTTGTGTCCTTGGGTCCAGTGTCATAAATAAACAACTGGTATAACTGAACATGCTGTCTTTATGGTAAATGCCGTGTGTTGAAAATTGATGTGCATTTCTTTCTACAATAAAGAATACCAAACAGTGTACAGCAGCTATAATTTTTCTTATTTACTACATTGTAATGGGTTTCCTCAACACTTTCAAATATGTGCTTCTCTGATAAACAGGAAATCACTGGTTAACAGCCCTCTCATTTGTCTGTTCTAACCATCAAAAGTCTTTCCTGTTGTTAATCTGTACTTATGGAATGTGTTTGCAAGTTTTCATTTATCAAGAAGACCAGATGTAAGCTTCAGATCTCATAAACTTTTATGTGTGAATGGACTGAATTTCCTTTGGGATCAATGAAGTCTCTAGTAGAGCTGTCTAACCTCTTAGCGCCGATTGTCACAAATATGTGACAAACCTTTTGGATCAAGATATAAGCTGAAATAGCAGCTGCATTCCCCCAGTGCCTGTTAGTGCATATGCAGGACCTTCCTAGAAACCTGTGGCAAGCACTTGTTTCTAGTTGTCACACAAATTTCTATTTATTTATTTATTTAATTTTTGCTATAGTCAAATTAATAATCTAATTTAATTTACCATCTACTTAAAGGCAAAAACACACACAAAACTTTATTTATTTATTTATTTATTGTATATTGATGCATTGTGTAACTTTTCTGGTGGAGGGTCTGTTACTACTTTTCTTCATGGAGATGTTATAACTTTGTCTGGAATGTTTCACAGTATGACAATAAACCTTTTTATCTTCATGGAGACCAAACCAAGCAGGTCAGTTACAGGTCAGATCTGTGGAGAGGAGACCCATCTCACAGACAGAATGCCTGTTTTTCCTATGTATTTTGAAGGTATAAAACTAGCTGTAGTTTAATAAATGTACGGTAGAGCTTTTTAATGTCATACTGAGGAACATTCCATGCAGAGCAATGATATATCCATAGAAACCAGCATGTGATGGGGCCCCAACCAAAACCTTACATAGCTCACCCTTAAAAAAACATATGCAAGCTTCAAATGAACACAACTTGGACAATGTATACATTTTCTTTTAAATTTTTATTTGTAAATGGATTTACGTAGAACAAAAGCAACAAAAATATATATATCATTTTGAACATTTTTCCTGTTAAGTGTTTACAGAGCACAATTAAAAGAGGCACATTTGATGGCTCATTATGAACAATAAGGTACAGGAAGCAAAAACCAAACCTTGGATGAAAAGCTTCTCGGCCATTTAACCATGATGTGTAAACACTTATGCATTTATACCCACTATATATGAATGATCATGTTATTTACATAGCCTTAAAAATCTTTAAATCACAGAAATCACTAAAAGAATAGTTCATGTCTCCTCTTGGATGCATATACAATATTTACATACATTCACAGGCCCAGTGAACAGGCCCTCATTCTTCTGGGTGTATGGCTGCACATTTCCTCCATACAGGCGTCTCTCAGGTGCTCATCAGGCTTTGTCAAAGTACATTAAATGGCCCATATTACACTATTTTCTGATCTATATTATAATGTTGTTTCCTCATTAAAAACATACCAGGAGTTGTGTTTTATTTCATTCACACCTTTATCAGACATCCTGCATATTTCTTAGTTCATAGTTCTTCTCTCAAATGGGAAACACTCAGTTCCACCGTGTAATACCATGTGGTAATATAGGAAGTGCTCCACTGTGTTGTTTAACTCCATACATTTTCACTAAAATCATTTAGATTATTTCGGTCCTGGAGCTGCCATTCTCTACTGAACAAAGTGTAAAAGGTAGCTGTTAATTTGGTCTGGAACAGAGCATTTTGAGCTTTGGAGATGTGGACAGACACATTATTGCCAGGTCAGGAATCGAAAAACACTAAACAGTTTGCAAGAACTCCAGAAGTTGTAGATCGCGCACTGGACCAATCAGCGAAGAGCTGTGAAGCCATGATTTCAAACTCAAGCGCCTGTCTGGGTCCCTTTTGTGGTACAACACAACAGTAAACAAAGTGGTTGAGATGGATGTAGACAGAGCCATACATTCTGTGTTGACAATGATTCCCAAGATCGAGGATTTAAAACTGAAACAAAGAGAATGTTTTGTGAATTTTATCAAGGGGAAAGACGTTATTGCCCTTCTTCCTACGGGATTTGGTGCATTACATAAGTCACAACATAACAGCAGCGACTGGTTAAATAAAAAAAAAGGTACCCTCCTACCATGAAGCGAACAAATCCTAATGCTGTGAGATCAGACTGTTTCCACAAAGTGAAACCATCTGATGAATCAGGCTAGACATATACACCAAGATTACTCAAACATGTGTGAATGAAACAAAACACAACCCCAGGTATGCTTTCGAGAAGGTAACAATATTCCAACATGACTAAAAGTTCACATGAGTCAATTTTGTGCAATATAGGCCCTTTAAGGACAACACTTTATCACATCACTGGGACAATACTGAGCAAAGAGCTTATCCAGTCCCCTATTTGGTTCAAGTGGGATGCAGCATGGTCACACGCGGAAGACACAACAGTCATTGGTGCGTAAAGTAGGGGCCTCAGTATTCATATAAATCTTAAATGTGTTTTGTTTTCTACATTATTTTGAGGTATGTTGAAAAAAATACATCTTAATGTGAAAGCATCTTCATGAATTAAAGGTGCACTGTGTAATTTTTCCGATGGAGGGTCTGCCAACTGCTTGTTTCCACGGAGATGACTTTGCTGTCCTTTCCATGTCTAAAGAAACAAGCATGTGACACTTAAGGCCAAGTTATTGGTCAGATCTGTGGAGAGGCAACTTTGTAATTTACTTTTTAAATTTTACATTACAGGTAAATCAGTAACATCTCCATGGAGACAATTAGGTGACAGACCTGCTACCTGAAAAGTTGCAAAGGGCACCTTCAAGTTCAATGATATCATATGGCTTTTCTTGCATACTTATTTTTACTTTACATAACCTGGTGAATAAGTGCCACTTGGTAAGATACAGTGTTGTAAGCGCACATCTGTCACATCAGTATTGGAGCCCTTAGGGACATAGAACCAGAATAGAAATAGAGATGTAAATGTAAATCAGGCCATCCACTGTCCGAAATGAACAGTGCTCATATATGTGATAAAACGATACACTAAACAATGGCCCACTGTTCTTGATATGGTTTAAACAATATAATTTTATGCCTTTATACTTTCCAGTTACCAGTTAAACTTTGAGTTGTACATCCAGTTGTCGTACACATCTCTGCTCTTCATTGAGTGGCAGTAAAAAACTTTAAGTAAATAAAAAGTTACATAACCCAAAATGTTGTCTCCCAATGGCTCTTCTCACGGAGCACCACATGTGTCTGGGAGGATTGTTTGTCATTATCTTGATGCTTTCTTTGGTTCAAAACATTTGTGAACCAGATGATACAATGAGTTTGGATTTGTAAGCCAGGCCATACCACAAAATTGGATAAAAATCCAAATGATCTGGTTGGGCAAAGGACCAGAGATAATTATAAACTTACAGAGGCATCACTGGCTCTAATTCAACTCTTTGACACACTGACAACAAGAGGCTTCTTCAAGCTAAAGGAATGTTCATGTCTAAGTGTGGGTGGGACAATAAATTGCATTGTAGTGGCCATACTTTGGGTATTTCTAAACATAAAACCAAGAATTACCTTCTAATTTTCCATCTGTTCTGGTTAACAGGGAATCCAGAATTTATGAGTTTCCAAACCAGATATGTCTGACCCAATACTGTACATGATTGTCAAAAGGATATTGTCGTGATAATACTGCTACAATAGGCTGCACATGGCGATATGCGTTCTGTGTTTCCAGTTACCAACACTTTTTAGATTATTATTTTTGGTTGGCCCCGCCATGATTTCCCATCATTTACCACTGGTTTCCCTTTTGTTGGCATACATCACATATCAAATATATATCTACATTTACAACGCGTCACAGAAGTGTTCAGAGCACATCCCTCAGAGATGCTATACTGAAATAAGGCATTTCAATGTCAAAACACACAATTAAAAAGTGTAAAAATACACTCAATAGCTCATTTGTCTTCAAATTAGATTAGCTAAAGGATTTGAACGAGACAAATACAGTTGTAATATACAAGAAGCTTATTTCACCTGTGAAGGTGTTATGTCAAGTAACAGTTTTCTGTTTTCAATCAGGCTTATTTTTACAGTCCATTCCTCGCCACCCAATAAATTATCACAGTACCAGAATGTACGTCACGCGCACATATTTGAACATAAACACGGCTAACACAAGAGCCCCAGTCCCGCACACACGTTTTAAAGGGTGTTTGGACTCAACCACCCTTCTCCTCTCTCACTCTTTCACGCACACTCACTCACACACGTACAGTCCCATAGCCCCAGCAGCCCCTCCACAGCCCCGTCCCGCAGGCTGTCTGTGTGTCTGTCCTGAGCGGGCGGGTGGGGGCCTGGGTGGGGGTCTTTGCACGGTGGGGGTCTGAGCAGGGGTTGGGGGTGTCAGTTGGTGGCGCGTCCTGTCCTGCTGCTTCGTGGAAAGCGGTGCACTTTGAGGTGTTTGGACAGGTGATCACTGCGGGCAAACTTCTTCTCACAGACGATGCACTGGTACGGTTTGACTCCGGAGTGAGAGCGCCTGTGCCGGGACAGCTCATCTGACCGGGAGAACCTGCCAGCAGCAAAACACAGATCTGGGTTAGATTTACACTGCAAAACGTCATAACTACGTAACTTCAAATGACTCATATTAAGAAGAATTAACTTGATCTGAGGAGATTTCACTTGGAACAAGTTTATTTATTTATTTTTTCTTAAAGGGCCCGTATTACGTCATGATCTTGTTTCCTCATCTCAACCATATCTGAAGTTGTGTTTTATTTCATTCACACGTTTAACACACAAACCCTGCATATTTAGGCTGAGTTCTTCTCTCAAACAGAAAAAAAGTTCCACCTTGTGATGTCATGTAGCAATACAGGAAGTGCCCCACTGTATTTTTAAACTCTATTAAGCCTAGACAGACTTTATTGATCCACAACGGAAATTATTTGGACACGGGAGCTCACACATCACAAATAATATAATAACAAAGAGCAAAAAAATATATAAATGGTAATAATAAATTCTAAATAAGTAGCAAAAAATATATACACCTATACACTTTCACTAGACTCAAACGTGTGAATGAAACAAAACAATTCCAGGTATGTTTTTTGATGAGGAAACAATATTATAACATGACTAAAAGCTCAGAAGAGTCAATTTTGTGAAACATATGACCTTCAATTCAAACAAAATAAAATTTTGTTTCTAATTTTAAGTACTAAGAGTTGTTTTTCTTATCTTTAGTGTAACTAGGTGTATTTTCCTATTTCAAGTACAAAACATTTTGATAATTTTACTTGAAATTTACTCAAATCAATATAACATGTTCTTAATTCAAATCAAGATTTTAGTTTTTGTAGTGTAGGAAAGATTCATTAAGCTTTTTAAAATGTGTAAACGATATGCAAGATCTCTGACTGACAGCCAGGAGTTGACCGGGCAAATACTACAACTTTGAGAGATGTAATGTGAGAATTATATCCTGTTTTCCTTTCCATCATTAGAAGGTCCATATTTAGGGCTTACATGATGAATAAACCAGCAGTTAACTGAGCTGTAAAACACCACCAAGTCAGATGATCTCAGTATCTCCTCTTAGCATTAACACGATCTCAGCATTTACATTCGGACGGTAGGTAGGTATCAATTTCTGTTATGAATACGATGGGCAGAATGGCTGATTATAAGTACAAAACAAACAAAAAAAAAGTTGTCCATAGATTTGATTCCATTGTTACAGAGCCCCCAAAACACCTAAATCACAACTTTACATTTGTTTGCTATTCATGCGTTTTTGCTTCCTGTTTGTATTTTGGAAATTTTAAAACAATTAAAGTATCAAATGAAGTGATTTTGATAAAGAGTTTATCTAATTTTAAGTAATTCAATTGATTTCTTAATTTTTCTAGCTCTAGATTTTTATTTTGTTTTGTATTTATGTATTTTGTTTAGCTTAAAATTGGGAAAATAACTCAAAGTTTCAGCCTTTTCAGTCTCAAAAGAAAAGTACTTTTTACTTTTCAGGCCTGATCTGAAATGTAGCAGAGTAGAAAATACAGATACATGCTCTCAAATGAAGTGAAGTATCCACTGTAAAAAGGTTTAAGTAAAGTACAAATACGGAAAAAAATGTACTTAAATATTTTGAACTTGGTTACTTTCCGTCACTGAAGTTCTGACACATGAGCTTCATTTGCATTGAAACCCCGTGCTCCTAAACGTATGTACTCACATGTAATGAAGTCATGTGTAAGAGTGCCACATAAAAGTGCTTGGTTTGAGGAGTGTAATATGAGAGGTGTGAAGTGACACAAGTCTTCCCCTCTGAGCTCCTGTGAAGTTTAAGAGGGGCCCCATATTTAGCCGCACACATGAGCGCAGGCTATTCCTATACCCCCCGGTGCCCGTCTCCAAGGCTTGGGTGTCACGGCTGTCTCTTACTCGCAAAATAGTAATCCTAATCAGATCTTAAAGGTGCATTGTGTACCTTTTCTGGTGGAGGGTCCGTCACCTGCTTGTCTCTGTGGATATGTCATTGCTCTGCCTGGAAGGTTTCACAGTTTCAAACAGTTCCACATTTACATTTATTCAATTTTAGGTGGTTTTATAGCTAAAATACAGAGAAAAAGGGGATTCTGACTGCCTCTCCACAGATGTGACCTGTAGCTTGGTCTGGTTTTGTCTCCATGAACATAGAAAGGTTTAATATCGTACTAGAGAAGAGCATTTGACGGACCCTCCACCAGAAACGTTACACAGTGCACCTTTAAACAAGTAGAATGGTAAGCAAGTAATATCGCTGCAAAAATTAAATAGTCTAGTTTGGGTTAAAATATATCAAGTTCTGAATAGTAATCTGGATTTGAGTAGTTTTGACTAGATCCTATATTACGCAAAATTGACTCTTGTGAGCTTTAAGCTATTTGAAATGCTATTACCTCTTCAAAAACATACCCGGAGTTGTGTTTTGTTTCATTCACACATGTTTGAGTAATACTGCATTATTAGTTTTTCTGCATCTCCAAAGGTCAAGATGTTCTGTTCCACCTTGTGATGTCACGAAGAGGTAGTTTTCAAGTTAGTAGCTACTTTTTTACCTTTTGTTTAGTGGAGATTGGCAATTTCATGGGTAAAATCACCCAAATAATTTGAGAAGGTGTATGGAGTTTAAAAGCACATTGGAGAGGTTTGTGCATTACCACATGACATCACAAGGTGGACCAGAGTGTTTTCTGTCTGAGAGAAGAACGCAGCGTAAATATGGAGGAGTTGTGAGTTAAACATGTGAATGAAACCAAACACAACTCGTAAATAGCGCATGGAGATCTGTGGAGAGGAGACCCAGCTCACAGAAAGAATGCAGAAATATCAAATATAAACTAAACGAATAAATACCATATGCATAAGTTAAATGCCATACTGCGGAACATTCCAGGCAAAGCAATAACACCTTTATAAAGACAACCAAGCAGCACAGCCCTCACCAGAAAAGTCTCCATGGGGTCTTAAAACCTCCTAACGCTGTTGTTTTGACCTCTTCGGAAACACATGTGATCCTTGTATTCTTTCAGATCTTTTTTTTTTTTTTTTTTGTTCGATATCTACTCACGATGTTTGACAGAAAAGAAAAATGATAATGAATTCAAAATCATTTCTAAGCGTTTTACCACATCCATGAACAATGCATCAATTTCCTCTCCATCTCCAACAGCGGCTGGTGGAGAGGCCAAGGAGGTGATAATTCAGGCACGTAAAGCAGTCAGTCCAAGGATTTTTTTCAAAGCCTTTCCACTCTAGACATAGATTACACAACTGGCCTATTCATCATTTTAATGGGCCAGTAATAAAACAGAGATAACCAGTGGAGCTTAGAGAGGCAAGCTGTGGACCCGAAAAGCCAAGAACAGCAAAACAAACACTCGGATACACGTAATGATAAGCAAAAGAAGTATTATTTTTAGGCTTATGTCAAATAAACGTGCTCTACGATGGAACAGGAGGTTACAGTGGTCCACCAACTGTTACTAAGTCTGAGATTTATTTTCAGCTCCTTGTGTTTGCCTTTTCACATTTTTAGATTAAGATCGAGCCACGGTTGCTGCTCAGGCTCCACCATGAGTCAACAGCCACTCCATTACCCATGCAATTTGTATCAATCAAACGCAAGAAGCAGGTTATTTTCATGGTGGGATTTCTCAGATTACATGGTGGATAAATGTATGTTTCTATGGGAATTCATGTACAAATCAAAGACTATGTGCTCCCTGAGAAATGTAAAACATGAAAAATTATACACAAGAGGCCCCCAGGCATTTGGGCCTCTTACATGAAACTCAATGAATGTTCAGAACTAAATACATAATAAGCAATATTAAGAAAGACTGAGGTTTCTTTTCTTAGAATGCATCGACTGTGGATTTAAAGCAGATTAGACAACCTCCTTCAGTCTTAATTATGAACAAATCAAATATTCAACACATGTCTTTGTTCTGCCATGATGTAAGGGGGATGTAAAGGGCAAGACAATGCACTGTGTTGTAATGTTCCTGTAATCATTTGTAGAGTTATGAAACTTCAAAGTTTCCCAAGTACGCAAACTGTTCTCAGATCTTCTTTAAACAAATTATGACAGCAGAAGTCACTGGCGGTGTTATGTCTCAACCTCATTCAATGTCTGTATGTTCTGTGAGTTTATCCGTGTTTGTAGCTCAAGTAACCTGATGAGGTGACACATTTTATTTGGCCCAGATTCTGAACTTAAAAGGTATTTAAATACAGAAACACTGGCTGGTGTTATAAGAATGCATGCACTGTTCAGTTTGTGTGTAGAACTCTTAAGCATTTACATGTTTTACTGTATTTTCCGGACTATTGAGTGCACCTGAATATAGGTCGCATCAACTAAATTTTAACTAAATTTTAAATTTGTACATATATAGGTCACATCTGAATAGGTGTTCACGTCTTTAAGAACCTTTTCAAGTTTGGGCCATCTGCTTTTTCACCTCTGAAAGCTTTTATCATCTTTTTGCATTGAGTCAGTTCGTCACGCTGCCGTTGCCAAAATCTCACCATTGATGTCGAGCTCACGTGCAGCAGCTCTGTTTCCTTCTTCCACAGCCACACCAATTGCTGTTAACTTAAAAGCTGCATCATCTGCATTTCTTTGTGTATTTTCCATGAGGAGTGTGTGTATCAGGAGCAAAATAACTCTTCAAAACACAATCAAACGGGCATCTTCCTCGGCGCATCACCCCCGTCTCTCCCCGCGCTCTACTGCACATGACTCTTGCAGAAAGAGTCTCTGTCCTGTCTGTATCATGTCAGTGTCTTGGAGGATTTCAGCAGATTTCAGGTTTTCTTGGGGTCTACGCTAGTTCTATCAATCAGGTATGAGCGGATGTTCGGCTACTGAAGTTTGAGACATTTGTTCTCGTCATTTACGCATACGGCTAAGACGTATCCCCCTCACTAATGTTCATTTAGCATCACAACTTATTTTATCACACAGCAATAAACTATTTGAGTGCACTGACAATATCACTAGCTAGTGTAGCAATGTTAACCCGTGATCCAGGTGTAAACCACACAGACAGCAACGTTTTCTGCTCTCAGGCTGCGCTTATCCGCTGTGTTGCCAAACCATAGACCGTATATTTGAAAGGACAATGTGTCAAACAAAGAATCTGTCCATATATTAATCATTCAAAACAAATGTCTGTCACATGTTATTAAATTAATTCAGTGAAAGTCAAATTAAAGTTGGATACAACAGCATGGCCTAAATTGCTGTACACTACTTTATATGATGAGTGAAGAAAGTACAGTCAGTTACATAAATGTATGTTGTTTCTTCTTGCCCTATACACTATGGGCCTGTCTTTAATCTCCATGACACATGAGCAGAGAACACATCACACCCTAAAGCTTCAATCCAGGGCATGACACAACCCATCTCTTCTGTCTCATGTGGGATTCAGTCCAACCACAGCAGGTCAGGCCTTACGTAAACACTCTATTGTTCTTATTTTTAGGAGCTGTCATGTGGATATGTTTATCTCTTTCATATCCAGCATGTGACAACTTATCCACAGTATTTCCTGAATATAAATGAGTTTCAGAGTCCTTCACTGGCCCTTACTTCAAAAATTGAATTCTCGGTACAATTTTCCATTTATACTTCAACACAGACTTTAATATTTTGCTTTCATGTATGCAATCTGGGATCAAGATAAACACCAAAACACCAAAAATTTACTAACCATGTAGTTTAGACCTTAAATATATAATCATTCTTGTAACTGCTTGGGTGAATCTACACGCTCATCCTTCTAGTCAGAGTGTTACTATGAAAACTTGCGAGGTTACTAGGTTCATAATGACGTTTGTGTGGAGACGGCTCTGGTAATTACATAGTATTTTAATGGTGTTTTTTGCACTTCTTTAAAGCGACCGCACCACACATACTCTAAACTGGAGTGAGAAACAAGGCCCAGATTCTGTTCCAGCTTGTCCCTCGGCTCGGAGCTCCACCACCATCTGAGCAGAGAGAAAACAGAGCGCCTCTACACCTGCGGAACTACAATAACAAGAACACTGGCACGGTCCCAGTTCCCCGAATATTTGTTTATGTTATCACCAGTGAATTCTAAAAGGAAATCACATTATTGCCCCCATGCAGTAATTACACACAGATGGGACAGAAACAGAGATCGTCTTTGTTGGAGAAGGGAAAATGGGGTTTATGAGGAGTATTAGGAAGCTGACATACGTGCTAGTGTTGTCACGGTACTAACATTTCAAACTTGTTTTCGATACTAAGGAACAGACATGATGCTGATTCCGATACCACAATGATAATCAAAAACACTCTTCCTTAGACAATAGAATGTGATTTTCAACATCAAACTGTAGTACTTTTGTTCACATTACCATGCTGTATCTTATATCAGTGTAATCCATGGATGTGTATTAATCTTATACTTGTTCTGATGCAGCTCAAGATCATTCTAAAGGTTCATTTCTGTCCTGTGAATGTGGGTTTTCAATATCGATTCTTGATCAAATGAGTATCTAGTTTTAGTATCGATTAGAATTTGATTTTCTGTACTTTTGACAACATAAATATATCCAAAGTGCAAAAAATGCATCTCAGCTCTAACCTATGTCCTTAACTTTATAAAGCTCGAACCAAAACATAACAATTTCAGTGGTCAGCTATAATCCTTAAAAGTGTGATTCAATGTAAACCCATAAATCCAGGGAGTGGTGATAGAATACCAGCTGAGAACAGATCATGCAGCTATTGCGTCCTTGAGCAAGACACTTTAATCTGCTATGTATCATTGTGCTAAATGACAAGCACATTTTTACACACTGACCTGCGATGCACTCTCCACTGACCTACAAACTCAACACATAACTGCATCATGAGTTGTGTTCGCATTCGCATAATAGTTTTATAAAGGCAATAATGGAACAACTTTCACTATGGCTAAAGGCTTCCCTTAAAGGTCCTATATTAAGCAAAACAGACTCTTGTGAGCTTTAAGTCATATAAAAGATACCCTAATGACAATACTGACAGTCATAACGAGGCACAATGCACAAAATTAAACATTCACTTTAACAGAAACCAAGAAATTGTACTTAGCCTCAATATTTGGGCACGTGACAGCCACACATTTTAAATTACATACTAACATTGCAGCCACAGAAAACCTGAGGCAAATACTTATGCAAAAAACACAGGATATGTAAAAATGAGATTGTGATTTTCAACACTGTTTACATTATCTAGTGTTATTATTGCCATGTGGACCAAGTACACCACTAATACTGGACCTCATCATTCAAGTCCATCAAACCTAGAGCACTGTGGTGTTTTTTTAGTGATGGGGCACTGGTGTACGAGTCGGCTCTGTGGAATGGTTCTGTGAGCAGTTGGATGAGATCATTTTTTTCCCAATTTTTATGGACACAAGAATCAACACAGAATCAGATGAGGCAACATGAGAGAGCTTTGTGCACAAAAACATATTTGGCATTTTAATCACAGCTACTTTCTTAATTATTATTATTATTTCAGTGCAACATTTTATTTCGAATTTCATTATTTCAAAGCGTACACAGAGCTTAGCGGTTCAGACTGCTTTACGTGGTCCGTACCCCTGTTCAGAGTCCAAAGTGGACAACTGGAGGTGCTACCTTCCAAAGGGGTCTGGAAGGGCTGGGACCTCAGATCGGTTCGCAGTTGGCTGTGTTGCTCACACCCCCGCGCAGTCATTGGGTGACCAGGTAGGTTGAACCATTTCTCTCTGTGATTAGTCTGTAGATAAAATTAGTTCTCACATTGGCTTCTGTCATATAAATAAATATACAAAGAGTCTTTTGAACAGATCCGAAAGATTGCTCTCTCCAACAACCTTCCCACAGCGGTGACATTGCCTCCTCGGCGTGTGACCAGACTTAGGAGAGTATGTGGGCTGTGACGATCGAAACATTGCAACCATTTCCTCTAGGCAGAGCTCATAACAGGCTCCTGACAGTCCTTTCACTGTCACTTGCCTCTAACAGTGTTGTGTTGTAGAGTCATGCGTATCAGTTGACAAGGACAACACTGGGTCCTGATGACAGGGGGCCGTCGCGCTCACGTCTGTGTTTTTACCTTCCCAAAAACAAACCCGGAGTTGTGTTTTGTTTCATTCACACATGTTCGAGTAATCCCGCATTATTAGTCTGTTTACATCTCCAAAGATCAGCATACTCTGTTCCACCTAGTGAGGTCATGTGCAGTGGTAGTTTTCAAGTTAACAGCTACTTCTTAGCTTTGGTTCAAATGAGGTGTATGGAGTTTAAAAACACAGTGGAGCACTTCCTGAGCCATCACAAGGTGGAACAGTGTTTTCAGTTTGAGAGAAGCCTAAATAAACATATGTGAATGAAACAAAACACAATTCCAGGTATGTTTTTGATGAGGAAACATTATAACAGATCAGAAAATAGCATATGTATCAGCTGACAAGGACAACATTGGCGTCCTGATGACAGAGGACCAGCGCGCTCACGTCAGAGTGTTTTTACAGCAAACTGTTTGGGAGTGAGCCCAGGCTGTTCCCTTCACTCTCCATGCAGGTTGGGTCTATATGTAACATGTACCAGTAGGCCTCAGTGCTGTGTGAACATAAACTGCGGTGGTGTGGTGAAAAGGGAGTGAAAATGAAAAACATACACTGCAAATATTAAACCATAACTTTGTGTGAGTCTTTGGCCAAGTATGAGCAGACCGGCTGCGATGCGTTCTGAAGAGTTTAACATGTGGATGTATTCTGGGAAATATAGACGGTGAAATGGGGCTAGGGGCTTTTAAAGGTTAAAGTGGAAAAACATCTCACAGCTGGAAGGTCTAAGGTTTGATACCAAAGCAACATCAAGGTACAGTAGATCTGATGCAGACAATGTGCAAACGTACAGTGAGAATAGTCTGCCTTAAAGAACACATATTGTGGCTTTAAATTCCCTTTAAGCATGCTTTTGGTCACTTTGGGGTGCACATTTCACATCTTAAATTAATGTCTGCATTTGGAAAACACACTTTGAAATCTACCTATGATGCAACAATCCAGGAAAATTGCAAATTGAGCTTCTTTGCATGCTCAGAGAAGCCAACTTTGATTTAATAGACAGATGAAACAAGCATGAATGAAGCAAATACAATACAAATACAACTCTAGATATGTATTTCAGGAGAGGACAACAAATATAACATGATGAAAAATGCAAAAAAGCCAATTGAATATTATGAGTCTTTAAAAGTAACTCTTAAAAATCGTTATGGTGGGAGGTCTCCATGGTGACAGTATTGGATGGCCTGTAAGGTTCCAGAGTATGGGAGGTAGCAGAGGTCGCAGAATAGCTAGAAAAGGTGCATGATACACCGTTAACTATTTATACTTTAATATGTGATCACACTAAATATGTATTTTTTCATGGTCAATGCTGATACCAATGGTGTAGAATCCAGAAGAACCAATGGCCGATATTCTCTACCAATATTTCTGGGCCGATGTGTAGGGACAATCTGAGTAATTTTTCCCAAATTATCAAATAAAATATTGGTACAACTCACACATAAACTTGTCTTCCTACAAACTAAGTACAGAGCAGGATAATTACATTTTTGTAGCACCTTTTTATGTTCAAACAAAGCTTCATACATATATTTTTTAATGCATATTTTGCTAAATCACAAATATTTTCATATATACTGCTTAAACCCCTGGCAGCTACTTGAACTCTACTCTGTCCTGGTGTTTTGCACATGGCCCAGCTCTGACATTATGGCAGGCTAAAGGTGTCTAACCCCCATTTCCTGGCTGGACTTGGAGGACAGGGGGGCACACAGGGGAGGAGGGGCTCAAAGGGTTGACTGTATAACTGTATATACTGCTGCTGTCATACTGAGACCTTGGCAGCGTCGTTCTGTGAGAATTACAAGTATGTACGCTCTGACTCCAGGCCTTACTGCCAATAACTCAACAAACCAGGGAGAGCCTTCAAAATCACATCAAACGTACCAACGTCTTTCAGAGAGGAACCCCATCCTGTTCTCCTGCCTACACTGACAGCTGGTAGACAGTAAAAGTAAAAGTATCACATGAAAAAATCTATTTAAGTTAAAGTATTAAAGTACCTGTTTAAAAATTTACCTAAAGAATAAAAGGTAAGTAAGTATTTTGCAGAGATAAAATGTAAAGACTTTGATACAGAATTTAGTAGATTCAATTGATTTCTTAATTTTTCTCGCCATTTTTGAGTATTTATTTGCTCAAAGCTGGGTAGTTAACTTATTAAATGTTCTAAAAAAATAAATTCTCCACCATTTCAGGTCCCAAACCGTAAAGAAAACTAGTTTTTACTTTTTACTTTTCAGCCCAGATCGAACATGTAGTGGGTTAGGAAGTACAGAAACACTTTCTTAAATGTAGTGAAGTAAAAGTAAAAAATATCCACTTTAAAATGTACTTAAGCAAAGAACAGATATGTAATATGTGTGCTGTACTTTTACTTCTGTTGTTTTACTTCTTGGTTACCTTCAACCACTGAGTATGCTCCAACGAAACAGTATTTGCTCTAAGGCCAAGGATGATGCATTTATAAGGAATTCACAGTCAGCTGCTGTAAGAAAACTAGAAAATTTCAAGTGAAGTGTTCATTTGTGAAAACAGATGTCAACAGAAGTGCCATTCTTAAAAGATTAGTGACGGATTATAGTTTAGCAGCTTTAACAGTCGTGTTTTTTAGTGCAATAAAACGATAATTTCATCCTTTCACATCTAAAAAGGGGTATCTAGTTTGCAAATATTTTTCAAAAGATGAATTTAATCTGAATCTTGTTGTGTAATTTCTCTAGTGGATGGTCTGTCAAATACTTTTCTCCATGGGAATGTTATTGTTTTGACTGGAATGTTTCACAGTATGGCATTAAACCTAACCTCTATCTTCATGGAGCCCAAAGCAGACCAAATTACAGGTCACATCTATGAAGAGGCGACCCCGCTCACAGTCAGAATGACAGTTTTTCTTTGTATTTTTGAGCTATAAAACCACATGTAATTGAGTAATTGTAAGGTAAAGCTATTTAATGCAATACTGTGGAACATTCCAGGCAGAGCAAGGACAAATCCATAGAAACAAGCAGGTGACGGACCCTCCAGAAAAGTTGCAGAGTGCACCTTTAAGCTGCTTTTGCTCGATAGAATTCCATATAACTTTTACTCACACACGAATAGAAGTAAGAGACTGTCTTCCTGGTATGAGTAAATACAAATAGACTTGAGGTTACTTTGAGTCACTTAGGAATAGCAGTGTTAACAGTCTGACTTTCCATGTTTCAAATACATAAACAAAAGGTCAACAAACAAAGTCTAAAATTGGAACCTGAGCCTTCCATGGAACAAATTATACAACAAACATCAAGCGGCGAATAGTATATCTGCGTTTGATGTTTTTACAAGACTAAAACAAGAACTCAAACTAGTTTAGTCAGTCACTGAACTGAATTAATAACAATAATAATTACATCCTTGAAATCTGTTGCTGGCTTGATAAACCTCATGCCATCTGCAGCTGCCCCGGGGCTGAGTGACAGAAATGTGGCGTCCCATGTGCTCCAACAGCCTCTCCAAACACACTCTGCATTTACAGAAGTACAGTCAAACACACAATACGTAACTTTTTGGTTGGGGGTCCATCACCTTCTTGTTTCTATGGATACGTCATTGCTCTGCTTGGAATGTTCCACAGTATGACATTAAACAGCTCTACCTTATGTTTACATTTATACAGTTACAGGTGGTTTTGCTCAAAATACGATGAAAAACAGGCATTTTGAATGTGAGCGGGGTCGCCTCTCCACAGATCTGACCTGTAACTTGGTCTGATTTGGTCTCCAAAGATGAAGATAGAAAGGTTTAATACCAGACTGTGAAACATTCCAGACAAAGCAATGACATCTCCATGAAGAAAAGCAGGTGGCGTACCCTCCACAAGAGATAATGCACCTTTAAGTGTCTTGCACAAAAGCACAACAAGAGAAAGTGCTGGTTAGAGGGAATACAATGCCAACCTTAAGACAAAATAGAGCCACCCTCACTCTATCTTTGTTACAGTTTATGAATGCATTGTGGTAGGCTGCACACAACCTGATATCAAAAAATAAATAAATAAAATGCACCACACGTAATTATTTAGACATAGAATAAAACAAAACTGTTAAATGTTGCAGATGCACTTGCAAAATTAAAACAGGCGTTCACTAAAAAAGAAAGCCGGTATTTTCCATTTACTATTTTCATTCTTTTTGCTTGATTCAATTAAGCTTGTTCAGGCTGGACACAGTGTGCTCCATAGTGTTTTGACAACCCTGCAAAGTGGATGTAGTCATAACACTAAAATTACTTGATTATGCATTTTGGATGTGGTAAGAGCTTGCAGAACAACAGCATTTGACTGGGAAAGTGAAATTTAACTATGTAGTTGGCCAGCTCCATTTAATTCAATTTGGTTTTATTTAAAGTATCTAGAATTTGATTTACGAAACAACATTGTGTACTTCATCCATCATTGAAACTAACTATTACTGCTGATTAGGATTGTATCAGACAAGGTATTTTGAGTAATGAACCTTCTATTGTACAATAAAATCCAACCTTTGTAATTTGATCATTTTATTTTATTTATGTATTTTAGTTGCAATCATTTTATTATTATTATTATTATTATTATTATTATTATTATTATTATTATTTTATTTTATTTTTTTTTGTACTTTTTTTTTTTTTTTTCATTTGTATATTTCCTTTTTTTTTTTTTTTTTTTTTCCTAAACTATTTCGTCTTGTATGCGTCCCAAGCATGTGCAGCAAGTATGATGTTTATGAAAGATAGCACATGTCCGAGCAGCCACAATAACCAAACAACAACGCAACATAAGGAAGCCATAAAGGCCATAAAACCCAGCCTGGAGAACTTCACAGGGGCCATTCTTTTCTCTCGCAAAGTATTAGCAACTTTGGGAAGCGTTACAAAGACGCCACATTCCGTTTGTTGGTTTGAAACAATTATCTCAGCTTCCAAAGGGAAAAGTTCTCAAAAGTTCTTTCAGAGACATTAAAATGACGAGAAAAACACATTGTTACATAACTTACAGTACTTAAAATACTTGAACGAAATCCCAGATATTGTAATAATTATTGTAAAAAAAAAAACTAAAAAAAAAAAAAACGTGTCAAGTTGTAAATGCATGCAGGTGTGAGGTGGAACACTTTGCTAAACTACATGCTGTGCTCACCGACACATCAACGTCAAAAGTTTGGACACACTTTTATTTTCAGGATTATTTACATTGTAGATTATCACTGACGCATCCAAACTATGACAGAACACATACAACAAAAATAAAATACAATCAGAATAACTCCTAACTTCAGAATATGCATGTAAAAGTACTCGTACTACTCAAGTATAAAGTATTAGTAGTCCAAAAATGTTTAAGTGTGAGTATGGATATAACAATAACGGAAATATCGTGATATCGTCAAAAGTCTCACAATAATATCGTGGGCTGACGCAATATATCGAATCACAAGTTCAGAACAGCTTATAAACATCGGGAACTACATATCCCATGATTCATTTCAGTGCAGAAAACATGAAGAGGTATATTTTTTACTTGAATTCTTGGGATTATGATGGAAATAATCCACACCAAAATCTTGTCAAGGTATTTTAAAAGCAAAAAAGTGTCCTGTCTACAATTATATCAGCCTCTTTAAAATATCACAATAAATATCCTACCGTGAGATTTGGATATTGTTACATCCCTAAGTGTGAATGACTTTGGTAAACCAAGATGGTGCTACTTGCGAAGTATGCAGTACTCAGTAGCCACAGCTAACCACAACTACAACAATGACTCTAGTTAATAAACAGCTCCCAAGTTGTTCTACTTACCAGTGGAAGTTAACAAAGTACAAAAGTAAAAGTTCAATGCTTAAACAAAAATGAAAAAGAATCAGAATAATGAAAAATAGCGACCCTTTGCTTTTATCACTGCTTTTGACAGTTGGTATTTCTTGATCCTGACACGTGTTGTGAAGTAAAAACCATTTCAGGTAAAGTCATTGAAAGGCCAAAAGTTTACAGTGCTGTCAACAAAGTAAAGGGTGGATACTTTGAGGAATTTCAATACAAGATACAAAAAAATATTCTGTTGAGTTATTTCACTTTTGTCACTTTTTGCCACATAATTCCATATATCTTCTATCCTCTATCTATCTTACATCATATATTTCACCTCTTCTTTATGTATCCAAAATGTTTAAAGTAGTAAAGATAAAAGAAAAAACAACATTGAATGAGAGGGTGTGTCCAAACTTTTCACTTCTGGTGTATATTTACTATGTGATTCACCTGGGGCATAAACACAAATATCCCCCCTTAGTTCTTTTATCTGTTCCTCCTAACCCGGTCTCATCTAATCCTGCAATCTGCACCATAAAGTCATCTCCTTGCAAAAACATGGCTGTAATATTTGTTGTAAACATGCCCAGCCTGAGTGCGTGCATGAAGGACAGCATGCGCAACAACAGCAGGGTCCAAAGGAAGAATCCACTGACCGCCAGGCCGAAAGTCTGGGCGGACTTTGGATCGTAGAGTTGAAATCAGGATTCAGATTCAGTGGGAGAAATAGGCATGTTAAAGTACTTAGGTAGTAGTTGTGTTCGGTAGTACAAGATATTAGAAGTAAAAAATGTGGGTGGCTTTGGCAGAACAAGATGTTGCTACTGTCAGCTTTATAAAGTTTACAAGTTTACAAGTATAGTGGTCACAGTTAACCACAACTACAACAATGACTCAAGCTCCCAAGTTGTTTTACTACTTCTATGACTACTACATGACGACAAGTGTCTTACTACAAACTAATCAGTGGTGGAAGGTAACAAAGTATACTTAAGTACAATTTTTAGGTATCTGTAGTTTACTAAAGTACATTTCACAGTGGATACTATTTACTTTTACTTCACGACATTTGAGAGCAGGTATATGTAATTTCTACTCCACTACTTTTTAGATCTGGACTAAAAACTACTTTTGTTTATAGTTTTGAATGTTCTGAAATGGTTAAGACTTATTTTTAGCACATTTAATTAGAGTTTACATTGCAATTTTGAGCAAACCAAATACACAAAAACACAAAGAAATTATAGAAACGTTAAGAAATCAATTGGATCGTTACATTTCATGCTGTAATTTTTCAAAAAAATCTCTGCAGAAATACATTTACTTTTTACTCTTAGTACATTTTTCAGATATTTCATTAGTTTTTTAGTACATTTTTTAATGTGATATTTGACTGACTAACTATTTCTACATTTTTCCATAAATGGACAAGATATTTTGCGTGTAATAGATCTTCTATTGTTTAACAAAATGCCAACTCTGTGATTTAGTAATTGCTCAATTTAATCTGTGGTTTCAGTTTGATTGTAGCGACCTTAGTTATCTGGACTAGAACTACTTCCTACAACTACTACTTTAATTATTATTATTACTTCCAAAACCACAAACACAGGCTTTTTGCCACGACCACCACAAGTCCTGCTATTTCCTACTGTTACTGTTGTTAAAATTTAAGTACAGAGTTGCTGGTTCTGAGTCAACAGCACATCAACCCAGTGCTTAATTGGTAAATCAGCAGTTATTTGGGCTCTTCTGGACTGGTTTTATAGATTGGGTAACAGGTCAACACATCTGCCAGGTTACACACATTACACACTATTAAAATGTGCCAAATCCTACAAAAATATTCCCCAAAATATTTATTTCTGTAAACCTCAAAAAGATCAAACGTACTAAAGCATAAAAAACAATATAAGGGATGCACCGATGTGTTACTGGTGTAAGATAATGAATAATTTGCTGGATCGGATATTGGCTTCCAAATATTGGTTCAGGCAATATCCATGTTTGCCATATAAATTGATGCAATAAGACAACTACTACTACTACTTTACTGGTTATAATTGGCCTCAAAAAATTTATGTTTGAACTTGCATTTATACCAAGTTGTTCAGTAGTTACTCAAGAGATAAAGAACAGCTACATAACCAGTTTTGTCTTATTTTATTTTTGTTTAAAGGAAATAAATGCTGTTTTCAGTCTATCAACAAATAGTTAAAGCCATAGTATCGAAATCAGTACTGTGTCTAAAAAAGCTGTACCTCTAAACACTCATCAACATCACACCTACACAGAAAATTAAACAACTGTGAAATGCAAACCAGTTTAAAGAGAAAACTTTGAACTTGGCTTTGCGAGTAAGAGTGTCTGTATGTAGTGGCCGCAGACAGAGAGCAAACAAGCAGAATAACAAGCAGGGGGCAAAGTCTGCTTAAAACCCAACTTCAAACACTGCTCTATCTAATCTACAACTTTACCAGGGTACAACAACATCCAGATACTGGGAGCCGCAGTTATAGCAAGATTAGATCTCACCTAAATAGACTTTGTAATTGACTGTAGAAGAAGGGAGATTTCCTACTTTTACTACCACTATGTTTCTTTATTGCATCTAAATGACAATGTATTGCGCTGTAAAACTGTTGTGTGAAGTATTGTTTAAAAATAGTACAGAATAAGAGATTGAAGCCAAGAGTTATCCCTGGAAAGCAAAGTTGATACTGTTTACGCCTTATCATGTGCCATTGCGGTAGACATGTTCGTATCATTTGCGAGTGGCTAAATCAGGACACAAAAGACCACATGGGTTTCCTGGAGAGATTAGTTAATGGTAGCAAGACGGTAACAAATAAAGAAGGTTGAGGTAGTACTGGTACCAAAAGAAATCGGTACAAAAATGTTGTTTCCTCATCACAAACGTACCTGGAGTTGTGTTTTGTTTCATTCAAACATGTTTAACACACAAACCATGCATAGTTAGACTGAGTTCCACCTGGTGATGTCATGTGGTAGTACAGGAAGTGCTCCACTGTGCTTTTAAACGCCATACACCTTCACTAGAATCATTTGGATGACTTCAGCCCTTGAATTGACGATTTCTACTGAACTAAAGGAAAAATTTGCTGTTAACTTGTAAACTACTCAATACCACTCAAATTCATTTCTCTCCAGCGACTAGGTGAGGAATCGAAATACACTAGACGGTTCACAAAAACCTCCGAAGTGCGAGTTCGGGCACCAGCAAATCAGCGAAGAGCCATACATTCTGTGTTGGCAACGATTCCTGAGATCGAGGATTTAAAGCCGGAACAAAGACGTTATTGTCCTTCTTCCTACAGGATTTGGGAAAAGCTTAATATACAAGTTAGCCCCGTAAGTGGCACATTACATACGTCGCGACCAAACAGCTGCGATTGGTTAAATGCAAAAAGTACCCGCCGGCTGATGAATCAGGCTAATAAACTATTGCTTCATGACATCACAAGGTGGAACAGAGCATTTTGAGCTTTGGAAATGAAGACAGACTAATAAAGGATTACTCAAACATGTGTGCAACTCCAGACATGTTTTTGAGGAGGTAATAGTTTTCTAACATGGCTAAAATCTCAAAATAGAACCTTTAATATACATAATTCTTCAAAGAAATGTAATACAAGACCATAAGAAAACTATTTCAGAAAATTCTTATTCTGTTAAATAGTTGTAGATAAGTAAAAATGCAGGTGCTGGAAACTAGTTACACATTACACTGATCATTTCTCACTTGCGTTACTGGACATGAAATAGAAGGTAAAATGATTCTTTTGTTGGACAGAGGACAGTTTTAACTCCACTGACCGGAGGGTAGGGTGGCGTTCACTTTGCGAACCGCACTAACAATAATGAAAAAAAGGTTGACTCCATTAAACTCAATTCAAACAAGTCTTGCAATGCAATACAATATTAAAATACCATTAGTCGATGTAATTTCCTGAGACATTTGAGTTTATAAACACACTTCTATTTTGATGATGCCAATTGGGAACAGGTGATAAGTCATGCGGTTTCAAACATGTATATTTAGTTGTTGGTATTTATGTTGTTGACGGACTATTTTTAACCTTAAGCCTGGGAACACTCCTCTACTTAAATTACAGCCGGGTGTATTATTACAAACTAACATTACCATACAATACATCAATGGCCTACATTTTAGATTCCGTCATCTGTGTTTGCATGCTCTTAATATTGATACTCTGGGGGGGTTCTACATGTATCTATATGACAGAATATTCATCAGTTATCATGGTGACACAATTCAGACATTAGCAAATACCTATAGTATTCAAGATAGTTTGAAAAGTTTGAAAGAATTAGGGTGACCAGATGTCCCTATTTCCCCGGGACAGTTCCAGTTTTGAGCCCTGTGTCCTCTGTCCCAGCAGATTTATCCAAAACCAGTGATTTGTCCCAGTTTTATGCAAGAAATGTCCCAAGTGTGCCTATTTTTAACCAGTTTGATCCCTGCCAACAGTAAAGACCGACATACATTGTCATTTGTTGAGGTAAAATACACAAAAGCTGCTTAAAAATGACAAAACACAAAGAAAATGTGACTATACTGACTCATGTTAGTCGTGAATGGGCCAAGTGCGGACCAATTTTCCTTAATTACGCACTCGATTTGCAATTTTATTATCACCAACCAACTCAAACTGAGGGTGTTCCAGTTTTTTATTTTGAAAAACTGGTCACCCTTGAAAAAATACAACATTAGTTAAACAACACGTTTTCAGGAACCTGTGATCAATACAAGGGTCCATGGTTCTGTGTAGGTGAGTGACTAAGTGGAAAACTGTTGGCTAATACTAGCGAGCTTGCGACTGTAATTTTAGGATTCAGAGACTTGCTTAAGAGCACAAATCAGCTCATCTGTTGTCGTGCCAACCAACGCAGCCCTTTCTGGTCAGGCTATGTTAAAATAAAACTTAAATTGAGTCTAATTTGAGGAACAGAGCTTCTGATATATCTCTATCTTTAGCTTTACTTTCGTCACCCACTTACAAACTACCTCTGAAAGCAGAAATTATGATGCAAATGGTTCTAAATCATGACAGTTTAACCAGATCTTAAATCATTTACAAAGAAATACAAAATTGCTCACCTCCAACCACATCCAGGCCAGGTGCAGGCGAATGGCTTTTCCCCCGTGTGTCTCCTGAGATGGGCCTTAAGATGGCTGCTTTTGGTGTACATCTTATTGCATCCAGGAAAAGAACACTTGTGCATTTTTATCAGGTCCGCTACGGCGCTTTTCGGGTACCTCTGAGCTCCGCCAAGAACCCCAGCAGCCACACCTCCCCCTAGCCCTCCTTCGCCAAGCCCAATTGGTTTAGCTGCAATGGGTACGGGTGCGATCCTCACAAATTTGGAAGGACTGTTGCTTCCAGTTTTGCTTGCATTGGCCAAGCTCGTGGTTGGAAGTAGCTGAGGCACCAAGGCAAATGTCTGACCCTGGATGTTGACGAGAAGTTGGGCGATTTTGATGTCTGATGCGGCATTCGTGGTTTGAGTTTTTTGCTGTTGCTGGTTGCTAGAATCAGAAATTGCACTTGTGGTGGGTTCCTGTTTGATCTGAATGGGCTGGATCTGCAGGATAACAGGCACACCAGATTGGGCGTTGGTGCCCTCTTTTAGTGAAGGGTGGTCCTCCTGCTTGATGCCATTGGTGTCAATTGGTAAATGTATGTTGTCCTTGTCCAGAAGTGCTGGTGTGGGTTTGGTCTCTGTGAAGGAAGACGAAGGGTTTGTAGCAGCAAAAGCCACAGGTACAGTCTGATCTGCTGTCTGTTGTTCTAATGTGGTCTCTGCAGAACCTGTTATAATGTCCATGTCTGCATCCTGGGACATGGGGGACATCTCTTCATCACTAGCCTCCTCATCTCTGCCCATGGCCACCACCATGTTCTCCTCAAGGAACTCCTCGATTTCCTCCAAGGTGGGCTGGAAGAGGAGCGCCGCCGGGTCTTGCAGTTCATCCAGGAAGACAGGGAACTCATAACAGTCCTCTTTGGCTTGGTGCTGGAGGCTGACCCTCTGCTCCTTTTTAAAATCCCAGGACAGACCCATGGGTAACTGTGGTGCAGTGGGTGATGAGGACAGTGAAGAAGGAGGGGATGAGACGTCTGAAGAGAGGGAGGTGGTGCTGCCGTGATGATAAGGGGCTGAGCTGTTGAGGCTGGACTGGGACAGGAGCAGGTCCAGGAGGCTGTCCTGGCTCTCGCCTGAGGAGCTCCCACTGCTGCAGTTGCTCCTGCTCTCATAGCTGGACCCAAACGTGTGGTGCGAGGACGGAGACAGGGACTCTGGGCTGGAGCACAGAGATGAGCGGGGACTAGACGAGTCACTCAGGTCATCTTCAGACAGTGTCATACCCGAGGAGAGGGACAGGGTCACCCCCGGGTAAGGTTGTTGACTGTGGCTGATACAGGCGTCCGTTACCATAGCACCCTGGGATAAAGCACCGCCGGTGTGAAAGCAGGGGTAGTCCGCTCCCGGGGAGTGAGTGTAGTACAGGAAGGTCTCCTCACCAAGGGGCAGGTGATCCACCATTCCTGTGTGGGCTCTGCTCAGCTATAGAACTGTTCAAGATGAAAAGCCTCAGTATGGATGAAAACAACTCTTCCTCCTGAAATGACAAAGAGCAAATAACAAGTAAATTAAAAAAAAGTTTTTAGTTTGTTTTGTTTTTTTTACAAACCCAACCAAACCCAGTGTTCTGTAAAAAGTGTCATTGCAACAACAGCTTTAAACCTGAACCTGCTACTCGGGGAGTCGTTTTTGGAGTAGTGGCAGTTACATAATAATGTATAAGGTGACACAAGATGATGCTTTTGGTGTGTGTCAATTTTGCACTAAAGCTTCCGGCTATTTTTGCTGCAGTAACAACACTTTCTAACTGTGCCTAGATTAGATTAGAGTGTTAAGGAGTATTATAGACTTTAACATATACTAGTACTAGCACTGTCATTTTGATTTGTCCCTGAAATGTAATTATTATGCCCTCACATATACTATCCATGCATTTTAGCTTTATGAAAAATTAGGATGGTTGTTTAAACATTTAACAGTTTAAACCAAAATCTTTTAAATGAGAAAAAACCATCAAAACAGGAATTTGATACCCATGAATAGTCCTATTCACAAAGTATGTAGTATGTTTCATGTACCAACTTGTACCCATTCACACTCATTAAAGGACCATGCTATAGTCAGTCCCACAAAACACAACTGAAAACGCAGGTGAATGTTTAATGACATATTTTACTATGGAGCATCAGAATGTTGTCAACTTTGCCACAGTTTGTGATTGTACATTTTAATTGGTTAACATGCCAAGTTAATCCAGTGTATGTTTTAGACCAGAGGAACGTAGCCCTACAGACTTCTACATAAACTACCTGCAGCTTAAGCTGACTGTAAACCAGTGAAGTGGTCCAAAGCCATGCTAATTGGCGGTTTTGTGTCCTGTGTACCTCCAGCTTTCTTTAGCTCTGCACTGAGGACACTCCAGAAAAGAAAGTCAACCACGTGTGAACCAAGTGGAATGTGAAGACTGTGCGCGTGCGTGTGAGCGCGCGCCTGCTGCAGCTGCTGCAGCACGCTTAAAGCTGACCATGTGGAATCAGGAGTTCCCAATTCTCACTTATCTTCTAACTTCAAAGCAGTCGTTTTAACGGCCTGTTTGTAGGTTATATCCGTGATACGCTCATTAGCAACAGTTCAATTGACTTTTCATGGTAAAAGGCACATGATAGCATCCAAGAATGACTAAAGATTTGTATTCATTATCTTTTATACAGCCACGTACAGGTACAGACACTGTGCATTTAGCAGGAAAACTGATATTAATAATGCCATGAGCACTGAAGTGAGTTTTAGATCCTAACGAAGTTAGACGTACGCATAAAGCCAATTGTGAAGATAGAGTGAGGATTAATGGTGGTGCGCCCTCTTCTGTAAATCTCGCACACAGCAACTTCAAATATTTCAGATCCCAGAATTCAAATCCACAGCAACATTTTTTTTTTCTTAAAAGGCCGAGCTATGCACACTTATAATGCTGCCACCGCGTTATATAACCGTGTCATCTAAACCAGAGCATCTGATGCTTTTCAATGGATATAAATCACATGACACGCAATAGCCGTGGAAAAAGTTTGGGGCAGTTTGTGCAGGTCGGCGAACCAGTCTGACCTGGTCCAGGCTAAAGCAGTTTGTCCAATAGTAACCCTGACACATCAGAGCGCTCTGACAGCGTGACGCGCGCTGCTCTGCACAAAACAAGCCACTTATGGATCTTTACAAGAAAGGCGTGTGAAGAGCGCACACCCAAATACTTTTACCATCACAATACCGTAAAGCACATGGGTTCAATCGAAAATTTGGATTTGCAACAACAATGTTTCAGCACAGCATATGTTTGAATAAAACTCCATGCAAGTCAATGGCTTTACACTCGATCTCCAAATCCACAGCAGACACAACTACAAAACGTGAAAAGACAGAAGAAGAGACAACATTTTCAAAGCAACATGGGACGCACATTTTGCACTCGTTTAATCCTCGATTATCAGTTCTTCTGTCTCCTCTCATCAAATCGATTTGTCAGGACATCACTGAAATACAAAAATGTTTCAGTAAAGCTTCGTGCACTCACCTATTGCATGAAGAATCCGCCCCGTCACACCGAGGGCTCTCCGGAACAAAGTACCTGTCGGTGCGTAATTGTGCGTAATGAGAGTATAGCTCCACGGGACGGTCTTTGGGTGGCTGTACGGCTCTCTCAAACTCCGTATCTGCCTCTCTCTTTTTCTCTCCCTCTCTCTCTCTCACTGACGTTCACGACCACGTGCGCGCGCACCCAGCATGTGTCTTTGGAGCGCTGCGAGTTAGTTTATCCCGTCACATGATCATAGCGGAGTTTGTATAGAGTAAAATCGAGGAGGTTGGCTCATGAAGGCTCGACTGCAGAACGCGCAAGGACTGGTTTAGAGAGGCAGAGGCGGAACTCGAGGGTTGGACTTGGGAGTGGAATTATGTCAATATGCCCATTGAGAGACTTGGAGGAATAATTTTTAGGCCTTAAAAATTACAGAACAATGTAGCGTAGTTCAAATAATTGCCTTGTGAATCAATAAAGTTGGTCTAAGTCTAGTGGATAGAAAGTGATGAGATACTGTAAAGAAATAGAATGCAAATTGTCCAGGATTCAAGAAATATAATTTTATATAAAAATACAGTTCTGTCATTGTCAAGTTTATTAAACCGGGATCCACTAAAATGATTTGAGCTTCAAAGAACACTTTCTCTGGGGGCGTAGTGGTTTCTGTCAAACACACAGCTGCTGTAAACAAAGCCATAAATCACAGGTTGTGAATCATCTTTCAGCACAACACCAGAGGAAAAAATCATCTGTAGTTTTTTTGTGTGCTGTGTGCAACATGTAAAAATTAAAACTGACAAGAAAGACAGTATTAAAAAATGGCTTTCAAATTAGACTTTCAAACCAGGAAAAGAAGGTAGAAGGTAAATAAAATATAACAGTCTTTTGGGTGTGTGTGATTTTATTTTATTTTATTATTTTAAATGTTTGCTTGCTTGTTTTTTAGGGGTGTTTGTATTTTTAAGTGTTTCTGAACAATGAAAACATCTGTAATCAAATAAATGCAAGATAGATAACTCACTCATTACATAATCCAATCAGTTATTAATTCTTAATGTCTCATTTGCATGATACAGTTCCATTTGCATGCCCCGTGTGTCTGGTTCATTCCACCCTTATTTAAATTCCCCATTAGCTCCGAGTGGTTTTGGGCTGTGAGCACCAGCCCTGTTACAGCTGATGTCCTGGGGATAAGTGCTCGTCTGATGGAGTTTCTGAGCCCGCCATTGAGGACCTAACGGACTGTGTTTACACGGGGCCTAATAGCATCAGTAATAGAACTTTCTGCCTTTCACTTTAAACCAGCGGGCTACTTAAAAACACCTCCAAAACTCACTTTGCTGGCTCCGACTTAATTTGATTTGCTTGCGTAGGTCAGATTAGGTTTCAGCATGTTTGGATAAATGATTCAATCTGTAGGTGCTTGTAGTGTAGTGGGTAGAGTTTAGAAGCTGAATGTTACACTGAGGAGGTCTGTTTAGCACTGGGAAAAAGAACAGAATATGTGCTAGAGTGGACCTTTACAGTGTGACGTCACTCAAACTTGCATAGACTGAGAGAAACGGGGATTATCCTTATATCTGGGAAGATCAGGCACAGCTGAGTCATTTGGATATCTCATTGGTCTGTATGAATTTGACCCAAGCTGTTGTATAGAGGATTTTCCAAGGAACGAGAAATCCAGCGACTGTTTGTCCTTTTTCAAATGTTGCGCATGCGTGAAACCACCCCCCCTCCCCTACAGCTCCCTACGTAGAAACGCCTCCTCCCTCCTCCTCCTTACGCCAGAAACAGGTTTGTTTACAGCCGGTGCGCTGCACATGACTTGTAAACAACTAACTACAGTGTTGGTTAGGCAAGACGGAGAAGTGAGGAGCGAGGGGAGCGGGTGCGCGGACGAGAAGTGAGGAGCAGGGAGAAGAGCGGAGCAGGGAGCAGGGAGAGGAGAGAGGAGAGAGGAGAGGGGAGCGGTGCGCGGAGATTCCGTGCCCGGAGAAGTGAGGAGCAGGGGGAAGAGCGGAACGGGCAGCGGGGACAGGAGCAGGAAAGGGGTGCAGAGAAGAGTGCGCGGAGATTCAGTGCGAATGAACTAGCTACAACACGCAGCAGCAAGCGGACTCTTTCTTTGCCTTGAAAATTACGTTTTCAGACATAGGATATCGCTTTCGTGTCCTGAAAAACGTTTGTCTCGCTCTTGGAAATAAAGTACGTTTTCATAATAAGCAGAAGTGACCTGTCCAGGAGTAATTTGGCGACCAGTGCGTCAGTCTTTAGACCCTTCGTCTGCTTCAGTCGCGCCATCGCTGGAATGAATCTCCAAGAATCACCTTAGTTTTTTTTCGCTGCTTTTCCCCTTTGTCTTCTTCTTTCAGCGACCTCAAAAACGGACTTTCTTTTGCGGCTAACTGCTCCTGGATTCTTGTCGCCATTGCAACAAACTTTGTGCTAACTGCGAGGAAGATATAGGTAAAAAAAAGCCGCTAAGAACTGTTGCGTTGGTGGAGTAAACAGCGTCTGTGCGTCTTGCGTCTGTGCGTCTGTGGACTGCGTGACAGGCGTATGTAAACCACGTAACGGCAGCGCGCAGGCAAGTCAGTTACGCTAGAAACGTAGGGAGTTTGATTGACAGCCTGTCAGCTAACAGATAACGAGGCAGTGTCGTTATCTATTGGCAAATGTTTAGCCCCACCACGTCCAGAGTTGATGAATTTTTATTCTCTTTTTTTTGGTCATCATAATTACAAGGCTACTGCACCTTTATAATGCTATCATTGACAATTTGAAACAAAAAAAAATCCTCCATACAACCTTTAATACATAAAGAAGGGTATAATAAAAGTGCATTAATGTGTTTAAAAATGACAGAACTAACAGCAACAGTGTACACATAAAAGCAAGTGTAATAGAGGCAAAATTCTGTGGAAATGTTATTGCTTTGCCCACAATGTTCCACAGAACAACATTAAACAAGCAAGCAACTGACATCACCAGACCAAGTTACAGGTTAATAGGTCAGATCTGTGGAGAGACGATCCTGCACGAAGAATCATGAATGGTTTCTTTGTTTCTTTCTTTGCAATAAACAGAGGTAGGTCAAGTAGTATAAAGTAGTAGAAGTAGAAGTACAAATTAGTGGTCCAAGTGGATCAGAATCTGGGAAAGCCACAAAGTAAGACTAACAAGCTAACTAACTAATAATGCCTTACACTTGTTATGCACTGTACTCTCACAACATTTATACCTTACTGACTGGTAAGCTATTTTCGTAGCCGCAGCTGCCCTGGGACAGACTGACAGAAGTGAGGAGGCTGCCAATCTGCACCATCGGCCCCTCTGTCTCTCTCTGTAACTGTAAATATCTCATTTATAATTTGAAGTGAATGAAATTTCAAGAACAAAACATTAAATAATTTACAAAAATGTGGTATTTTTAAAGCATAGACACAAACATGAGAAAAACTAAATCATTTCTGAAGCCGTGCAAAAGACACAAATTAATTTAATATTGTCAACATAAAGATTTGTCCCCTGTAGACTTGTGGACCTGTAGGAAAAGGAACCAACACTTTTACTCAAGTAAGTATACTGTTACTTCAATAAAAATATTTTATAATATACTCACATTGGAGTAAAAGTATGTCGCTAGAAAAGTATTCTGAAAAACAAAAACAAAAAAACAATTCCTTTTAAAAGTTACTCAAGTAAATGTTAGTGAGTACTACGCACCTCTATAATTGAATAAGTACTGGTATATAGTTACAACTAATACCAAACTGTGCTACATATCAGTCCAAGCAGCACATCTCCATGGAGACAAGCAGGTGTTGTACCATTCGCCAGAAAAGTTCCACAGTAGACCTTTAAATACCTGTTAAAGTCATCGTAATAGCACATCATTACCTCTGCTTCATTTTCCAAACTGCATGTAAACAGCCACTACTTGAGTAACTTAAAGTAGCCTGTGAGGTGTGGACAGCCCATTTCAGATTCATTAAAGGAAACATACTTTGACTTCATGTCCCTTTCTGGTAGAGAGAGGTGGTGTTCTTGGCCCCGCACTGGACCGTGGCCCTGTCTGAAGCCGCTCTGTTAATGTTGAACCAGCCTCAGTCAGTGTGTCCACGGAAGCAGGGTCAGGGCAGTTTACAGCCACTTTCAACACTTCTCTGTGCTCCCAAGCCCTTACATGTGAGGCGAGAGGGCCCTTCGTTTGTCCGCACGCATGTTTCAGACCTGACTCAAAAACATATATGCATGTACACAGGTCAAATGTTTAAGTATGGATTTTTGCATGAAGAGGGTGGGTGGTTGATTTATGGTATAATGTTGTTTTCTCATGACAAACATACTTGGAGTTGTGTTTGGTTTCATTCATGCATGTTTAACTCACAAGCCAGGCATAACTATGCAGGCTGGCTCCACCTAGTGCCTCCGCTCAATTTCATTTCTCTCCAGCGACTAGGTCAGGAATCGGAATACATTAGACGGTTTGCAAGAACCCTGGGAGTTGTAGACCGCACACCAGCCAGTCAGCGAAGAGCTGTGAAGTCATAACATCAAACTCAAGCGCTTGTCTGGGTCCCTTTTGTGGTACAGAACAACAGTAAACAAAGCGGTCGAGAGTGATGTAGACAAAACCATACATTCTGTGTTGGCAATGATTCTTGAGATCGAGGATTTAAAGTCGGAACAAATAGAATGTTTGGTGAATTTTATCAAGGGATTTGGCACATTACATACATCATGACCAAATAGAAGCGATTGGTTAAATAAAAAAAGTACCTGCCTACGGTTGACCGAACAAATCCTAATGCTGCGAGGTCAGACGATTTCCATGAAGTGAAATTGACTGATGAATCAGGATAGGGCATAACACTCTCTTCCACCTTGTGATGTCATGTGGTAATGCAGGGAGTGGTCCACTGTGTTTTTAAACTCCATACACCTTCACTACAATCATTTGCATGATTTCAGGCCTGAAATTCCTAATTGCCAACAAAGGGTAAAAGGTTAACTTGAAAACCACTGCTTCATAACATCACAAGAGAAACAGAGCATTTTGAGTTTTGGAGATGTAGACAGACTAATAATGCAGGGTTACTCATGTATGAATGAAACAAAACAACTCCAGGTCTGTTTTTGAGGAGGTACCAGCATTATAACATTATCACAAGAGCCAATTTCACATAATTCAGGATTCCTATATCAAGCTAGAGATATAGGATTTCATCAGAATAGCTGGTTTAATACAGGTTTATAGCACATGAAATAAGGGGACAGACAATGTGTAACTTTCACATGGATTGCTGGCACAGAGTATTAAAGTTGTAACATAAACATTTAGTCTTTTCTCAGACCCTTAATATTATACACCCTCTTCAAAAAGTGAAATATTTCCATAGCTTACTATTAAAACAACATTGTATTTGCCTCAATGGGCACATTCACACTTCCTGGAACGGTTCTGGTTTGAGCTCAGTTTTGTCTACACTTTAGATTCTTGGCCCGAGCCTCACTCTGATTTTTGGGCTGGAGCTTCACTCTCGTTTAGTCCTGGTTTAGACCACAGAACGCAATAGGCCACCATAAAAAATGGGATGGTCAAATCATAGAAGTTAATTTGTAGCACATGTTTTTCAAATGTGGAAGTCATCTCCTCTCAAAATTTCTCCTTATTTCAAACTAACTTGATCATTGATCCTGTGTTATTTTTGTTATTTATTTTTTAGGGATACTTGACAGAATGTTTGTTTTTAACATGAACAGACCTTTCTCTGATTCAGGCAAAGTTTTGTCCCAGATCAGCCCCACATTTAATTATGTGCCGTCAATGTGGTCGTATATAATATCAGTTGTTTAATAATGATGTTATTTTAATACAGACCAGTCATTTAGCTTGTGGAGAATCCTTCTTCTAAATGATGACCACAGTGCTCATACAGCTTTCTAGCGCCAATAAAGAAACATAAATTTGTATATTATTTTAGAGTTAGACATAGACAAACTTTATTGATCCAGAGAAAGAGAAATTATTTGGGCACAGTAGCTCACACATCAAACATATCATAACAACAAAGAGCAAAAATATAAATGGTAACAAGGGTCCCTAGACACTAAAGGCGAGTCACGTCACGTTGTTTCACTTCCTGGCCACTGGGACCATCACTTTGCGACACTAATAGGCCCTTAGTCAGCTTCTGGCGCTCGGGCCTAATAATAAGTTTAAAATAAGTCACAAAAATAGCAAGAGACTTATCTGCTCAGCTCGCACCACACGCTTTAATAAAAACTTTACAAAGATGAGTGGATCTGGAGTTGGATCCTGTCTCCTGATTTCAGAGGGTGTGACTGACAGGCGGATTAACCAATCAGAGAGACACGCGCTCAGTTTGCGTCAAAACAAACATGGCTACTTACACGTAAAAAAGGAGAAAAATGTACATAAAGACTGAAAAACAGTGTGGATTTTTACAGAATCGAAGTATCGAAACACCAAAACCATCACACATCTCAGGTAAAAGACGTTATATATTTTGTTCTGAATGATATGAGAATTTTCGAGAGGAGATGTCTTCCGCATTTGAAGGACACGTGATTCAAATTAGTGGCAGTGGCTGGATCATGTCAAACTTGAGTTTTTACGCTCTTTAGTCCAGTCCTGACAGGTTAGGAAAGCAAGAAACTGGTGGCAAATAAGGCATAATATAAATGTATATGTGCAAATAAAGTAAAAAAAAAAAATATATATATATATATATAGAGAGAGAGAGAAATAATAGAATGAGCACAAGGAATTAAATCAAAACATGTGACAGACAATACAAGAGTAATGAAACTTTTAACAACTAAGAAGCATAGAATAGGAAGTGAGTTTTAAGAGTGCAGACTAACTATTGATGAGAACACAAGCACCCAGGCTGCATTAAAAACATTCAGAGCAGCCCTTTAATACTTTACAGTTTGTTTTGAAAGTTAGTGCAGCTAATAAAGTATCCGTGAGTGCATTCCAGCTTACCGTAAACTTTTATTTGAGTAAGAACAGTGCTTGTAGTCAGTGCGGTGCTTTTTCACTGCACCGCCAGCTAATTGCATTCGTGTGTTGTGCTCAGACTTACACCTCCACATCTGCATATTATGTAAGTGCCCTGCAGCTGGAGCCAATGGGTTAGCATCCTGTGCTAATGCTCGCGACGTGCCAAACAGCGCTCTTGTTTTCATGTTGTAGCCATTAGCCACATTATCTTTAATAACACTGCCTTCTCCCAGAGACAGAGAACCAAGCCACAACATTTAAGAGTAGTTTAGTACTGGATGTACAGCTATGTTCTGAATGCACACATATAAATACTTTTTTTTTTTTTTTTTGCTCTTTAAAGGTCCCATAGTATACAAAAAATGTTGTTACCTTGTCAAAAACATATCTGGAGTTGTGTTTTGTTTCATTCACACACGTTTGAGTAATCCTTTCTATATCTCTAAAGTTCAAAATGCTCTGTTCCACCTTGTGATGTCATTCATTCGTAACATTAGTTCAGAAGAAAGATGTAATTCCAGGGCTGAAATATTCTAACTGATTCAAGTGGAAGTGTATGGAGTTTAAAAATATAGTGCAGCACTTGTGTATAAGTCGGAACAGAGTGTTTTCTGTTTGAGATAAGAAATATTTGTGTGTTAAACATGTGTGAATAAAACAAAACACAACTCCAGGCATGTTTGTGATGAGGAAACAGAAAATAGCTCAGTGTGGCCCTTTTAAACTTTCCTGTATTTGTGCTTTATAGCTCAACAAACACAGGTAAAAATCGTTAGCTTTTTCTCACATATTGGAAGTTTGCTCATTCTATAATATACTATAGTCTAGGTTCTTCTTTATCTTTATCCTCTTAACTTCTTATGCCTTCTGTTGCTACTGAGTATGTTTCAAAACAACTGACAAAGTCTCAATCTGATTGTTAATAATAATTCATTATCATACAGACTGCTATAATTCAATGTAATAGTATGGCTTATATAACTGCTACTGAATATCAATTTCTGACTTTATAACTTTTATGTCGGGGTTTCCATCACTTATTTTACCTGGAATGTTCCACAGTATGCCTCTAAACTTAACATGTCATGTATTTAGTCTTTTTCAGGAGCTAAAAATACATTCTTACTGTGAGAAGAGTCACCTCTCCACTGATCTGACCACTAACCTAGCAGTGACTTGCTTATCTTCATAAGTTATTAAGAATCATCATCATCATCATCATCATCATCATCATCATAACAATAATGCATCAGTTTTATATAACACTTTTCTGGACACTCAAAGACACTTTACAGAGCATTTTTCATTCACTCTGTACCTGATGGTGGTAAGCTACAACTGTAGCCACAGCTGTCCTGGGGCAGACTGACAGAAGCATGGCTGCCAATCTGCATTATCGGCCCCTTCGACCATGACCAACACTCACACTCACACCACATTCATACTAGGCAATGTGGATGAAGTGTCTTGCCAAAGGACACAATGTGGCACTTGATTATCTCCCATTCAAGTGTGAACCAGGGCCGGGCTTGCTGAGCTTCTGAGGTCTGACGGGATCAGACTTTGGCAAACTGCTATGGCCACACAGATAGATCAATTTAATGAGATACTATAGGACACTTTCAATATTTTTCAATATATTTTTTCTGTCCAGTAGGTCTCTATGTTTATTTTCCTCTGATAATAATTAACTTTATTAACCATAAAAGACACTCTTTGGTATATTCATTTCTCAGCCACTCCCTTGTGTTACTGACAAGTTAAAAAATAATCAGCTCTGAAGAGGCTTCGCCAAGTTTATTTTCATTTTTGCAAGATGCAAAAAAGAATGAGGCAGATTTAAGATATATAAGCAGCACAGGTACAGGTCTTTGTGTAAAGGCAAATCAGGGGGAAATGTGTATTGATTCTTTGCAGTGACATTTCGCTGGGGTAGTTCTACACGTATGAAAAATGAATAGAAAAAAAAGAAAAAATAAATAAATACAATTTTCAGGAGCCTGTGATCAATTTGAGCGTTCATGGTCTTGTTTAGGTGTTTGATTTTCAGCAAAAAGGTGAGAGTGACTAATTGAAAAAAAATGCTGGCTAATGCTATTTGGCTTCTGCCTGTAATTTTATGTTTGAGAGACTTGTTTAACAGCTCAAAACAGCTTACCTGCTGTAGTTCCGAGTAAGTCCATTTTTTTTCTGGCCAGAGTGTCAAAATAAAAAAAAGCAGACTAAATTCTAATAAAGTCTCAGACAGAGCAGAGCCTACAGTTAGCATCACATCCCCATCAATAAAGTCTGACAAACAGTGGTGCATGGATTTGATAAAACTATTGTTCACCACATTTGTTTCTTTCAGGTATTATATTGTACTGTATGAATAAAGACTAAAGTTGAGCTTCACAGAGTAACATGAGCCATGTGCAGATGATGTGCAGTCCCAGTAGTCACACATTTCACACAAGTAATTAAAACACAGTCCTGACAGTTTGCCCCTCTGGCTCTGGTTGGAGGATGGGTAAAACGCAGAGAAAGAATTTCCATCACAAGGGATTAACAAAGTATACCTTAACCTTAGTAACTCTTCTGTACACATCTGCCAGACACTCCTCATTAGCTACTTCATATATTAGAAGGAACTTTTTAAAAAGTTTCTTCAAAATTGTATCGATAAAACTAAATCTGACCTTGGCCTAGTGTGTATTCTTCCTCACTTCTATTGTAGACAGTCCCTTGGGTTCTTGGAGATTTTCTGGAAAGAATCGGGGCCACAGGTTTAGAACACTGATTTCCCCTGAGACTGAAACACAATAGAGCACAATAGTTTCTTAACTTTTAATCTCAGAAAAAAATCCACTGTTTTCATCAAAAGAAAAATACTGGCAGGTGGACAACAGGACAAAGCTGTACTGCTGGCTGTGTTATGTTTTCAGTGTTAACAATTTACTAATGATAGTTTGAATTCCCCAAATGTCCCATGTGAAAAAACATTCTATACACAAATACTGGCTGCAGATCTAAAAATCAGATAGGTAATTTGAAAACTCAATAATTAGGTCATATTTTTCTTTTCTTCTTTCTCTCAGATCATTCAAAAACAATAAAAAACAACATGATTTTTTTGGCCAGCTTCATACCTGTAGTTTTATACCCTTGCTACCATAGACTGTATATATAAATGGACATAGATAACCTGCTAGCCACAGCTCTCCAAACAGGAAGTGAGCATGGGCCCGCTTCCAGCTCCATCCACTCTGGTTCCCGTTCACTTTACATTGAACAGTTCTCACCTCTCTCTGTATCTGGTGCAGTGAGCCTCATCATTTTGGTCTTAAAATGTTTGTATTAACCCGCTTTACATGATAATCGTGTTTTTATTTAGCTATTTTATCTGTAAATAAATTCCTCTTCCTAATATAGAACTCAAAATTTCCCCTCTAACTTCTGTTATTATGTTATTTTTTTCAGACCAAGAGTTTGTTTTCATACCTGACAGTTTCAACTGCTCATTCGCGGTCTTCCTCAGAGTGGTCACATGATGTTGCTGTGATGTGTCTGGTCAGCTGATTTAAACAGGTTTTGGAGTTGTCTTCCTACTGGTGGAGGCAGGATGACAGCGCCACCTGCAGTCCGACTTCCTCAGGACAGTATCCCAGGTGTGTGAGAGTAAAAAATTCCCCTTGTCTCGGTTTATAGTTCCATGGGCACGTTTCCGTATTTCTCTTGTCTCTATTGTCTCTTTAATCCAGCGACGGTGTTTGTTTTCAGTCCTTGTATCATTTGTTCATTTGTTTTTAAATATAAAACCAAAAATAAATAAAAAAAACTTCTTTATTATTTGTCTCCATAACCAAAATGAAAAAAACGGTTTTCAATTTTGTGTTTAAATGAATAATGAAAAAAATGGATAAAGGCCATTTCATTTCCGTTTCTATGACTTAAACTGCGATGCCGGACTTTTTCTTCGACTACGGACTGAACCAGGACTGAAACAGGACTAAGCCAGTTCTGGGACCAGACCATGACTGAGACCAGACCGGGACCAGACTGGGACTGAAAATGGTTAGTCCTGTTTTAGTTCTGTTGCAGTTTAAGTCACGTAAACGGGAAACAACCGTTATCCCTTTTGTCCATTTTTCATTTTTACACACAATCAAAAACTGAAAAAAACAAATCGACTGGAATGCTCTGTCCCAGTCCATAATATGATTCTCTCTTTTACAGGTATCAGAAATGTCTGATTTGAGTTGTTCTTTTTCTGCTTTGTTTTTTGTTGCTCTTGTGCACCCCTTTGCACATTCTGTTCTATGTGCCTTTTTTCGCATACTGAATGCCCTTCCTCTTGGTCTGAAAAAAGAACCTTATAACATAAATTATCAGAAGACCAAATGAACCTCATTGGACTATTCGCTCTATAACGCCAAGCCTCATGAGCTTCATTTGACTGGAGCCCAACGCTATGGATGACATAACACTTCCTTTGTCCACTTTTTCTGTGCTTGTTACATTTTTACCCGATCCTCCTTCTTTCTCTAAGTTTTGAAGAAGAAAATATCAGATAACTCCTTGACCTTGGTCTAAATGTGTTTTTCTCACTTCAGTTCAGTCTCTGGGGATTGCCTACTACTACCACCGCTTCTCGCAGTTATGTGAAAAACAGAAGCCGACGTTTGGGGCAAGTCTTCCTCCTGGGCCTGTCTCGATGCGCACGTATTAGGGACCCCTGCCACGCTTTGACTCCCCCATCCCCTTCCTCCTCCCCCCTCCCCTGCGTCTACCCCTGGTCCCAGACAGTAAAGCAGCCTGTGGTTACACCGACTTGGATTATTTCATTTGATGGATTAAGCGTCTCGGCCCTCTTGCCTCCAGACCAGCCGCACAGTCATTGGCAAACAGCTCCAAAACGAGAAACCTGTAAATCCGTAGAATAACACGAGCCACTAATAGGACAGTGTTTTTAAAGGCTCACTAATCCTTCAGAACAGCTAGTTTTAGAAGGAGCCACTGTGTATTTTGCTGATTGTTGTGAGACTTGGATTAAAGTGGAAGTATTTAATGTAGCTGAGCCAAATTTGCTATCTTTGCTACTTATTTTTAATTTGTTATTAATAATTCTATTTTTGATCTTTGTTATTATTATGATTTGGGAGCTACTGCGTCCAAATAATTTCCCTTGTGGATCACTAAAGTTTGTCTAAGTCTAAAATTTGCCTTGCCTCAGTACAGATATATTGTATTTTGGGAGCAGTTGTGTGCTGTCTGTGTTTAGTCTCACCAGCCAAAAAATGTGCAGTGAAGAAGAAAAAACATATATACGCTGCACCGGACTATAAGTCTCACCTTTTGGAGGAAATGTATTTTATAATATCAGAGACCAGGAACCGATATTTCATCTTGAAAGGCAAGTTATAGTAATAACAATAGAACAGAGAACAACAGGCTTTTAACATAAGATATGAAGGTAACTATAGCATAAACAACAGAACAGAACACATTCGCCAAATTCTCCATCTCACTCCAAATCACTAAATCCATTGAATTCTTCATCTTCGCACTTCTGAGCAACTCCATGACCTCTGGAGGTAAACAGAGCATTGCTTCCTCTTGTGTGTAGCTGTCGTCAGACTCGGCATCAGTTCCAATTAGAATTATTCCAGCTTTTCTGAATCCTGACAGGATGGTTTTGGTTGTCACTGAAGTCCAGGCTTTGATGATCCATTCAGTGACTTCCAGGAAAGTTGCATGACTTTCCGCCGGTCCCTCACAAGTTTCTCGCGCACTCCAAACTTTCTTTCTGCTGCTCGATTACTGTTTTCGGCTGAATATTTCACTACTTGCAGCAGGACAGCGGCTTTTTTCTGCAGGAGACATGTGCAGCAAAGTGAAGTGACAGTGGTACAGGAGTAATAGGAGTAGTAGATACTGGCTCACAAGACTAGAGCGCCCTCTCAAGGCTGTCAATGTGAAAATTTGAATATATATGTCGCACCGGAGTATAAGTCGCAGGAAACACTCAAATCAAGAAAAAAGTGCGACTTATAGTCCGAAAAATACGGTATAAAGTGTTTTATTGTGTGATAATCAGGGAGTGAGCATTAGCATACTAGTTGTTTTTAGCCTTGAAGTTAAGAATAGATCATTTTCAGTGATATCATACGTGGGGTGTTCCACATGTATCTCTATTGGCAGAATGTTCATCATTTACCATGTTGGGACAATGCACACATTAACAAACACTGTCAAAAAGGTTTTTAAAACTGTTTGAAAACTCAAGAAAAATTGATCTAAACAACACATTTTCAGGAGCAAGTGTCCATGAGTCCTGTGTGTTTGATTTTCAGCGATATAAAAGAATAAGAACTTTGCGCATCAATTACTTGAGACGGGTGCGTTGGAGGAGAGAGAGCAGCCCAAGAGCACAGAGAAAAATCCTACACACCGTCTTACTTGCAAAATGTGAGGTTTATTAGGACTGATGAAGGTCTAGTGTTGAAACGTTGTACTGTTTGTCCTAATAAATCTCACATTTTGCAAGTAAGACGGTGTGCGGGGTTTTTCTCTATGAGTGAATGTCAACAAAAAAGGTGAGAGTGACTGGAAAACCGTTGATTAATTGTACACACACACACATCAGCTCACCTGTTGTAGTTCCATCCAAGTCAGTTCTTTCTGGTCAGATTGTGTTAAAATAAATATCAGAAGTCTAATTTAAGTAACAGAGCTTCAGACAGAGTAGTGCACAGCAGTTAGCCTCACAATCCCAGGGAATGTTGATTGTTGACATCAGCTGCAGAGTATCAAGAGCCGGAAAGTTAACAATAGTGCTTATATAAACTTGTAAACTCATAGTGATGAATAATTAGGACGCTTGGAGTGCGTTGCCTTTGGTTTAAAGTAAGGTTAAAGCAGATCTATTATCCAAAATCAACTTTTCAGAGCTTTTAAACTGTTGCACTTGTTTCCTAGGGATGTAACCATGTCCAAATTATCACGATATGCATCTCACAGTAGGATATTTATTGTGATATTGAAGCGACTGATATAATTGTAGATGGGACACATTTCTGCTTTTAAAATACCTTGACAATATTTTGGTGTGAATTATTTCCATCATAATCCCAAGAATTCAAGTAAAAAACATATTTCTTCATGTTGTCTGCACTGAAATGAATCATGGGATATGTAGTTCCTGAGGTTTATAAGATGTTACTACTATAAAACCATGCATTTAAACAAAGGAACTTGTGATTCGATATATTGTCACAACCCACGATATTATTGTGAGACTTTTGACGATACGATATTATGACATTTTGGTTATTGTTACATCCCTATTGTTTCCCCTTCTCATTTACCCTCTAAACCTTCTAATCACCTATTTTCAAGACGCTATAATGCCCATCAGCCTGTTTTCACCAGCATACGCCCACTGCTCTGTACTTACTTTGTTCTCTAATTTTACTGTCTTAATCAGTGATACATGCAGGATTGAGCAGCGTCACGTAATCATTTTAGTACAAATTTTAAAAATCTGCTTTTCTCTAGCATGATCTGTAGTTATCCATTGGAGATTCAAGCAACTTCACAGCTCTTTTTTGTGATGACGTCTACAGCAGTGTCTACCCACATTGGACACTGCAGTTTTCTAACACAAGTCAGCAAACTTGTTTCTTTTATGAGGTCTTTTTTTAAAAATATTATTATTATTATTAACATTGTGATTTAAAATGTGCAAATGTGCAAACATATTGATCCAAAGGTGTCATAGATTATAACAACTACTTATACAGCAGACACAAGCACAACAGGTCTGCTTTAAAGTACACTTTATATTACTCAGTTGGGACATTTTCTTCTCTGCATTGGACATGTTGTTGTTTTCAGATTTTAGAAAGTGATGACATCATTCTCTCAGATGGGGACAAGACTATTGTTAACTTGTTATTTTACCATGAAATATCCAAAAGGTGATTTCACAAATGCTAAAACTTATAATTTGTTTTAGTGATTACACTGAAACTCAGCAATAATACTTTAACACATTTCCCAGTTTACAACTTTTATTTTTACCTTTTTTAAAAACGTTTTTTATTTGGCACGTTTGACATTTTGTCACACAGTGCACGAGAGGCCCTTCAAATTGAAGTTGAGCTCAAAAACTGGCGATATACAAATATTTCGAAAGTCTGTGAGGTCAGTGAACGCTGGCTCCATCGCTAATGACGCACGCGTGATATAACACCGGTCACTGCAGATCACCAACAGACAGGAGCCACACAAATTCACTAAGATCATCTACGCCAAACCCGGTACACGTCAACAACAGCGAGCCTAAGAAAGACATGTGTCCAAAAACTGTGCGAGCATACATGTAGCTTATATTTACCAAGCTTCCTGTTTTATTTACTTAGCCTATAAAAACAAGAGTGGAGTTTGTCAGCTGCTTTCAGGGTCATGGACTGGGCCTGGCGTCAACAAACCTCAAACACAAGCCCTCATTGCTCACCTCATCTACATGTTTGGTATCTATACATAACAGCTTGATAAATATGAGATGCTAAAATGATAGAGATACAGTTTACACATACTAAAATAGTTTCAGCAGGGTATGTCCTGTAGAGTGAATGGTGCAGTGTTCTGATACCAGTAAGATGGCATATGTCCAGGTATATCAGGTGCTCTGACCATGTGTTTTCTCAACGCAGTGCAGCCACAGCATCGAGGATTGCAGTTATATAAAAAGGAAGTTCAAAGAACATAATGTCTGAAAAACTTCAGTGTTATTTTACAGAAGGTTAGGGAAGTTTGCAATGGATATTCATGGGTTTCAAGCTATGGAAACCACTTCCATAGTTATTAAGCAATTCAAATCAATATTGCCATATTTTTCGGACCATAAGTCGCTCCGGAGTATAAGTCGCACCAGCCAAAATATGCATAATGAAGAAGAAAAACACATAATAAGTCTCACTGGACTATAAGTCGCACTTTTTGGGGGAAATTTATTTTATACAATCAGAGAGCAGGAACTGACATTTCATCTTGAAAGGCAAGTTATAGTAATAACAATAGAAAAGAGAACAACAAGCATAAACATCATAACATAATAAGTTTACCAAACTCTCCATCTCACTCCAAATCACTAAATCCATTAAATTCTTCATCCTCAGTGTCACTTTTGAGCAATTTGTGACTTCAGCAGGTAAACGGAGCACCGCTTCCTCTTCTGCATAACTGTCATCAGACTCAGCTTCAGTTCTAGTTAGAATTTTTCCGGCCTTGCTGAATCCCGACTGGATGACTTCAGTCGTCTTTATAAGTTTGTTTAAATTTAAAATTTTCAGTGGTACAGAAGTAATGGTGTGATCGACTGACATGATCCCAGACAGGACAGTCGCTCCACAGTATAAATTTCAGGACCATTCAAACTGTGAAAAAAGTGTGACTTATATATCAAAAAATACGGTATATGTTCTGAATGAGGACAGGTCTTCACAAAGTGCTTCAAATTAGGAAGAAATTGTTTGTCTGAAACACAATGTGCAATATATGATTATTTAATGTATTGCCATACTGTAATATGTATATTCGAGCCTAGTCCAGTCCAGTCTGGTATGCTTCGGTTGTAGGGAGTATTATACCTTTGATGACGCAGGTCATTATAACAAAGACTGAGCTGGTAGTGCGGTGCTGGCACAGCACAGAAATATAATTTCTCCATCTTCTATTATATCCCATGATAATGTTTGATCAAAACAAAAGACTATACTACAACTGAACTGTAATACTACATTTTTATAAAAATGTTTTAAAGTGCACTATATCAGTTCCAACTTACAGGTCAGGTCTATGGATAGGCAAGCCCGTTCACAGTGCTTTCAATGTGCTTTTGAACCAGAATAACCCCTGTCACTGATAAAATGCAAGATAGAAGTGTAATACCAGGCTGCGGGACATTTCAGGGAAAGTATTTCACTGTGTGTGTCCAAGTGGGTTTCCTTTAAACAAAAACATGAACCACAAAGTCTTCATGATGCTATTTGTTATCATATGGATCTCTACAATACACTATACACTGCTTATGACAGGTTTCCCCAGTAGCATGGATACAGGAAGAGAAAAGATTTAATAGGAGAAATCAGGAGTTAATCAAAAAGTTTAATGAAAAGTGACAGTTCTATTCAATCCTTTGTTTACTGTGTGGAATTTGATCTCTTAATTGTACTTCGACTGCTATTCTTCTTAGAGCCCAGGTCAAAATAATGCAATTTTAAGCTGTCAACAATTCAAAACACATCATAACATGTGGGTTATTGTCAATGGCCAAAGTATTACAGTAGAAAATTAATCAGACGATCTTATCTAGAGGAACAAGAAGTTGTATATTTTGATTTATTACTATATTTTATGATAAGGGCTATAGTCTTTGTAGTCTTGTGTGTCATTTAGTCTGTCTGTTGTTCATTATCAGCTCTGAGTTATATAAGGGTTTGGCTGCTCCAGTGGCAGTTTAACCTAGATTAGTTACAATGTGGTGTTAATATTTGATTAGCACACACAGTCAATTTACTTTTTAGTGTTAGGTCAATATCATTTTATGTTGACGCACTGAAATGTTTTTTGAAAGTTAATTTTGAAGCAGATATGAATATGTGTGGGAAAGTTTGTGTAAAGTAAATTAAAAATGTGGAAGGATATTATACAGAGAGGAGCACTAATGCTCCTAATACTAATGCTTTTCCCTATAAACAGGTATATTCAGAAAATGTATTTGTTGTATTGTATATATCAATTTGTGTGTATCTGTTTATACCATATGTTTATCTTCTCTTCTAATAAAACAAGTAATGCAAAAATGAGCTTTCCTGACATGTTAAAAATATAAACACAGTAGGAAAAATTGTAGGAATAGAGGACCACGAGTTCAAATCAGGCATACAGACCATCGACAGAGACGAGGGGGCATTTATCTTGGCTCACACTTGACTCACTTCTCCAAAGACCACCACAAGACGGCAGGCATGATCAACATTTGGACCTGCTAGATCTGTCAAACTTAAAGAAAATGCTAAATTTGACAGAATGGACCTGCTTTCGTAAGACGTAAGAGTCGATCTTCAGTGCAAGCAGAACATATTTCTGTGTGCTTAAGCAAGACACTCCTTGCCTGTGTAAATGTGTTATAGTGCTTAAAGCTTTTTATGATTCTCAAATTTTGACATTTGGTGAGATTATAACTATAACTATAACTATTACTATAGTACTGCACATATCAAGAAGCAATTTGTAAAAAAAAATTGAAAAATATGTTTAAAATTACTTGCACTAAAAAAACAGTGGAATACGATAAAAATGTTTATTGACAGCGAATAGATGCAATGGCTGGGGAGAAATTTAGCAGTGGGGCTACAATCTCCAATCGAAAATGGTCACCCAGCTGATTCAGGACCCCAGCCTACCCTTGAAGATGACGTCTTCAGACTGAAGAATGGGCAAATGACACGGGTGAGAGGGAGGAGGTGGAGAGAGCTGTTGTGGATGGTGCTGTCGGGACAGCCCATATAAATAGGGCTCCTGGGTAATTGAAGGCATGGTTGAGATAAGCTTTGGTTGGATGGAGAGGAGGCTGAGGCGTATCCAGGCTGGTGCCACCTAGTGCCTTCTCTCAATCTCATTTCTCTCCAGTGACTAGGTCAGGAATCAGAATACACTAGACAGTTTTCAAAAACCTCGGAAGTGTGAGTCCAGGCACCAGCCGATCAGCGAAGAGCCATATATTTTGTGTTGCAACAATTCCCGAGATTGAGGGTTTAAAGCCAGAACAAAGAGAATGTTTGGTGAATTTTATCAATGGGAAAGACATTTTTGCCCTTCTTCCTACAGGATTTGGTGAATTTCATATGTCACGACCAAACAGTAGCGATTAGTTAAATGAAAAAAAGGACCCACCTACCATCAAGTGAATGAATTCTAATGTTGCGAGGTCAGAGGGGTTCTACGAAGTGAAACCGGCTGATGAATCAGGCTAGTTGAGGCGTGGTCCAGCTCCTGAATCTTAGTTAACTCCCTGTAAACAGAAAGTTGACATCAAAAAGTTTGACAACATTTACACAAAAGACACATTTTATCTGATATTTTAAACATGCTTTCAACAAAATAAAGGTGTTTTCCTTTATTTGTATTTGTTAAATAATAATTTCTTTTGCCAGGTTACAGTTATGATTTCCCTAGAGTCACAATTTCCAACCGGAGAGTAAAATTTTAAACCTCAAAAAATTGCCAAATTGGGAGAACGAATGTGAATGTTTTTGCAAAACTCTTAAACATAAAGATCTTGACTGTGTTTTACTAAAATTAGAAGTCTAAACCTGTCAGAGGAACTTTAAGAGCAGTCACATCTGATTTGCCGCTGTGACCTCAATATGCAATAATGTGCTGAATCCAAGCTGCAGTTCTGATTCCAGTGTAATTACTCAATGTCTGGAACCTCCTTAACTATTACTGACAATACAACTGAGTGACTGGGCAGCACATTTTTCATTTAGCTAAAGTTAAATCCAGTCAAAACATATTAGAAATGTACCACGCAGTAGTCCAAACAAATCCAACAGAATTCATCTCCTGGTCTCATGCTCGGATCTCATCACTGGAGCGTCGCCCATACTGATGAACGGCAACTTGGGAAGCTATTAAATCACCCGGTGGTCACTGTGGAATGCATATTAAGACGAAAGCATTTTTAGATGAGACAGTAGAGCACGGGATGGGGGGGTGGGGACATTTTATACCCCTGTTTTGGAGATGAGATGAAGGCCCTGCTTTGTTTTAGAGGGTCTGTTAATGGTTTGAATTAGCACTGCAAATCCAGGAGTTGGATGGTGAATATTCCCAGTGGGGCATGGTAGTCGTCATGACCGCAGAGCCGAACACAGGAGCCACTGTGCTGGAATAAACAGCAGAAAGTGAAACAATAGTAAGTAAATGCGCAGGGTAAGTGTTAGTGAGAAGCAAATGTTGTTTCTTGAAAGTTTTAATAAACCTCATAAATCATATTCGAAACAGAATGAGCGCACTTACCTCAGATATTCCAATAATATTCCAATAATAAGGACCACACAGTACAGGTGGAGCTCTGTGTAATAAAAACAAGATTAATGTTATAACTTCATCGATCAGGTAAGCACAGGCTTGTTGTCACGTTTACTAGTAAATAGAGCTTTTCTATGAGGTTCTATATTGTCTATTTACACTCTCCCTCCTGACCTCCGCAATGTTGACTCACTCCCACACTTTAAATCCAAATTCAAAAATCAAAACACACTTGTTTAGATTGGCCTATTCGCTCCACCACACCACCAGACCGTAGCTGCACTGCCCCGCTTTAATTGTATGTTTTTCACTGTATGTTCTATGTTTTTTATTGTATTTAACTTTCTATAAAACACTCTGGTCCACCTTGAGATGTCATGTGGTAATACAGGAAGCGGATGACTCCACACATCTTCATTAGAATCATTTGGACAATTTCAGCCCTGGAACTGCAAATCTCTACTGAACTAAAGGTAAAAAGCAGTTGTTAACTTGAAAACTACCCCTTCATGACATTACAAGGTAGAACAGAGCCGATGTGGGACCAAGTTGTTGTTTTGCAAGCCTCAACTAAGTCTCAAGTCGTTGACCTCAAGTCCAAGTCAAGGCTCGAGTCACTGGCCCAAAATTCCAAGTCAAGTCTACGTTGTCTGCTTTGAGCTTCAAATTATTTCAAATATTTAAACCAAAATATAGCTTTGGTTTTTGCAATTTTACCTGACTTTTAAACAAAACAGTACTTAGAAATTCATGGCATATTTATATATTAGTGTTTAAGTGTTGTTGAAATGTTATTATTTTGCGATCAAAATAGAAAGAATTTAGATTTAAAATTGCTAATTATTTTGTCATGTAGTCTGCACTGAAATGGAAGGATCATATTTGATGTAGTTCCCTCTGTTTTACTGTATTGTACTGTATATTACTGTATTATATTGTATATTACTGTATTGTACTGTATATTACTGTATTATATTGTATATTACTGTATTGTACTGTATATTACTGTAGTACATTTGATGACACCATCTCACAGTACCTCACTTACATCAAAAGTAACAAACAGAAGTGGGATGGACATTTTACAATTTGTTCCTGTAAAATTAAGCACCACATTTATCAACTGTAAAGAGGAAAGTATTTTCTACAAACATTTTTTTTTTTTTTTAGGAAAAGCATCAAGTATTCTCACGTTACAGGCCTCAAGTCTGAGTCAAGTCCCAAGTCTTGGTTCATTTTATCAATTCAAGTCTCATTTCCTAAAAATAGTGACTCAAGTTTGACTCAAGTCCAAGTCACGACTTGCACATCCCCACCTCTGGAACAGAACATTTTGAGGTTTGGAGACGTAGAGAGGATTACTCAAACATGTGTGAATGAAACAAAACCCAACTCCTAGTATGTTTTTGATGAGGTAACAACATCTAACATGGCCTAAAGCTCCATATTATGCAACATAGGACCATTAAAGGAATATCGCAAATCCCAAAAGGCATCTCACCTCATAGAATATAATACTATAATCTGACACACCTTTTGTATAGCGTAAATGGCTGGATAACATTTGAAACCATATGAAATCACAATACAGAAAGGTCAGTGATCTCACAACCCATAGAAAAACAAGCGGCACCGCTACTGTTGAACTAGTTTATGCCATGGCTAATGAAAAGCTACAGCATTAAAAGGTTGTGAGTGCGATTCCCCGGAGAGAGGCTTTACACAGTATACGATTGTACCAGGGCTGGCTCCTCTCTGTGAATCAGTGCGTCCTGGGCCCTCAGCGCTGACAGCAGAACAACAAACAAGAGAGCTGTTTTATGGAGCGGCACTGTGGCGGTGAGGTAAGTGGAAAAACAGGGCTACCACATGTACTTCTACTACTACTGCTACTTTTAATGAGTCTTTAAAACCTTACAGTGTTACGTCTGTATGCGTATTTACCCGGCACTCACTGGTAGCGTGTACAGTGGAATCTGTCATTTTCAATTATACGCTGTAGGCCTTTGGTCATTTAGTCAATTATTCAGTTGATGTTGTCCTAGTCTTAGTATTGATGATTTTATTTATATTACACAGATTTATACTGGTTAACCGCAAAAAGGGGAAGTTAGTGTCGGGGTGAGTTAAGTGATGATTTGGTATTTTTCTGTTATTTGTGTAAAAAAAAAGAAGCTGATTAAAGGTGCATTGTGTAAATTTTCTGATAGATTTTCAGATTTATTTTTTTTCCTGAAATGTTCCACAGTAGCATTAAATTTATCAGGGTCGCCTCTCCACAGTCCTGACATGTATCTTGGCTTGGTGGTGTCAATTTTTTTTGTCTCTGTGGAGATAGATATGTTTAATGCAACAACATCTCTCCATGGAAATGACGAGGTAACAGACCCTCACCAAAAAAGTTACACAGTGCACCTTCAAACTCATGATTGAACTTGAATCTGCAAATACTTTGTTTCCTAGTACTTTTTCTGTATAAATAGCAGTTTGTCACACCCCCCTTTTAGCCAACTAATAGATGCATCCCGAATTTTGGACTTCAGCGCAATGCAAACTGGGAAGGGCCCTCAGAAAAAGTGAGCGTCACATGTTTGATTTCCCAGTGGGATGTGTCTATTGTCAAAGCCGATCTTTTCAAGTCTTTTAAACCATATCGCTTTTGTTTCTGGTTCTGATATTGTCATATTTTAGTTATGGGATTCAGACATTGTAATTGTGTGGTTGTTGAATGTCCTAACAGCAGAAAACAAGCTCCGGAAGTTTGCAAACTCCATAACTGCAAAAGGGAATCAGATCTGTATTACTGCAAACCTCCGTTCAAACTGTTTCCCTTCCCAAAGAAATTGAAAAATAGTCCAAGGCGAAGGCGATGGGCAGTACTGATACACAGGAAGGACAAAAAAGGAAACCTTTGGCTGCCTAAGAAATCATCCCAAGTTTGCAGCAAACATTTTGTATGTGAAGCGCCATCAAAGCAAAATCCCGTTTGTTAATTGAGAGGTACAGAAGACAGACAGGCTGAGCTCGCACTTTCTTGTTCGACTGACTTTACAGAAACATCACGTTTTGGTCGCTTTGCAGTGGAAGGTGTTTCTTGGCAAACAGTTTGTGCCTTTCGCTTTGGCGTTGACTTTTTAATTTGTAACCAAGGTTGAGCGAGGGATCGGGCTTTTGCTTTAATAGCGCTCCACATACAAAATGTTGGCTGCAAACTCAGGATGATTTCTTAGGCAGCCAAAGGTCTCCTTTTTTGTGCTTCCTGTGATCAATACTGCCCATTGCCTTCGCCTTTCACTATTTTTCATTTCCGTTGGGAAGAGAAACAGTTTGAACAGAGGTTTGCAATCACACAGATTTGATTCCCTTTTGCATTTATGGAGTTCGCAAACTTCCGAAGTCTGTTTTCTGCTGTTAGGACATTCAACAACCACACAATTACAATGTCTGAATCCCATAACTAAAATATAACAATATCAGAACCAGAAACAAAAGTGATATGGTTCAAAAGATTTGAAAAGATCGGCTTTGATAATGGATGTATCCCACTGGGAAATTAAACACGGCGATTTGATGCTCACTTTTTCGGAGGGCCCTTCCCAGTGTGCATTGCGCGATGACCGGAAGTCTGAAATTTGGGATGCATGTATTGAACCAAGAATGTCTTTAGTTGACTACAGTTATACAGATCAGGCACTGACCCATTATCCATCCCTGTGTTTTTTTGTTTTATTTTGTTTAGTTTTTTTCTTTTTTAACTGAGCAATCATTTTCGGAAACCCATTTGGATCGCCCTCAGACTGTGCCAAGTTTTTGTTTAGAACAGTTACCGACTTGAAAAATGTGAAAGTTTCTCCACTAGCTTGCAAAGTGCCCCGTCTTTCTTTGCCCCCTTTTTAGGCTTGAAGGCACCATTTATAGCTGTACAAAGTTTCCCTGAGTTAAGCCTGTCTGACCTATTACCCAAAGTCCCACAAAACACAGTTTGTTCAAGTTGTACTTTTAAAAAACTAGTACACGTTTTTGCCAGATGTTGTTCCTTGTTTCTTTCCATATAAAACGTGTTTAGATGAAATGAATTGGAGTAATGGCACGGAGAGCTTTTAGTATCCAATGCGGAGGTAGACATGTTCTGTTCTGACGTCTGCGGTGGTCAGTTCTCAGACAGCACAAGGTTTGGTCTCTGCCTCCTGTCTGCTGTCACCCATAGAGCTGCTACTGTCTTAGTCACCACACGACAAGTAGTCACATTGAGTACATACTGTAGTGCTTTTCTACTTTCAAGCCTCTTAATATTAAAGGGCCCATATTACTCTATTTTGTATCTATTTTCCTCATCACAAACATACCTGGAGTTGAGTTTAACACACAAATCCTGTATATTTAGAATGAGTTCTTCCGTGGAATTGGCTGAAGAAAAGTTAAAAGCAGCAGTTAACATGAAAAAGACTGCTTCACGTAGATGTAAACAGACTTTGGGGATGTAAGCAGACTAATAATGCAGGATTATCCAGGCATCTGAGTCATCATTATCTTCATCACAATCTTCATCATCACTTTCATCTTCATCATCAACTTCATTATCATCTTCTTTATCATCATCATTAACGTCAACATAAAAGCTGTTATCCTCCATCTTTAAAATTGTGACCATTGTCTTCATCGTGTTCGTCTTCATCATCATATCAGAACACTACATGGAGAATCTCTGGAGAAACTTCCATTTCATACATACACACACACACACACACACACACGCATGCACACCCCCACACATGCATGCACACACACACACACACACACACACATATGTATTTATGTATCTTTATTTAACCTCTGAGATTAAGAATCTCTTTTTCAGAAGAGTCCTGGCCCTACAGGGGGCATGTACATGTTTTCAGTGGTAGGGGAAACCTACACAGGCACAGGGAGAACATGCAAAGGCCCCGGTGTAAGTCGGGCGTCCTCCTGAGAAAAAAAAAAAAGCGAGACTGGGGGGCGCTTGATTTTGCTCACACCAGAGTCTTAAAGGTGCACGATGTAACTTTTCGGTTGGGCGTCATCTTCTCTGTTTCCTTGTTTCCATGGATATGAAATAAAAATGTACTGGCAAAAATATAAAACAACTTTCAATAAAATGTGTTGTTGTGGACCATGTTACAAGCTTTTATATAGTGTATGATCTGTAAATGTCTGAATATTAAGAGACCTTAAAGAAAACACAAGAACATAACAGGACATGAGGCTCCTGTGTTCTTCATATACGGCTTTCCTCTGGGGCTCCACATATTTCATGCATACACTTAGATTATAGACATTATAGAAGGAGCAAAAAGACAAGACAAAACTCGACTAATGTAATCATTTAATAGTATTTGAATGCTCTGGACATTATTTACAATAACCCTAACCAAAGACTACAAATGTAATGATGAAAACGAAAGATACAGATAGGAATTAAATCAACAAATACATGAAAGAACAAGTCATAAACATGCTGATGTAGATTTAAAACTAAAATCTCAGAAACTGTTGGTCTTTTTCACAATAAAACGTCCAGCAGCCTGAAAGATGTTATTTATGAGGCGTTCATACCATCAGTCACCATTTGGGGGAGTTGTGTACCATTACACTGACATCTACATAAACAGAAGTGTACTCTACTACTGTAAGTGTATAAATTGATGGATGATGATGTAGGGAGGGCATCTGACAGAAAAACAAACATTTCATTACATGTCAGGAAGTTTATTTGCTGTAAAACTATCTGAAATACAGTTTTTGTTTTACTCCCCCTACTGGTGCAACCCTGAGACTTGCCAAATATCTTCATAATAATGTTGCATATACATGTATTTATTCTCAGAAACAATTTCTTAACAGAGACAATGTTAAGCATTTTATGTTATTATTTACTGATAGGTTGTCCCTAGCGACTGGTTTGTAACAATAGGCTAAATAAGCGTGATCCTATGTCTTTAGATGATATTATAGGAAAGCTTTTTCTGCGTATAAATCTACTACTTCTAGGTAATAGGCCTATACATTGTAATAACAACAGTATATCATAATGCCCGATTAGTTAGTAACATGTGGCACACCTTAATGCATATTTTAATTGATAAAAACCATGAAAAACTATTGAAAACCTTTAAAAACATCTTATTTCGTTTTAATGTTGGCCTCTATGCTATTCCACCCTGTTCTTTGGCGCAGACCCCAAACCATAATTGCATTTGTGACTGTACACTTATGTAACTTATTTGCATTTTAAGCTTATATTTTTCAAGTCCACACACCCACATGAGTTCACTGTTACTTAAGGGGTCACTGCTGGTATATGTAAAGACACCAAATGGAAGGTCAAGACTGGGAGGGCATCCAGTGTAACATACATAATCATCTAATTAGACTCAGTGTATTGTTCAGACACTTCGTTTGCTTTACATTTTGGTGTTTGTTTGTTTTATTTTTTCCTCATTCACTTGGTAACAGTGTGGGTGCCCTTCTTCTCTGGGGTCCGATACAACCACATTCACATCTATTGATACTCGCAGTGATATCACACCTCTGAAAATTCCAGAAAAAAAAATAAAAATACAAAATGGATTTAACCTATACATTTTCAGAACCTTTAATCAAAACAAGTCATAGCCTCTTTTAGGTAAATACATTTGATTTTCAAGAAAAACTGGGAGTGTGACTAACTGAAAATGCATTTTAATGTCATTTCAAAGGGATTTGTTTAACAGCACAAACCAGATCTTTCATTGTAATCTCAGCTAAATCAGTTCTTTCTACTAAAACAACGCTCAGATTAAAGTTTATCTTGAGTAACAGAGCGTCAGACAGAGCAATGCCTCCAGTTAGCGTTACACCACCAGGGAATGTTAGTGATATCAGCTGCAAAGTACCAATACTTTTCCACCTAAAACCTCATAGTTGTTGGTGAAACACTGGAGCCATGTACATTTCTTTACCTCTGGGTTTGTAACATGTCATTGACCTTTCAATTATGGTGACTGAATAAACAAATGAAATCAAATAAAATAAATAAAATAATCTGCTACTCTTTATCTCGGTTTCTGAAAGGGCAAATAAGGTGGAAGGTCAGGTACACACATCCAAAGACTCAACATTAAACAGAATGTATTTGCTATATTTGAAAACATACTTACAGTAACATATCTTCTATATATTAAACATTGTGTGAGTTCTTTCAAACGGAACAGAGCCTTACACATGTACCAGCTGAATATTTGACATCTCTGACGTCCAGCAGAGACTCACGTTTATTTTCCAGTCCTCAGTCATGGGCAGTGTTAACACACATGTCAGGGCCCCTCAGCAGAATACAGGAGGGCTCCGAGGGGCCAAGACACAAAACAAATATCAAATGCACACATTATTCAGAACTGACAGGGGCATGACGTCACAAAGCAGTACTAAACACTGTGAGTAAGGCCTGTATACTCGGACATGCAAGTACAAGTATTCATGTAATATTTATTGTACACAGGTATAAAAAGACAGCAGAATGGCCCACAAAGCCACCGACATCACATTAGAAAAGTGACAGTTCACAGTAGATATAGATCACAGAGTAGTGTTTGGAGCAGTGAATGCAGTGGAGTCTGAAGAGGACTCGACTCTGGGTACACTTTGTTACACTGGACTTTAAAATCAAATATTCAAGGACTTTAAAATCAAATATTAAAAAAAAACAAACAAAACTATTCTTATTTGTCTTATATCGCAAGCTTTTGGACACTCAAATTCACATTAAGTTGCATCATTCACTCTTAATTCTCTGTGGTTATAAAATCTCACTTTGAAGCCACATTATCTGCAAAAATTTAGAGGACTACTTCATCATTCAAAAGATATCATATTTTGTTTTAAATGATCAATTGCGACAGTCCAAATTTTTCATAAATCTGAAATCCATGGACTGACCAATGTAGCAGCCAAATCTCCACCAATTTTGCATTCTATTTATCTATTTATCTATTTATTTATTAATTTACTAGTGTTTATTATGCACAATATGGCCACAGCTGTGATTATTTGTAAAATGTGCTATAGAAAAAAAAGTGGATTTAATTGGACACAGTATTCATACTTGAATAATACGGATGAAGTGTCTTGCCAAAAAACACAAAAGCAGTAATAAGTAACTAGGGATGAACTGAATCTCCAGCCTTAACTCATGAAAATCTGCCTAGATTGACATGATTATTTTTGCATTTTTGCACATTGAATTTAAACCATGACTGTACACATAGCCACCAAAAAGTGCTACTTACAATAGTAGTAGTGGTAGTAGTAGTAGCAGTAGTAGTAGTAGTAGTAGTAGTAGTAGTAATATTAACACAAAAACAGAATTATCTTAACATATTTGTCCCAGAAGTGTCTCCACAGCTAAAGTGTCACTCCTCAGACTCCATGCTGAACCTTTAGCTGTAGCGTATTATTAGATCTGTACAAAGGGACGGTGAAGTTATAGATTGGACATGTCCGGGACTTGAGTTTCATGCATAATAAAGACACCCTGCAGTTCTCTGGATCGACACCAGGTGGCAGGCTTGCTCTGCTCTGTACACCACTCCAGTTGTGTGTGGAGTCAACTGTCAAGTCATGGCAGCGGGAGAGGGGGACATGCATAGGGACACACAGAATCGTATATGCTCTCTTTAATATGTATTTATATTGCTTTTCGGAATGTGCGCTTCAATACCACTCACTGTTAAAAAATATATCTCCAACTGTACAATATGTTTCAAAACAGACAATGGCCCTGTGTGCTGCTGTGCTTTTGAAACTCAGGCTCAACCCCAACACATTAAAAAAGATAAGAGTCTTCCCAACGCGTATTTCACCGCAAAAAGCAATATTTAGATAAGTTAAAGGTGCATTGTGCGACTTTTCTGGTGGAGGGTCCTTCAAAAGCTTTTCTCTGCACAGCAAAAACTGGAGGGTTAAAATTTTAGGATAAAATATTTCACTGTTGTTTTTTAACACCAAAAGTGTTATTTTAACTATTTGAAAGTTAAATGGTGGGTTTGAGTTGGAGTTATTTGTCAGAGTTGATGTGGTTGAAGTTAATTCCACTTTCTCTAGTGTTAATTTGACTCCTCCCATCCACCACTTCAAACTCTTGTGAGAGAAAACCAGTTTGAAACAGTTTTGTACATAATTTCATCTTAAATTAACTAAAATAAAGTAAAAATAAAATAAAACACCTGTGTGTGTCTCCAAAGTGTTATCTGTTTGCTCTCAAAATGTTAATATAACTCTGGATTTCGGGGTTAAACAGAAACTTTGGTCCAGTAATTAACATTTCCAAAAATGTTAAATTAACTCTAGAACAGATTGGACTCACATAAACTCGTGACTTGTGAGAGTCAATTTTAACACTCCACTTTTTGCTGTGTACAGAGGTGTTATTGCTTTGTCTGGAATGTTTCACAGCATAGAATTAAACTTTTTATCTTTATGGAGACCAAACCAGATCAAGTTACAGGTCAGATCTGTGGAGAGGAGACCCCGCTCACAGTCAGAGTACTTGTTTTTCTAAGTATTTTTGAGCTATAAAACCCACCTGTACTTTGATAAATGTAAGGCAGAGCTGTTTAATGTCATACTGTGGAACATTCCAGCAAAAGCAATGACATATCCATAAAAAGAAGCAGGTGACAAACCCCCAACCAAAAAGTTACATAGTGCAACTTTAAGTGTAGCAAGATGTATTTTCATATTTTAATTACAAAAAGTCTTGTTCCATTGGTTCCATTGAAATCTGAACATGGTTAGAATTTAGTTTTTACAGAACAATATCATGAGTTAAAAAGTACTAAAAGTGATCCTGAAATTAAGGGACACAACTCTCAAAATTTGAATAGTAAATAGACCAAAAATATAAAATTAGGGGCTCAAAGCTGAAATCAGGTCTTAATTTGAGAAATGCTTTGAAATACTCAGTCATCATAAAGATTACGCCACCTAAAACCCATAAATCCTGATTAAGATGCTTATAATGAGCCAATAATAACAGTTCTCGTGACAAATCCGGTAAATCCACAAAATCACCACCGTCCATGTTTAAAATGTATTAGCAGCGATTAGCACATATTATATTTTGCATAAGAATTTGTGGATCAATGCAAATCTGTAGTCTATAGTCTAAAATATGTTAATAATAATGCTGTAATCATCCAGCTATAGGTAATCCTGACCTGGGTATTATTTGAAGATATGGACATAGGTCTCTGTGCACTATACAGTATGTTTAAGTCTATCTATGTGACTATATTTTCTCTTAAACGGAAAACATTCTGTTCCACCTTGTGATGTCATGTGGTAATACAGAAAGTGCTCTATTGTTGCACCTTCATCATTTGGATACTTTCAGCGCTGTAACTGATCTAATGAACTCTACTGAACAAAAGGTAAAAGGAAACAGTGCACTTGAAAATAGGGCTGAATGATTTTAAGAACAAACTGAACTGCAATTTTTCTGGCAGATATTGCGATTTCGATTCCATCTACGATTTTTTTTACATCAAGTTTTAGAGCACATGATTTTTTGCAAACATCAGAGAAGTTTGCATCGTACCAGAGTCCCGCACCAACAATTTGATGCTGGACCATAAAGCCCCATTGACCCAGACAATAAGGGCTGTGATTCGTCCTCTCTACTTACATTTCCTGTACCCTGCTTTCCTTTCTTTCAACATACATTGAGTAATAATGTGTTTAATGCAGCTTTCGCACATTTGTTTACATTTTACAGAAACGAAAATTAAAACCACATGGCTAATTTGCATTAAAAAATTGTGGAATATGAGTGTTCTTTCTGTGACAGTGGATGTGCTGCTGATGGTGAGTCTGTTCTGTGTTTTTATTGCTTTGGAGATAGTTCATGTTAAACTTTACAAGAACGCCAGGTTTAAATCCTAACCTTAATGAATCACTTCGCGGCGCATAGACCTCGACACAGACCCATAAATCAAAAATGACGGTGACAAGGCGACGGCGGCAGTGTGCATTGAGTCGGCGCAGAACTAAACTTTTCCCTTAAAATTGGGCTTTAGGAGCATTGCAAAAAAACACAGCTTTGAAGCTGCCAAAATTGCATTGTCTGAGGTCGAGATTTTCTGTTCAAAACGAAAGATTGTTCAGCCCTACTTGACATCACAAGGTGGAACAGAGCATTTTGTGCTTTGGAGATGTAGACAGACTAATAATAAAGGATTACTCAAACATGTGTGAATGAAACAAAACACAACTCCAGGTCTGTTTTTGATGAGATAACAGCATTCTAACATTCTTAAACTTCACAAGAGTCAGTTTCGAGTAAAATAGGAGCTTTAACAATGCTATGGTCTTTGTGATAAAACTTCTGTTGGCATGTTTTATATTCTGTACAATTCCAAGAAGAATCAAAAGCATTTTAGTATTTAGTCACAATTATTCTGAGTAGATAGCATTATGCAGCTTTTAATCAGTATTTTTCTTGATTAATATAAGCAAACTTCCAACCAAGTATCTTAAGTCTATTTTCTTTTTATCTCGCACTATCGCACTAAAAGCTCACTAAAGACTTGTCAAAAGCAACTCTCATCTTTTCCAGCTTTGTGATTGAGCCTATCGTCTTAACCCAGCCCAGTTAAGAAGGTTCCACTTGTCCTTGGCTGTTCCCTCGCCCTTTCTTCTCCATCCCCCCCTCCTCTCTTCCTCTTCCTTCCTTTGGCACCCTCCCTCTCCCCGCAGTGTTGCCGGCGAGACTGGCATTTCTCTCACGGCAGGGGGGACCTTCTGCACCCAGCCCGGCCCCCCGCGGTGCAGCACAGGGTGGGGGTTGGGGGGGGCTGGGAGTTTGACTGGCAGTAATGAACACGTGAGAGGAATCCCTACACCTATAACGCCAACGTGGATCGCATAATGTACGGCGGCCAAGGAGGATCAGTGTAATAATAACAAAAGTCACGACATAAATAACGGCAAATTTAAAGAGAGTTCCATTAAAAGTATTGGTCTGGGTTTCCTGGGGACTAATGTTGCCGACGGACAGGGCAAGAGATTCTGATGTCTGACATTTATTTAATAGTCTGGCAGGCCGTTTGAGCAAACCTTGTTAAATGTAAATATGCGATGAATTCAGAGCGTTTGTTTGGGCTGGTCTGGACCTTTAAAACTTTAGGTCAAAGATCTATATCTACAGTTCTGCTCAGAGTAATGAAGAAATGTTTAAATATTGATGCACAATGACCTTTGACCCGACTCCTCCGGCGCTGAAGAATAAATTTAGTTTTAATATAGTCAGTAGTTTTAAGCAGTGGTGGAAATTTAAGTCAAAGTTGTAAAGTATACTTTTTACTTTCTACTCCACTACATTTTTGAACAGGGCGGAAAAGTAAAAGTATTTTTTATTATAGTTTGAGACCTGCTGAAAAAGCTGGGGAGTTTATTTTATCATGTCAGTAGTTTGAGCAAACAAAAATAAGAAACGTTAGGAAAAAATGACAGACTTAGTTGTTTTAGTTGAACAAAATTCACCTCAAATCTTTATCAAAATCGGTACATTTGAAGCTTTATTAGATCTCAAAATCAGCACAAAATACTTTTACTTTTTACTCTTTAAGTAAATTTTTAAAGGGTGCTTTAACACTTTTACTTAAGTCCATTTATGATTCATGTGATACTTTTACTTAAGTAACAAAATCAAATACTTCTTTCACCACTGGTTTTAAAACTGTGAAATAATTTTGGAAGCTCATTTTTCAGCATGATTGACTTCCCAAAATACAACTCATTTTGTGACTAATATAATCATTTGCGGAGTAGTTCCAAGGACATTTTTGTACACACTATAAAAGAAAAACTATCCGTGATGAAATTCTTTGATTTGACAAAATAATGACTATGGACGTTACACTATCAAATTGCAGTGTGATGATCACTGGGAGAAGAAATTAAACTGACTCATTCTCAGTCACTAATAACTGGATCAGAGTACGTGACCAGCTTTGCAAAGTAATACAATAAACAAAACTTTCGGAATGTGGGTGTGCCATAAACAGCCACATAAAAAGAAAAGAAAAGACTGAAATTGAATGTTTGAATGTCAAATTATACATATGTTGATCAAAGAAAAAGGAAACAGAATGCATAAAATATTATATTCAACAATGGGGAAAAGGGATGAGAATAAATTTGTTCTTCCACCCAGTGCTTTTCAAACATGTACAGTGTTTAACTCCTTGTATATATAAGGATTATGAATCGTCTTTATCAGTATGCTTTTGTTTTGTCTTGATACTGTTTTTTTCTATGCATTTTCAAAATAATTTACCATATTTTTCAGACTATAAGTCACACTTTTTTCATGGTTTGGGGGGTCCTGCGACTTATACTCTGGTGCGACTTATATATTATAATTTTCACACTGACAGCCGCGAGAGGGCGCTCTAGGTTTGTGTGTCAGTATCTAGTACTACTATTACTCCTGTACCACTGTCACTTCGTGCTCTACTGTGCATGCCTCCTGCAGAAAAAGCCGCTGTCCTGCTGCAAATAGTGAAATATTCAGCCGAAAATGGTAATTGAGCAGCAGAAAAAAGTTTGGAGTGAGCAAGAAACTTGTGAGGGACTGGTAGAAAGCAGGGATGGAGAACACAGCCTCACGGCAACCGGGCGGGTGCACCATGTAACTTTCCTGGAAGTCACTGGATGAATCGACAAAGCCTGGACTTCAACTGAAACCATCCTGCCGGGATTCAGAAAGGCCGGAATAATTCTAACTGGAAATGATGCTGAGTCTGACAACAGCTACGCAGAAGAGAAAGCGACGCTCTGTTTACCTCATGGATCTATGGTTTATCTCTGCAGGTCGCACCGAAGTGACACTGAGGATGAAGACTTCAATGGATTTAGTGATTTGTAGAGATCGTGAGTTTGGTAAATTTATGTTATGTTGTTTATGCTCTAGTTATCTGAATAACTGTTCATATCAATGCCTATTCAGTCTGTTGTTCTCTATTCTGTTGTTATTATAACTTGCCTTTGAAGATGAAATGTCGGTTCCTGGTCTCTCTTCTTCACTGCGCATTTTTAGTCTGGAAAATACAGTACTTATTTTGTGTATTAATTCTTGTTTTTTACAATTATGTTGTGACCTGAATTATCATCGATTAATCCTGACCACAGCCAAACTCACAAATTGAAGCAGAATGGAAACTTCACTGGAAAAAAAAAACAATATCTAGGTAAGATAAAAATGACTTAAATTAAGAACATTTTACTTTATTTGAGTCGATTCAACTTGACAAGTCAAATGATGTACCAATGGAATAAGTGTGTTTTTCTTAATTGAAGCAACATTCGATTTGGTTTTAGTGCAAAAAGTTGTTGTTTTTCTTATTTCAAGTGTAGCAAGATGTATTTTCATAATATTAAGTACAAAAAGTCTTATTCCAGTGACAGATTATTTTACTTGTCAAGTGAAAGTTTCTCAAATCATGACAAAACTTTCTTAATTCAAGTCATTTTAACTTGACCAGATTTAGTTTTTTGCCGTGTTCATAAAAACAATGTTGGTGCTGCTATGGTAACATTTTTTTCACAGGACCATTAGAATTCATATTTCACTCCATCTAAAACTGTATAATCAAACCACAGAAACTAGACCAATTATTGTAATGGGAATGGGCATTTCTGTTGATGTTGTGACGTTTTATGAGCCTTCCGGGCCGCCGTACGTACATCTCCATAAACCCTCCTCTTGTGACTCATTCATCTGTTTGGATTAGACTAATTGTTGCCAGTCTATATTAAATTAGCCTGGCATTTGGCAGTGCTTTGCTCATATTATCTCCACTATAATGACTATCAGAAGAATAAATCAAACACCTGTCCCCTCACTGACCAATTACTCAGTGAATTACTGCGAGGGATCTAAAAATACACCCGGACCACCAGATAGAGGCTGGATTAGGCTGAGTCTGGGGCTTCCACTTCAATTAAAGGTAATGTCCCGCACTTCCTAGGCCTGCTGCCAAAGTGAGCCTTCAAGGACAAGTGGAGAACTTCTGTCTGGACAAAACAAGCCTCACATCCCTCCAGTGGGGTGGTACGGGTCTGGTTAGTATGGCGTAGTTTGGTTTCTATGCAATGTAAACAGTGACACACGGATTTCTTCACAATTTCAGGATTAGTAGGATTGGATAAAACAACATCTGGGTATCTTTCATTTTTCTTTGGTACCCGTACATATTTTATCAGTATTCAAACAATATAGAACAATAAAATTAACAAAACTGCAGTATATTTGAACTCTAGCTATCGGTCTTAAATCTCTAGCATAGGCCAATATTTAGTTTTTAGTAGATTTGCTGCCTAAAAAGCTTTATTTTAACACTTTAATGTGAAGAAACAACTGAGCAAAACATGACTACACAGCTCTCTTATAAGTCTGTGGTAAAAAAGAGATGTGAGTGAGTATAAAAAATTGTAAATGACCGAATTTGGGGGGAGATAATCCAGAGCTCAGTATCGGCATCGGACATGAAAAAAGTTGGTCCATCTCTAAACGATACTTATTCCTGTATTAATCATTCCAAAGATAAAATAATAGTGTTTATGAATTCCTTTATACTATTTCTTAAGGGACAAACGGCCTTGAATATCACACATATCAATTGTGAAGACACTATGTAACTTTCTATAGTGTTCTCCCAGGAGCACTAAGCGTCAAAGCTTGCTATCAATAGAAAAAAAAAATACTAACAGTGCTAGTTTTTGTACTTTTTTGTACTATAATGGTATGTTTTAAAATGGTATGCAACCCAAGATAAAGAAAACTTTAAGAGGAAAGAAATACTGAAATGAGTAGGGTTGCAGGTTCCACTAACCAGTGGAGTACACAGATTTTTTTGGTAGTACATATACTTTTTTGTACTATAGTGATATTGTTTTAAATGATACCCAACCCAAGATAAAGAAAACGTTTGATCTAAAAGGAAGGAAATACTGAAATGAGTACGGTTGCAGGTTCAAAAATGTTCCTTCTTGGATATAAAATGATTTTGATTTTACATTTGTGCGAATTTTAAACGTGAAAATTCTGAATTTTTGCTTTAATTTAATAAACCTAACTTTTGGTGCACTGGTGTCACTGTATACTGTGCAGTTACTACTCTCAGCTACAAGTTTTCAGAACCAAACCATGCCACAGTGACCCAGGAAGTACCACTCTGATCACAGAAGGGTGAAAAAGTTCATCAGTTGCTCCGTTTGTCCTACGCTAAACACAGACAGTGGTTCATAGTAATGCTTCACTCATCTGCTCCAGCTCAGGTCCATCAGAAGCTGAGCAGAGGGGCTGTGTACAGGGGAGAAGAGCAGGAGGTAAGGGGCCTGCAGGTGAACGGGTACACGGTCACATGTGGGGGTGCAGCTCGGGCATGGGGGGCGTGGACATCGCGGGTCTCGGTTCGATTCCTCGGCTCTTCATGAAGGACAGCAGCTGGTCGGGGATCTCGGCCAGGACATCTTTAGCCAAACGCGCCATGCTCAGGACCTGGTTTCCTGATCGGTCGATGTAGTCTCTGAACGGAACAAACTGTAAAAGAAGCAGTACACATTAGATTTACTGACTGTCTAAAGGGGACATCATTTTTTGGGTCTTTTTTGTCTCCATGGTAACAACTGAACTTGGTTTACATACATAGCATAGAGGTCTAAGAGGTGGTTGCCCCTAGTGGAAAGTGGCACCCTGTGATTATATGTTTTATTCGTAGACACATTTATAAATGGTTTGTCCTTTTTAGGTATTTCATTATTTAAAGAGCCCATATTACGCTATTTTCTTATCTATGTTATGTTGCTGTCATCAAAAACATTTAAAAAGCATAAAAAACATATTTAAAAGGTACATTTACACTGTGTTCTTCTCTAAAATGGGAAACACTCCTCTTTAAGATGTCATGTGGTAATATAATAAGTGCTCATCTGTGAATTTAAACTCCACATACCTTCACGAGAATCATTTGGATGATTTCAGCCCTGAAATTGCCAATATCAACTAAACAAAAGGTAAAAGGAGCTGTTAACTTGAAAACTGCCACTGAATGATATCACAAGGTGGAACAGAGCATCTTGAGCTAAAGAGATGTAGACAGACTAATAATAAAGGATTACTCAAACATGTGTGAATGAAACAAAACACAACTCCAGGTATGTGTTTGATGAAGTAACAGCATTCTAATATGACTTAAAGAGTTTGAGAGTCCGTTTTACATAATAAAAAACTACTTAATTCATGGTTTAGTCTCATTTTAGACCTGATTTAGCCCTAAATTTTCCCTGCTAAAGTCTGGGTTTAGATCTGGAGGTATTTAAAAAGCCAAATACTGTATCTTCTTAGGTGGTACTTGGTGTGAAAAGTTTGAGAAAGTTGTTTTTGAGAAAGTTTGGCCTATAACATGACTAGTATGACGAGGTTGAAATAGTCTATTAGTTGCATCAGGGTATATTCCGAATTAAACCCAAACATACAGTAGGTATATTAAATTAAATCATCTTTGGTACACAAACAAACAAATATAAAAAATATATATATATCTGTTCAAAATATCTAGTTCACAAGTATTATTATTACTATTATTATTATTTTTTTCATATGTTTCCATTTACTTTTTGGAGTAGTGTTTTCAGAGGCTGCATTAACAAATTATGAGCACAATTAACACTATTTTTGAACTAATAATTTATTAAGTTTCTGATTCTGCAATAAAAGTGAGCAGCTCCCTCAATGTGAATCAAAGTAGGTGTGTAGAACAGGTTGCTTTGACATAAATTATCATAATTCTTGTTCTTGACTTTTCCTGGCAATTAAACCAAAGGCATAATTTTAGACAAAAACAGGCAATGTATGCAAACAGATTCTAATTTATGCTGAACTTTGAAGGTTGATTTTTAAAGTGATATACTCAATATTTTCAAGAGGGTTAAGAATAGTAGCGTCACCCTTAAAAGTGGCTGTGTATATATTCATTAATCTCTGCTCCAAGGCTAATTGGACATATGGGGTCTTGAACATGTGCATATGTGTATGGTTGTTAATGAGGCCAGTTGAAAGCTATGTTTGGTAATACGGCTTGCTCCAAATTAAAATCCTGACATATATTTCACAGTATTTTTATGTGGGTGTGCAGCTGACCGGTGGAGAATCTTGAATTTCAACTGCATTAAATCATAAAACAAAACAGCTTTATTAACAGTATTTAAGTATTTTAAGTTAATATTGGATTCTGTCTTTCTATTCTCATTTTTGACAATTGAACTTTCACAGCTCTACCAGTACAGGTAAATATTCCACCGTATAGCATTACAAATATCACATATATACTTAAAATACATATGGAATTATATGTGTTTTTATTGCTTAAAAGTACATCGAAAAGCATCTACTCTTACGGCAAGTGGACAGAACGCTCCACAGATGTGACCTGTATCTTGGCTTGATGGTATCACCTGCGGGTCTCCATGAAGACAAATAAGAGTGAATGAAAGCCATACTGTGCAGCAATCAAATAAGTAACATCTCACTTTCATTCCTCATTTCAGTTTTCTGCACCAAGTGACTGGAACCACCTTCAACAGACTTTAAAACTTAGTTTGTGTTTACCTCTGTCCACTTTTAAAAACTCCATCCAGAGTATTTTACAGGATAATTGCACATGTTTTTAACACTTTTATATCTTTAATCTGCAAATGTTTCACTGTCTTATATCTCTAGTCACTGTTTCATGTTATAATTAGTGTGTGAGTGTTTTCTGGTTGTGCTGGTTTATTCTGCCTCTTGGCCATGTCACCATTGTAAATGAGAGGGCGTTCTCAACTGACTTACCTGGTAAAATATTGAATAAATAAAATAAAATAAAAATAAAATAATCTCCATGGAGACAGGCAGGAGGCAGACTCCACATAGCCTGCCTCCTGCCATAGTGACATAGTGCATGTAAGCCCCACACACATAATAAACCTAAATGTAATAAACCCACAAACGTTATAACAATTCTCCACAACTAACATAATCACCATGTTTCCCAGAGTAATACCTATTCAATTTGTGGGAGTTTATTACATTTGTGGGAGCCCTGCTTGGTCATGTTTACATTTTTATATTGATGTTTTCCACCTTCAAATCACTCAAAGCGCTTTACGGCAAGAGATCAGTCCTCCATTCACACACACATTCATACACCAGTGTCTGCAAACAATGGAGGGTTAAGTGGATTAAGTGTCTTGCCCAAGGACACAACAACACCATTCATCTGTAGGTTTATGATAGTGGAATTTAAAGCGCCAACCTTAAGATCAGTTGACAAACACGTTACCAACTGAGCTATATTTGCTTTTTTACATTCCCCCTCTATAAATTATTGGTCCTACCATCCGATATTATTTTTTTTCTCTATTTGGATGCTAGATATTAGGCAGGTATTTGGTAAATGACTAAATTAATTAACTAAAAAAAGGTTACTTTTCTGGATCAGGGTCAGTCACCTGCTTGTCTCCGTGGAGATGTTATAGCTTTGTGTTTAATGTTTAATGTTTAAACACATCTATCTAGCATTTATTCATTACAGGTGTATCTATTGCTCAAAAACACAATAATTCTCTCTGTGAATAGGGTTGCCTCTCCACAGATCTGACCTGTAATGTAGCCTATAGTTGGGATATAGGCTTAATCTCTACCATAGAACAATCTAGACAAAGCAACAACATCAACATCAAGACAAACAGGTGACAGACTCTCCACCTGAAAAGTTGCAAAATCCATCTTTAAGTTTAAGACAGTCTGTGTCTAAGTTCACATTGAGGTGATGTGATTCATTTGTGTAACATGATGACATAACACCCAGCACCAGGAAATCTCCAGTTTTTCTAACAAGCACAGAGTGTACACTAACCACAGACTGGAATAATGTGTGGGTGGTATTTGGATCAATACTAATAAATAGTGCAGGAGACGGTTTGATTGACTTGCATGAGACTTCATTGTATTTGAAAGGTAAACCCTGAGTGACCTTACAGGCAAATTAACATGGACAATAGAGTTGAGTGGTGGGATCAGAGAGACGGAGGAGGTGGTTTCAGGACGTCAAGCCCCTCGGAAGCGTTGTGGGCTAATTGACGAAACATCGGTGAAAGGGGGTGCCCACTCGAAGACCAATGAAGTCCCAAAGATGTAAACTGCTCTGCTCCAATAAAATATTTGGTTTTGGCCAAAGATGCACTGTGTAACATTTGTGGCGGAGGGTTTGCCATCTGTTGTCTCCGTGGAAATGTCGTTGCTTTGTCTGGCATGACTGTTTCCACTGTAACATGCAAGTAACTCCACCAGACCAAGTTACAAGTCAGATCTGTGGAGATGTTACCCTGCTTACTGTGTGAATGCATGTTTTTTGTTAAATTTATGAGCAAGAAAAACAACTGTAATTGTATTTAAGTTTAATGTCATACTATGGAACATTCAAGGCAAAGCAATAACATCACCACGGAGACGAACAAGCGGCAAACCCTCCACCACAACCTGAATCAAAAACGTCCTTGCTAAGTTCCTCAGTTTGGGTTTTAGAAATTCGAGTCAGACAAATGAATTGTATTGGAATAAAAACTTAGGAGACTTCTGAATTAAAAGTAATCTTGCTACAATAAAAATACACATAGTTAAAACTGTAAATTCCACTCTCCTTTATCTTATCACAACAGCAGATTTTGTTCTTTCGGGAGCATTTAAATGAGGGATGTGTAGTCGTATGCAGTTGAAAGAGTAGACTTATCAGGAGTCTTTGCAAACTCCAGCATAATATCAAACTCAATGGGATCCTCTTATCTGTGGCCAGGCAGTTTGCTTCCTCATTTCTTTAAAATGCATTAGGGGATGAATGTTCAGTATTGTTGCCAGATCCGTCTTATCTTTGCTGATGAGGGTTTTGTAAAAGTCGTGAGTTTCAAAGAACTGTGTACTGATATTTGATAAAAAATGATCTTGTGGGCAAATCCTGAAAGCCTTTATCCTTTGGTGCAGATGAACCTTTTTGACCCACTGATTTTACTTTTTAAATAATAGTTCTGTTGTGGATAGATTGTATTGCATTTTAAACACTATTTCACATTCACATCCAGTTGTATGACCACACACGTCTTGTAAGCCTTTGGAAAGCACACATTTATGTAGGCTTTGTATGCACGGATGTATAGTGTATCGGGCATGCTCATTTATTAATTGCGTGTGATGTGGCAATCTCATGATTTAATGTTTTGGCGGCCATGCTGGAGGTCAAGGTTGATCATGAAGGTGTTATTCAGTAACTACAATATAATCATGACTACTTTAAACAGCACAAACATAAAACTGTCCAAAATTGCCAGCTCATTAGATCAGCTGTCATTAGATAAAGATATAATGCTAAAGTCATCCTCCTGGGTTGTGGAATACATCCCTATTTAATTCCAATGGACCGCTTTATCAGTCCAATCAATGCCCACTCTGTGCCCAACCTCCAATATCCAGATATTTATAAGTACTTAATTCATTCTACATCGTCCTACACCAACCAAGAACGGAAAAGTTACAATGTTTTAGAGGCTTATAAATATTTTGCAGCGGGATGCGTGAGATCTTTGTTGATCACCAAGCCATCACATTTGTTCCTGATAACAGCCAGGGTAAGGAGAATGGGGGTCAAAACCAGAAGTGTATCTACCCCGGGCGCTGGAAATTGAGGGGGAGATTCCGTGCCGGCGAAAGTGAGCACCGGGGCGGGTGGGATTCTGTGAAAGTGAGGACGGGAGAGGGGATTCCGTGAGGACTGCACAGCACGTCCGTCTTATTATATCGCACACAAATACTATACATTGTTCCAGATAGACAGATTGACCAATATTGCAGCATAAACAACAGGTTACGTGTTTTTGTGATGTACACGCAAAACCTTAATATTACACAAAATTGGCTCTTGTGAGTTTTATGACATGTTACAATGTTTCCTCATCAAAAAAAAAAAAAATACCTGGAGTTGTGTTTTGTTTCAGTCACACTTTTTTGAGTAATCTTTTGATTATTAGCCTGTCTACATCTCCAAAGCACAAAATGCTCTGTTCAACTTTGTGAATCTTATGTAGTGGTAGTTTTCATGTTAACCACTACTTTTTTACCTTTTGTTCATCAGAGATTGATAATTCCAGGTCTGAAATTATCCAAATGATTCTAGTGAAGGTGTGTGGAGGTTAAAAACACAGAGGAGCACTTTCTGTATTTAGATCACAAGGTGGAATAGTGTTTTCCGTTTAAGGGAACTACTCTATAACATAACATTATGAGACACTGTAACATATATCAGAAAATGTAGTAATATAGCTCCTTTAATACTCCTGTGTGCTTTGAAACTCCTGGTATACCTGGTCACTCTGCGTCCTTGTATGCTTGTTTTAGGTTATGACCCTAGAGTTCCATGGACCTTATAATAAAATGGTAATGCGATTATGAGAACTTACCCTTTCTGACCCCACCCACCATGTTAAAACACAGATTAACCTATATTGAACCTGGCATTTTGGCCTTTGTCTTCTTCTGCATACAGTGTGGCAGAGAGCTGACTACAACAATGTGGCTTTTTATAGGCCAAGCTCCGAGGAGTTTGTGTGTTGTGATGTAAGTCCCCGGGAGACTGCCACCGCATATTGGCATTGTCGGCAGGATGTGTACAACAGAATTATGACGAGTACCTGTACAATATCTCTCTCAGCAAGACGCCCTCTAGAGGATACTCTCACGTCGTCTCCATCCAGCTCCTCCATGGCTGCGGAGAAGAAAGAGAAGTGACTCAGGAGTGGATCAAGTACCGGATGTTCTGTTTTCATGGTTCTTAATGGAATCAGAAAGTGTGCAGAGGCTCGGATGGGCATTCACGGTGGGAAAAGTCCTGCACCAAATCTGTCACACTCCGAGCAAGCCAATGCAGAATTTCACCCGAGGTCGAGCGGAGTCTAAAAATACCTCTTGACTGGTCACTGGTGGGCACTGTGGTGAATATGTTCAAACATCGCAATCCCACTGGAGCAGACCCCTCACATGGACTGAATACATCAGGAAAGAGGGTGTAAGGAGCTTTAGAAAGGAAACATAAAGGACATGGGAAAAAGCTCCTTCCAGCAGCGCTTAATCCGAACATTCAGTACTCTTATCCTATACAGCTGGCTCACATTCATTCATAAAAAACCCTCTTCTCTCTATTTACAGTATGACTTCATAGGATTTCTAAAGGCACACAATGGAATCCACAAATACTACCCCACAGTTAAAGCACCACTGTGTAACTTTCTGACTACCTTTTTAGTCTTGCCATTGCTGTTACACAGTAAGACTCATTGACTGTTAAAAGGAAAAGCTCTCTACGACGTTTGTTGTTCCACTTTTGTTGTGCACAAATAGCTCTCTGGAGAAAAAGGTTGGAGACCCCAGCTTTAGATGGCCTGTGTGATTTGAGGATTTGTTCACTGGCAGGACCACTAACAAGCGTACAACGAGTTCTTCAGATGTTGAATTCTCAGAAAGACGAGATCAACCACTACCCACACACTCGATCACACAACATCCATTTACATCAAATACATTCAAGGCTGTGAGGTAGTTTTCCATCAAATCGAAAATCATAATTTGAGTAGTACAATTATTTTGCCAACCTAAATGACTATCCATTTAAAAACATGTTCTGAAAAGCATAAGATTTGTTTAATAGTTCAGCATCTTCACTCAAATGTTAATGCTATTGAGTGTGTTGCGTTAAAAAATGAACTTTCAACAAAATCCTACTATCAAAGCACAAATTGCAAATCGAATCAAACTTGTCATGGAAAAAGCAAAAAAGAAAATGTATTACGGATTAACTACAGCTTTATTTGTTGCTCCTTTTGAAAACATTTCCTGTCACTAATTGGAGATGCAAAAATCACACCTGCACTCAGCACAAGACCAGAGAGTCTGTTTTTCCGCCAATTATGTGCAGTTTGCAGCTTAAATTACATGATCAATTACTATAATGTATTCCTTAGATTTTAGAAAAGTAACTCTACTCTGAACACTGTTGGGCAAGTTACTTCCAAACGTAAAAATAAGTAATTCGTTACATTACAATATTACTGTGTTTAAAATGTAAGGCATTGCACAACTATTGCAGCACTTTTAAGTTGCTCTCACCAAAATAAGTGTCGCTGATTGTCAAATAACAATCAGTGAGCGAAGATGCTGAACTTTTGCACCGTATATGGACTGAACCAGAGCTGAACCAGAGCTGAACCAGGAGGACTCAACCAAGTCTAAACCAGGACCAAACCAGGACTGAACCAGAGCTGAACCAGAGCTGAACCAGAGCTGAACCAGAGCTGAACCCAGGACTAAACCAGGACTAAACCAGGACTAAACCAGAACTGAACCAGAGTTGAACCAAGACTATACCAAGGACTGAACCAGGACTAATCTTGGACTAGGACATGGAATCTAGGACCGCCCCAGAGAGAATCCTGAGCCTGTGGAGCAGAATGTTCACAAAGAGCGATCAGGCGCCGGCTGCGATTAGCCCCGTAGAGCGCAGAGTTGTGCGCCAGTCCTTTCGCCCGTGGTTACCCGACGGTCTATGCGGGCGCGCCCCAACATTTGGAACAATGATGGCGTTTCACCACTGCTGATATCGCACTGGTTTTAGAGAATTTGTATGAAGAAAAAAGAAAAACCTACCAATTCAGTCCAGGTTAAAAATACATTGTAACGTGCGTTACTGACATTTGTACAGAGTAAAATATTATTTTTTTCCCTGTAATGCCACATTACTGCATTACAGCAAAAAGCAATGCATTACAGTAATTCTTTACTTTTATAACGTGCTACTCTCAACACTGATTCTGAATACCACCAAATGAAAGAGTGACTGTACCAGAATACAGATACTCAAAATTAGTATTCAGATGAAGTATTCTCGGTACTTCCCAACACTATAGGTAGACTACACAGTGTGACTTTCTAACATATGTCTTCAGCTAGGACAAAAATAGCATGTGGGGGTGTGTCCTGGGTCTTGTGGATTGCACTATCGTGGAGGTGTCATCACAAACACCACCTGTACTCAGGACCTGCTCTGGCCTGTTCCTCAGACACAAAGTGGCTCAGGCAGAACGCGCTGTCACTGGAACGGGTGTCTGAGCGTGACGCAGGGTCAAGGCGGCGAAGCAGCGCTGCAGAATACTGAGCAGGGACCAGCGCGATTGGAGAGGGATAACAAGATCTACCTTCTGTCCATACATTGTGCTCTGCTTTATCCTGGTATGTTCACGGCTATATCTGAATGCAAAATGGTCAGAATTGATACTTTGCAGCTTGTCATAAACATTACCTGGGGGTGTGATGCTAACTGTAGGCACTGCTCTGTCTGAAGCTTTGTCACTCAAGTTAGACTTTAATCTGATCTTTGTTTTAATGCAATCTGACCACATAGAACTGACCTAACTTGAACTACAACAGGCCAATTTGTGCTTTTAAACAAGTCCCTCTCAAATACACAGTAAAATCTGACACTAGAGTTAATATACCAGTTAGCCCCGTTACCAGTGCATTACATATGTCACAACCAAATAGCAGCAATTGGTTAAATAAAAAAAGTACCTGCCTACTGTTGAACGAACGAATCCTAATGCTGCGAGGTCAGACAGTTTCTACAAAGTGAAACTGGCTGATCAATCAGGCTATGGCAAAGTAAAGGTATGTGTACATTGGACGCATCGCATGCAAATTGCTCAAGCGATGTAGAGAAGCGTTGGTGCGTGACTAAAGCACTGCGCACGTGTCACACAAGCAGTGTGAGGCGTGTGAGGCATTTTGGGCAACATGTCTACATGCAGTATAAATTCTGCGGGCCTAATTAGACTCATATCAACCACATAGTGTAACCTTAAACAGATGATTCTGCACTAACTCAGCTGCTACATGTCAAATAAAAAAAAAATACCCAGTAAAAATCTCGTGAAGTCCATGTTTGTCAATGAAACTCTGAGCTGTAATCTGAACCTTATCTATCATGTTTATATGCAACCCATGCTAATTAGTAAATGTTTACAGGTAAAAACAAAGGCCAAAAGAGCAAAACATGCACAACTTAGGGTTTAGAGCCACTATGGAAGAAAACATCAAATTGTATCCACAATAGAGCCATTTCATCCAGTGTGTCATCTGCGCCATGTGTACTGAGAATTTTCACTGTCTTTCATTTACAATTTAATCTCAGTGTTTGTCATACACAGTAAATAACACAAGTTTAAATAGCAAAGATACAAAATTATAACCAAAATTCAGGCTTGCATACACTTTATTAAAAATGGCCTCTAGACAGGGGCCAAAATGTGTTTATCTACTCTACTTCAATAAAATCATCGGTGTCCTCCTCCTCCGATGAGAGCAGCGACATGATTATTTTCCTATTTCTCTCCTGCATCTTCTCCTCCTTTGTCTTCTTCTTTTTCTGCTGTGTATTCTCTTTCTTTTGGCATGCGTTTTTCTTCACAATCCCCAATATTTTCTCTGTAAAAATAAAAACTGAAAATGATGGGTACTGTAAATTCAAAAGTTCAAATATGAATTATTTTTATGGAAAACTGTCTTACCCATTTCGGGTTTTGCACGCTGGGAGAGGGTGAGAAGAATGGATAGAAGAACATATCAGCACATATTTCTTGTTCTGTTTACTATATTCAGTATATAGTATTAGTATAACTGCATGTACTGCGCATACCTCTTTGTTCATCTCTGGAGACATAGGACTCTGTTCAAGGTTTATCTGACGAGCAGCTTGCCTTGCTGTTCGGGCCGGGTACTCGCACTTGTGGTATCTATCAGCCGCGCTCATAGCCCCCCACTGTAGAGAAATAAAATACTTCACTATTGGGCATATTCCTCCAGAATCTTCAGAAGATGGTCAGTAGTAAGTTGGATGTAAGGTGAAATCTTACATGTTCTTGTAGCGCATCATCAACAACTTCTGCATGTTTGGTTCCCAGGTTTTCTCGAAATTTAAACCAATTCTGGTCCCTGAACAAGGTGAAACCAGAGGGTATCTCAAGGGTGTCTGGCTTTTGGGAGGGTTGGGACGCCTCTGGAACTTGCCTAAATCAGGTAAGTGCACAATTAGATATCATAAGTAAACACTATGAACAAATATGTAACCGTAGCTTACATTGATGTGGGGGCTAGATTAGCAGAAGGACTGTCAAGATAAAGAGGCTTGTCTACATACATCGCATCTAAGTCTTCATAACTAAAGAGAACAATCATTATTATTAATCAATTAGATAGGACGTTAGACAAAATATGTGAAGGCTTGCCTACCTTGGTGTTGTTGTTTTTTTTTCCTATCAATGTGGTACATGTGTTATTGGTGGTAGGTGAGCTCCTTCAGGTAGTGGTTGGAAACCTCTTCAATGTGTGGAATTGTCGAGTGTAAAGTTAAGTTTATCTACCTTTTTGTCCTCCGTTGGATAATTTCTTGTTTAGAACTGTAGTGAGATGATGTAGTCCACTTTAGCCCTAGATTAGACCTGGAATAGCCTTGTTATAGACATGATTTAAATCTGGTGGTACTCGGAAAGACATTTTTTTCTTTTCTTTAGTGGTACTTGGTTTGAAAAGTTTGAGAGACACTGCTGTACATCATTCCAACCTCACTGTCACCTCTCTGTCAGACGGCTGCAATCATAACATTGTAGATTGATGTCATAATCTCAGATGGAGGGCACGGGTCTATATAACTTTATGAGAGATTCACTATTTGAAAGAAATGTCCCAGAAAATGTTGAAGTTCATAATTTTTGCTAGGGGTTATATCCAAAGATTTTTATTTATTTTTTTCATATGACTCTATAAGTCCTTGAAAAACTGAACTGAAAACTACTTTTTGTGATTGAACAATGCTACCAATGCCAGAGAAAAACTTCTTCTAACTTAATTTATAGTTGAGTGGGAAGATATTAAAAGTTATATATTATGCAAAATTGACTTTTGTGAGCTTTAAGATATGTCTCTAACATAACTATATATTGTTACCTACTCAAAAACAGACCTGCAGTTGTGTTTTGTTTCGTTCACACATTTGAGTAATCCTTTATTATTAATCTGCATTTCCAAAGCTCAAAATGCTCTGTTGCAACTTGTGATGTCATAAATATGCAGGATTTTTGTGTTGTGTATAAATGTGTGAATGAAACAAAACAGTCCCGGTATATTTTTTAATGAGGAACCAACATTATAAGATAGATTCAAAAATAATGCCCTATCTTAACTCCTATTTGGAGTTCAGATAGAAGACATTAATGGCCTGTTTACACGAGAACACTTGCGGGTAAAAACGTATTAAAAACATATTTTATCGGAAGTGCCTTTCGTTTAGGTGATGGCGTTTGAAATTTGAAATCTAAAACTCCCTCCAGAGTGGAAAAGTTGAATATGCTGCACCGTAGCATTTCCATCTACATTGCCCAAGACGCAAAACTCTGGTCAGATCTGCTCATGTCGCATACACGTTTACGTCACATACATCACCACCTAGCATCACCACCTAGCCGCCTGGCATGCATACCCAATCGAATTCCACACACCGTATGCCTCACCGTATGCACGCGGATTTCCTCCCGAAAACGTTTCGTCTAAACACGGAATAAAAAGTGAAGATGCAGCGTCCCTTTTGCTGCCACTTTTTTGCCACTTCTTCTGTTCAGACCATCATCATATAAACGTAGCCTAAACTTCATGCAAGTTATTGTTTTGTATATAGACCCATGCACAAACAATTTAAACTCTACTTTCTCTCTTCGCCACCACAGAAGCAACAAACTTGGCCACCACAGCCTCTCCTTCCTTTCTTTTGTCGCGTCTCCAGGGGGATTTACGTTGCTGTATGCTTTTCCTAACAAATATTTCAGTCATACTTTGATCCTTTTATAGCATCTCTAATTGCCAAAGATCTCAACACCAAAATATATCCAGCTTATTTTCCAGCTTCATGAAACACAATGCGATATAATACTGCGGTTGTTTGTACATGCTTACACCTTCAGAAAAATCCATTCACATACACTCATTATTACGGCCCCAGAGGCCTAAAAGGTGAGAACTCTATACAATGAAGAAGCATAGCTGGGGTCTAACACAAAACAAAGCTGGAAAAGGCAATTAGGCCTGAAAGTACAAGGTCCAGACACACACTGAGGAGCACCCACAATGCAGCTATTAGCTACCGTGACCCTTGACCCTTCCACACGACCAAGCCACAATCTCTCTGTTCGATTGCGTAAACTGGTGAAAAAAAGAAAGGAAGCTGGCCCGTCCGCGCGATGATGAGGTGCTAAGTCTCCACGGCTGGCTGGGCAGTGACACAGGGTTACAGAGAGAGGAAGAGCATTGATCCGTGGACTTGGACAGACCGCAGAGCTCTTGGCTTTGAGAGCTAACTCTTCCACCAGTCTCACAATGGCAGTGCTGTAAGTCTTTCTGTGGGCTCACTTTTGAATCATGTAAATGTCTCGTACACTTTAGTAGTGCTGTATTTAAAGGTGTACGGTGCAACTTTTCTGGTGGAAGATCCACTACCTGCTTATCTCCATGGACATGTTATTGGTTTGTCTAGAATGTTCCATGGTATGACATTAAACATATACATCTAGCTGTTTTTACGTTCTTTTTTCAGACCAAGAGTTTGTTTTCATACCTGTCAGTTTCGACTGCTCACTAGCACTCTTCCTCAGAGTTGTCATGTGATGTTGCTGTGATGTGTCTGGTCACCTGATTTATACAAATTTTGGTGCTGTCTTCCTACTGGTGGAGGCAAGACGACAGCGCCATCTGCAGTCAAACTTCCTCAGAATAGTATCCCAGGTGTGTGAGAGTCAAAAAGCCCCCTCGTCCCGGTTTATAGTCCCATGGGCACGTTTCTGTATTTTGATTGCCTCTTTAATCCAGCGACAGTGTTTGTTTTTCTCTGTCGCAATGATGTTTGCTCCATCCCAGTCCATAATGTGGTTCTGTCTTTTACAGTATCAGAGATGGACGATTTGAGTTGTTCCTGTTCTGCTTTGTGTTTTGTTGCTCATGTGCACGCCTTCGCTGTTTTCTTCTCGTATTCTGTTCCTTTTTTCATGTACTGAACACCCTCCCTGTTTCCCCCGATTTATGTTTTATTGCAGGACATGCAGGGTATTTCATATATGACATTACATTTATGCTCCAGTTCCATTTTATCTTTTGGGTGAACGAGTAATTGACATTACCGTACATCAAGGTGCATAACAGAAAAAGTCTTGAAAAAGATCACTAGCAAGCAGTCAAAACTCAAAACTGTCAAACTCTTGGTCTGAAAAAAGAACCTAATATCATAAATTATCAGAAGACCAAATGAACTTCATTGGATTATATGCATTCAGCATTTTTCATTACAGGTGTTTCTTTTGCTTAAAGATACAATAATTCCTTCTGTGAATAGGGGCGACTCTCTAGAGAACTGAACTGTAATGTAGCGTAGTGCTGTAACCTGCTTTTCTCCCTTGTGATAGATAGGTTTAATCTATACTGTGGAACATTTCCTTGGAGACAAGCAGGTGGAAAACCCTCCACTAGAAATGTTACACAGTGCACCTTTATAGCAAGCTGACACACGTCTTACATCATAGAAAATACAGTTTCCCTAGTTGTCTTTATACATTTCTGGTTTACACAAACGATTTTCCCTAATTAAGTTAAGGTTAGAGTTAAGGTTCACTTTATTGTCCTCTGATATTGATTCATGCCTCCACTGCTGCTGTACCTGGGCCCTCTCCAGATCAGAGCGTGGTCAGGACCTACCTGGAGAATCAGTCTATATTACATTTTATGCATTTTTAAGGTGTGGATTTTAAAGAAGCAGCAATCACTAGCAATACAAAGATAAAAGATACAAAACTTCAGTTGTACAAAAGTTAGTCTACAAAAGGGTATAATCACATAACAGCAATAATTTCAGACTTGTTCAAGCAGAGATTCAGAAGCAGAACATTACGTTACTTTATCTTACACTTTTTGTAGCTGGTACAATTTATTTTGCATTGTGATAAGGGATTTAACTCAGTTTCTCTGTATTTCAAATAACAAAGAAGACTATCCATATAATAGAAAATGATTAAAGTAATAATATGTGATTGATAAGAGCTGTATTGCAAAGAATTTTCACTCAAGAGCCTTAAATAACCCATCATAACCAGACATGCATATATCAAACAAATTAATCTGGCAAAGCTGAATCCATGCTTTCTATTCACTTTGCAAAGGTTAAGTTAATCATCGTTAAACTTCTTCTTCAAAGTTAAAAGGTCAACAATATCCCATGCCAAATCTCACCAAACACGGATCAGCCATAACACTGCACATAAAGTTAGCCACTAATTACATACAATTATACGAGAATTCATACACATGTCTTACGGGATACAATTCCTACTGCGTGACATTTTACATCGGAAAGGTCAACATCTCTGTAAGATCTGCAGTTTTCATTAAAACCATTCATTCTGTCCAGATACGGCGTGGGAATAATGGGGTTAGGGTCATGTCAGGGGTTTGGGTGGAAAGAGCAACAAATGAAGCAGATCTGCAGCGGGTCTTATGGTGGGACGGGGTCTTATAGCACCATCAGTAACAATCAAAGATAAGCTCACCATCGAACTCAGCCGGTCCCACTCCAACGATTATAATGGACAGAGGAAGTGAAGAGGCCTGCAAAACATGAAAACATACATTATTTTTTTTAATGGAAAACCACAATGAGATCTTATGTTTTTTTTGTTTTTTTTTGTAAATTTCATAACATAGCAAGAACCGGGGGAGAGAGCATGGAGAGACATTCAGCAAAATTGTAGTGAGTCGGTATTCTTTTTCCTATTTAGCAAGATAACACAGTGTAATAGCATTTGTATAATTCATTTTTAAAAAGTTGATTAATAGTATACAAAATATATATTTTAAAATCATTTAAAGGTACACTATGTAACCTTTCAGGTGGAGGTCTGCCACCTGCTGGTCTCCATGGAGATGTTATTAATTTGCCTGGAATGTTCCAGAGAACGGGATGAAACTTAAAGCCTGATTCATCAGCCAGTTTCCCTCACCTCGCAGCATTAGGATTCGTTCTCTCGACGGTAAGCGGGAACTTTTTTTATTCAACCAATCTCTCCTATTTGGTTGTGATGTATGTAATGCCCCGGAACACTCAGTGGTGTCAAAAGTAATTGCCGGCACAACAGCAAACAAAGCAGAGATTGAACACGTCTTTCCCCTTGATAAAATTCACCAAACATTCTCTTTGTTCCAGCTTTAATCCTCGATCTCGGGAATCGTTGCCAACACAGAATGTATGGCTTCATCTACATCCATCTCGACCGCTTTGTTTACTGTTGTGCTGTACCACAAAAGGGACCCAGACAGGAGCTTGACTTTGACGTCATGGCTTCACAGCTTTTCAGTGATTGGCCGGTGCGTGATCTACAACTTCTGGGGTTCTTTTATGCAAAAAATCTAGTGCATTCTGATTCCTGACCTAGTCTCTAGAGAGAAATGAAATTGAGCGGAGGCTTTAGATGGCGCCAGCTTGGCTATGAAACTTACACATCTCCCTGGAAATAAGATAGTGAAGCCACCAGGTCAAATTACAAGTCAGATCTGTGGAGAGGCAACCTCACTCATAGACATAATGGATATTTTTAGATTTTTTTGTTTCTATTATTATTATTTATTTTTTTTTTTTTTTGAACTATGTAAATGTGCATGTTAAACAAAATTAGAAACTGTATTGGTCACATAATATCTCATACTTATTCTGCACTTATGCCTAATTTTCAAACATTAACTGACAACGAGCTGTAATGGTGTCAATACACGGTGACATTATCGAGAGCTAATCCACAAATTCATGAATTGATTGGTATGTTAACTCCAATGAAGTGTCTCTACTTCACAATACAATTACAAATGGAGGCACAGTCTTGAATGTAAACTGTTCATTTTCACAGACAGACAGCACGTCATGTAAGAGCTCCCTGTAGACCCGCTGAGTGAGACTTGAGACCATAAACGCCTTCTACTATTGCCACTCCATCACTTTTATGTTTACGTTTAAGAGCGTCTTGTGTGTGGAGTCTCATATTATCATCAAGTATCTTTTTACATCATTCAGAAACAGAACAAACCAAGGTGAGGCTGTGAAAGACAAAGTGAATCTGATTGGTTTGTAATATGTTCTTTGCTAATGAATGAATCAAGACGAGCAGGACAGATTCTTCAAAGCGGCTGCACCGTGAATTAAATTATGACAGTAAAATGTAGCAAGGGAGTTCATTTTATTCGGAAATTAAATGAAGCAGGAGTTGTGATCAGATTTTTACAGCACAGGGAAGGTAATATGATAAAACAACACTGAATTGTAAGCTGACCTCGCAATGTTCTGCCGTTTTAAGGTCCTGTATCATACCTGGACATGTGTTTTGTCATTCACACATGTTTTAGTAACCTTGTATTTTTAGTCTGTCTACATCTCCAAAGACTAAAATGCTGTGTTGCATCTTTCAGTGTCATGATAGTGAAGTTTACAGCTCCCTTTCACCTAGTCTTTAGTAGATATTAGAAATTCCAGGGCTGAAATTATCCAAATGGCTCTAGAGAAGGTGTATGGACTTTAAAAACACAGTGGCGCTGTTCCAAAAAACACTGTTCCACCATAACTAAGACCCCGTTTACACTAAAACGGATGAGCGTATCACTGTATCAGCATATCAGAAACGTTACAATCAAAGTATTCCCTGTCCACACAGAAAAGCAAAAGCCGCCTGAAATGCTAGTCATAGTGACAGGCTGGTGTCACAATCTTCACGATGCCCCGACGTCACATGAGCGGTAAAAACAAGGAAGTCCGAAGTTGCAGCAGCTGATTTTGAGCCGAGGGAGATGGCAAGTGTAAAAACAATCTTTTCGTGGGCTGACAACGAGGTTCAGTTGTTACTTAGAGTAACACTGGATTTTAAGACGAGCATGGCGGCTCAGAGTGAGGACTGACTCGTTTCTGTGTCCACAAGCCTTCCCTATCCACACAGCTTTGAGCATATTTGTTTACGTTTTACAGAAATGAAACTTAAAACCGCATGGCTAATTTGCATAAACTAAGCACTCGCTACTGTGCACTGATGCGGTTCAGCTTCTGTTGGACTAAAGGACACGACTCAGTGGATTATATTTGCGCTTTCTGGGACAGAGGGGTGTTCTGCTAATGGTGAGTTTGTTCTGTGCTTTTATTGGGTTTGAGATGGTTCATGTTAAACTTTTCAGAGATTATACAGTCTATGTGTACAATCATACTTTATTGTTACATCAAAACTCTTTTATGTTATTATATGACTTCGCATTATTCATAATTCTCGTTCAAGATTTTTTTTTTTTTTTATATTTAAAAAGTGCATGCTCACATTGACCACGGCCTCTTTGGTCTGCACCATGTCCGAGATGACTCCGTCCGTGATCATGAGGAGGACGAAGTACTGTGATCCGTCCGTGATCTCTGCTGCACAGCTGGACACACAAAACAACAACACCACAAGTTAAGACCAGAGGAAAACATCAGCAGAACATCAGGAAAACATCAGGAGTGTGAAGGTTATAGAAGGGACAGCGCATGGTCTCCTGGCTCTGGGCTAAGTCATACATAATCAATAGAGCTGTACAGATGTGAGACAGAGCTCTACTGTGACAATGTTTAAATCCAGGCTCAGAACGGCTCTGTTTGGCTGTGCTTATGAAAGGTTTTCCACACTCTTCTTTCTTCTTGTTTAATGTTAATTTTATGATGATTATATATATTTTTATTTGTTTGTATTGTGATTTTAACTGCAACTTTATTCATAACGCACTTTAAAAACTGCACAGGTTGACCAAAAGTGCTACAGAACATAATTAAATAAAAACAATCAAAAACAATAAAACATATGAATAAAAACAGAATCTAATAAAGACAACTAAAAAAATGTCAACATCTCAAACTGTGTCAAAAGCCAAAGTGAAGCCATTTTATTACGACACTGTGTACATTTTTTTTGTACTTTCTTATTCTGTAAAGCATTTGAATTACTTTGTGTTCGATTTGTGCTATACAAACAAACCTGCCTCGGCTTACAAGATAATGAAACATTATCACAAAATCAAACATATTTAGCTGGTACTGCAAGGAAGAACTGAAATACAGAAATACAAGTGAAAAAGGGTGAGTGGACCTTGCCTCACCACAGATCTGACCTGTAACTTGGCCTGGTGCTGTCACCTGCCCGACTACGTGGTGAGAGACATGTCAAATGTCATACTGTGGAGCATTCGCCAAGCAATAACATTTCCCTGGTGTTGTGTTTTGTTTCGTTCACACACGTTTAAAACACAAATCCTGCATATGTAGACTGAGTTCTTCTCTCAAACAGAAAACACTGTTCCACCTTGTGATGTCATGTGGTAATACAGCAAGTACTCCATACACCTTCACTAAAATCAATTAGATGATTTTAGCCCTGGAATTGCCAGTCTCTACAGAACAAAATAGAAAATGCAACTCGTAGCATTTTGAGCTTTGGAGGTGTAGACGGACTGACAACAATGAGTTACTCAAACGTGTGAATGAAACAAAACACAATTCTAGGCATGTTTTTGATGAGGTAACCACATTATAACATGGCTTAAAGCTCACAAGAGTCAACTTTGTGTAAGATAGGATCTACAATTTTACATCAGTATATGGGCAATGACAGCAAGTGGGCTCTGTCAATACAGTCAATATCGGAAAATTAACTTTATCAAACTTCTGACTTGGAAAATGTTTAGCCTCATACAGAAACTAATTTGAATTCTGAAGCATATGTAGATAATCTCTATAGGGGACAATATAATGAACCTGCTCTGACTAATAAGCGCAAATCACTCCATTAAGCAGTGATTCATGGAAAATAAAGAATAAAATAATAGATTAAACAAAAATCTGAATCCCGGAGATAAGGGCACAGGCTCTATATTTACAAATGGATGGGGAATTTAGACGGCCAAAAGGAACTTGGAGCTGAGTGAGTGTTTGAGTACTGAAAAGAATCCTGGGTTTTGTATGTCTCACAGGGAGGACAGCTCTGAGCACAGGCCTGTCACAGTGAGAGGAGGCTCATGGGAAACCAGGGGGACAGAGTGAAGGAACTGTCTCCCACTGCTCCCTGGAGAAATATGGAACAAGTGTCCAAGTCCAAACTACATATAAAGCAAAATATAACATCATTTCACCTTAAAACATGTACTAGCACAGTACAGATATCCAGGAAATAATGACCAAAATAACATAAAATTACTTTATTTCCTTCTGTTGTGTAGTTTATCTTAAATGATCCATATTATGTAATTTTCTGATTTATGTTATAATGTTGTTTCCTCATCACAAACATAGCAAAAAGTTGTGTTTTGTTTCATTCGCACATGTTTAATGCACAACACAAACCCTGCATACTTCGACTCATTTCTTCCCTCAAACTGAAAACACTCTGTTCCACCTTGTGATGTCAGGAGGTAATACAGGAAGTGCTCCACTTAAACTGCATACACCTTCACTAGAATCAATTTGATAATTTCAGCCATGAATTTCAATCTCTACTGAACTAAAGGTAAAGGTAGCTGTAACTACCACTACATGACATCATAAGGTAGAATGGAGCATTTTGAGCTTTGCAGATGTGGAAAGACTAATAATATAGGATTACTCAAACATGTATGAATGAAATAAAACACTCCAGGTACATTTTTGATTAGGTAACAACACTATAACATGTCCCAAAGGTGCATTATGTAACTTTTCTGGTGGAAGGTCCATCAAACACTTTTCTCCAGGTCTCCAGGAAGAATATCTGATAGCTACGGTCAATAAAATACAATAAAATTCAATCAATCAATTAACCAGCCCAGGGACTACAGGTGGGAATCAGCACTGGTGTTAAAACCTGGTACAATGCATCTCTCCTGTTAATGTTAATGTAGATTGTACACTGTCCCTGTCTCATTAAATAAATAAACTAAACTAATCTGACTGTCTGGAATGTATCACCGTATGGTATTAAACCAAACCAGACCAAGTTACAGCTCAGATCTGTGGAGAGGCACGCCGCTCACAGTTAGAACACCTGTTTTGCTTTGTTTTTTGAGCTTTAAAACCACATGTAATTGAAAAAATATAAAGTAGATCTGTTTGATTACATATCAGTAGAAACAAGCACATTACATAGCGCACCTTTAAAGCTCATAACACTCAATTTTGTTCAATATAGGACCTTCAAATTCATGTTACATTTTATTACAGCACCGTGTACTTTTTGTATTACTCACACACTTAGAGCACCCCCATATGCGCCAGACTAAAAAGCTTTGTAGTACCAGATATGAGTTCAAATGGACTCATGCCATGGCAACCACTTCTCCTCCAGGACGGGGGAGCATTGAGTTGTTTACCGCCTGAAATCTCCAACCTTGAGCTTCTGAGAGGCCTTTCAAAAATAACAAGCACAGGGGAAAAGAAACCAAAACCTCAGCACTGCTCTGTCTTCTGTCCGCACAGAGAAGAGCAAAATCGAAAATATGTCTTCGATTCCTTTGTCTGAGAGAGATAAGATGGATGAAGTGTCTCTCCACGTCCTTCACCATCTAATGCCGTTGGATAGTTTAAAAGAAGGTGCGGAAGAGGTTGTGTTTTCAATCTCAATATCGAAATGAGTTTTTTAAGGTGAAATACGTTTATGAATCAACTTGATGTGGGCGATGCCGACTCTCAAAAACACTAGAATACACTTTTCTAACCATTGAAGGCTAGTTAATATTCACCCATTGAATTAATATGAGGTTTTGAGGCATCAGATTCATTTTTAAAGGTCCTACATTACCCAATATTGACTCTTGTGAGCTTTAAGTCATGTTAAAATGTTGTTACCTCCTCAAAAATATACCTGGAAAGTATTTTTTCATTAGTCTGCCCACATCTCCAAAGCTCAAAATGCTCTGCTCCACATTCTGATGTTTGAGAGAAGAACTCCAGGTATGTTTTTGATGAGGAAACAACGTTATAACATAGATCAGAATATAGTGAAATATGGGTCGTTTAGCAGGAGCTTTGGGACTCTTTCTTCCTCATTTAGCTGTTAATTTCCTAATAAACGCTCCCACGTGAGGCATGGGGATTTGACTAATAGCCAATGGGATTCTGAACCTCATCTTTGATCCTACCCAGATTGGCATGCCCCCGTAAATAAACTCTTTAATCTGTCGCTCCAACAAGCTGTGACTCATGCCATCCATTACCGCCTTCCCTTAATCAGGCCTAGTAAAGAAGAACACAGAGGAGACGTTCCCGCTCAGAGCCGGGATGTGGCTGGAGCAGACATGAAACTCACTTGGCCACTTTGTTGATGACGGGGGCGAAGTTGGTGGGTCCGTACAGCTGCACCGTGCGCAGGCTCTGGAAGTACGACTCCAGCACGCCCTCGATGCCCACACAGTTTGGGTTCTCACTGTCTCCATTCTGCCAAAAAATATATATGAAAAGAAAAAGGATTAGACTGAAAAATAGGTAACAGTAATGTGTATTATCTGTGTTTAGCGGAGAGTCTGTCTCCTGCTTCTGTCCAAGAAGATGTTGCTTAGAATGTTCCACAGTATGGCATTACAGTTATTTATCTCTATGGAAACAGCAGGTCACATCACAGAGCCAAGTTACCTGTCAGCTCAGTGGAGAGGCGAGCCCACTCACAGTATGAATGTTTTTTTTTTTTTTTGGTAAATAAAAACCCATGTTATTGAGAAAATGCACAATGGATAATTTTGATGCCATATTGGGACATTCCAGACAAAACCATGGATACAAGCAGGTGGTGACCCTCCACCAGAGAAGTTACACTGTGCACCTTTACATAATGAGGCACATATGAGTCCTGCTGTGGGGGTACAACCCTTATTCCGACATAACGCCACTCTGACAGACCCCACCCTGACACACAATCATGCCCCCATTCCGACACTTTTTGATGCCGCTATTCCAACACCTTTAATGTTGCAATTCTGATGACCTACTCATAGTTTGGAGTGTCTTTTTTTGCTTTGTATACACCACGTTGATCGCGCCTCTAAACCAGAAGTAAAACCAGGACTAAACCAGAATTAAACCAGAATTAAAATCAGGACTAAACCAGGACTCCTCCGCCACCAGTCCATGAAAATATTATCCCAAAAAGAGCACCAACGCAACTAAATAATTACTGTGTGTAATTATTAAGTTGTGTTTATTATTAAGCTAAAGTGCCACTAATTCCGACCAAGGAAGAAAAAAAATGTTGGAGTGCAGTTACATTAACAGCAACACATTAACATTTACAAAAACAACAAAAGGTGTCAACCCTGAACTACACAGAAAATATCAGATCAATAGAGTATTTTGGATCCAGGCATGTGAGCTGCAGAAAGCACACTAACACAAACAGACACGGCATAAAAAGAGATCTGTAAGAGAGTTGGACCTGCAGGTGCAGCTGGTGCTGAAAATCCTCTTGAAATGCCACTTCATCCATAATCCATTTGTTTATATTCCAACATCTGCCACATGTGAGTTTTGTATTTGTCAGCCAAATCTACAGTACGCTGAACACGAGCTGTGCAATGATGTGCTGAGAGGGCCTGGGAATTAAAAGTTGGCCTCTAAAAACTTCCAAGGATAGCATAATTTTGCATCAACAAACACTAAAACTGTACTTCTTAATTCAACTACAACTGATTATTACCTTACACACCCTGATGAAAACATTGCAAGAAACATATTTAAGTGACCATGAAGCATTTCCCATGAGAGAAAACATCTCAAACTCCTACTCTGTTAAATGGTCAATACAAACCGATAACACAGAAATCCTTGGACCTGTGGAAGGCCTTGTGTGCACAGATGTCTTTAAAAACAATTGTAATAGCAAAGCGAAGCATAAAGACCAGGAAGCCAGTGCAGCAAAGTCTTTTTCTGAAAATGAATTATATTTTTTCTACCAACCTTGAGCCATCGTTTTGACAACTAATTTTTTAATTAATTCTCAACATCATATTGAACGGTGCCCACTTCCTGTCCGTTTTGATTCTCATCAGAAACTGCTAGTTGCTGTTGCGTTCCAAACAGGAAGTGAGCATGGGGGCGCTTCAGGCTCCATCAAATCCGGCTCCAGTTGACTTTACATTGAAAAATTGGCACCCTTTCTCTCTGTAACTGCTGCAGTGAGCCTCATCATTTGGGGTTTAAAATGTTAGTTTTAACTCGTTCTACATGATCCTGGTGTTTTTATTTTGTTATTTTGTCCATTAATACATTCCTAGTCCTCGCTCCTGCAACTGCTAACCTCATGAGCTTCATTTGACTGGAGCAAAACATTACGCGTGACATTACACTCCCTTTGTCTCTTCTTTTTTACTGCTCTCATAAATGGGTATAATAATGGGAATCCAATTTGTCATGTCAGATGAACAAAAAATAAAAGGTTATATAATTAAAAAATAAAAAATAAATTCAAAGCTCTTTTATTTGCACCATGGACTGTGGAGGTTAGCCCGAGTTCAGTTGCTTTCACATCACGCCCGCCCTGCTCCAGAGTGTCATAGAAGTGACAGTAGGAAAACACCCCTTATCTGTGAGCAACTTTGTCTTGCAGTTTTTTACCTCAAAGTTTCAAGAATTAAAAATCAATCATTTACATTTCAGCCTGCTTCACTTATATTTATCACACCCTGCATTATTAATGGAGGCACAGTCTCTCAGCAAGCACAAACAAACACAAACACACACACACACACACACTGAGATGACGTGGACGAGGAGGGCGTGTCTCCTCTCGTCCCCTGGAGCAGAATGCCTGGCCTGCCTCCCCCTCAGGAGTCTGAAGGAGGAAGTGAAGGGGATGCTGGGAGATCCCGCTGACAGCAGATGAGACAACTTTTCAACTTGAGAGAGCAGCTGCAGTCACAGCGTCACTCGAGGTTGGACCCGGCCCTGCCTGGTCTGATCCCTCTGTGTGTGTGTGTGTGAGTATGTGTGCATGTGTGTGTGAGAGAGGCAGGGGCCATACACAAGGGGCCAATAGTGCCGCTGTGTCTCTTACCAGTGGGAACGCATGAGAGATTTTGCCGTCGGGGGGTAGCTTAGCCCCAAAGCCGTAGGCAGGGAAGAGCTTGTCACTGTCATAGTCCTGGATAATCTCGCCCACTGCTTTCAGGGCCATGGCGTAAGCGTTCATCTGGTACGGACTCATATAATGCAGAGAGGTGGGCTGCGAAGGATTACCTGGAAAAACAACATATAAACACGTATGAGAAGTGCATTATAACGTTCTTTATCTGAGCAGGATCTGTATGAAAAGTACTGGCATTTGGAGCTGGGACATTGCCTCGAGAAACAAGAAAACAACTAACCCATTCATGTATTTCATTTCCGAGGGGTGAATATAATTATGTAACCAAGCAACACACTGGAACAGCTCGATAGAAATCAGTCACTGCCAGATGTGTTGGTGGATTTGGAGATATGTTTACTCAGTGGTGACGTGTCCTGAAATTTATGACGAAAGTCCTCTTCAATCTGATACTCTAGTTGAACTCAGTTTTATCACGAAAAATTCTAAATGTTTACCAGATGTGACTGTACTTTCTATTAGAGATGCACCTACTGTATGTCGATACTGGTATCAGATATTAGCACCAATTTAGGAAATTTTACTGAATCAGATATCGGTCTCTTGATATCGGTTCAGCCAATATCCTGGTTGGGTCATATATGTTTAGTGGCTGATGTAGACCCTGGACATCTCATAATGATTCAACTTTTATTCATACAAAGCTGTTCAGTAGTTACTTGCAGGATACATAACAATTACACAAACAAATGGATCAAATTTATAGTTAAGTTAATTGTGTTTTTTCGGAAAAATTGACAGTCCCTACACTGATATCGGTTAATATCGAGTATCAGCAGATACTTAAAGCTTAAGTATTAATATCGAAGCTGAAAAAGCTGAATTAGTGCATCTCTACTTTTTATAGCAGTTTCATGGCACGATAAGCAAATCCATCAAGCCCCCATGTTAACAACAACAAGTTACAAGAACAGTGTGAAATAAGAAAAATAATGACCTGAATTTTTTGATAGCTAATTACACAGACTGCAAAACTGGAGTATTCTGAAGCTAATTAACATTTATTTGTTCGTAAAATTAAAAAGAAAGTTATTTGAAGTAATTAATACAAATACTGATAATAAATGTGATGATTCTGTTGCTTCTTTTTCACACTTCAGACTAATAAACTCCAAGTACAGTTCTGTTTGTATTCTGACTCACAGTTATGAGCAAAATTGTAGCTTAAAGCTGCACTGAAGAACTTTTCTACAGTGCAAGCGTTGGACTGTAGAAAAACTTTGGAGGGTCCCTCCACCTGCTTGTCTCCATGGAGATATTACTGTTCTGGCTTATTTATTTCTCAGTATGGAAATAAACTTGGTTATCACAATGTAAACAAGTAAATGGTCAGATCTGTGGAGAAGCAAGCCTGCACATGGTAAGAATCCATGTTTAAATGTATGTTCAAGCTATAAAACACCTGTATTTTAACAAATGCAAGGGAGATACGTTTAATGCCCAACTGTGGAACATTCCAGGCAAAGAACTACTTCCATGGACACAAGCAAGTAGTGGACCCTCCACCAGAAAAGTTACGCAGTGCACCTTTGTACTCTGATATCAGGACAACATTTCTTTAAAGCCGCGCTGTGTAACATTTCAGCAAATATATACCAAAACACAACACCAGTTTGGTTTTGGCTGCTTTATAAACGGTTAATAAACATTTATTGTAACTCAGTAATATGGAGAATCTTTCAAAGTATTATCCAAACACCAGATAGGATGGGGCTTTAAATCAAAATATAAATATGTCTGCTACATTGTATTATCTGCACACCAGGAAGAGATGCTGGTGCGCTGTCAGCATGCTAGTCGTTGTTAACATGGCGTGACAGCAAAACTCTACTCTGGTCTCTGAAAGTTGTGAAAATTGCTTTTAAACTCATTGCTGTGAATATTTATGATGGTAAAAAAAGGAAAGTGAGGAATAATAGTAACTTGTACTTCTACACAAATAGCTCTTTTTATCACATTTATACACAATTTTCTTCATCAAAAACATCCCAGAGTTGTGTTTTGTTTCATTCATAAATGGTTACTTACTTATGTGTGGAAAAAAAACAAAAACAAAACACATCTCCAGGTATGTTTTTGAGGCAGTAACAGCATTCTAACATGACTTCAAGCTCACAAGAGTCAATTTCACGTTATATAAGACCTTTCAAATATTTTACCTTGAATATAAAGTTACCCTGGATAGTCTTGGCTGTGAAACTGCTTTAGTTGTGAAAAGTTTGCGAGATGACCTAGATCACAAACATCAAAATCTGACAACAATTTAAAAATTCATCATTCCGAAACCATAACTCACGCCTTTTTTCAAATACATTTCCGCTCCACTTTTATTTATTCTCTCCTTTGGAAGAAAAAAAGATGGAAAAAAAAGTAAAAAGCACTCTCTGATTTGATTATGCTTGATGGCTGCATGCTACAGTCACACCTCCCGCTAATGCATTTGAATACTAATCAAAACCTGCTCCCCACAGTGCCACAGGTGCTCCACGTGCTATCGGCCACTGTAAAAAACCCACACACTGACGGGGCCCTGAACGCACCGCACAGGTCACTGCTCCTCTCACAGCAGGGTGATAGCGATAGAGAAAAGATAAAAGCAGAGGTGTGAACAATACCATGCACGCAGATGCTAAATGACTGTACACGCCATCACAGTTATTACCGGCACAAGAGCTGATCCGAAAGAACGCGGAGAATAGGAAAGGGGGATGTAAATGAAAACAAAAGTATTGAAGCATTCAGAGGTAGAGAGGCTGGGAGAATGAATCTTTTATGTTGGCAGGTGGGCTATTAGGTCAGGGCCTGAGGGCCGCGCACAAAGCAAATGGAACCTGTTGTACTGAAAGTTTGGAGCTCATAGAAGTTTAGAAATTGGAAGTGAGTTGGGAACAAATTTGCGTACACTCTGGTCGTCAACTTTGGCTTTGAAGTTAAAGGTGCACTATGTGGCTTTTAGGTCGAGTGTCTGTCACCTGCTTATTTCTATGGATATGTTACTGCTCTGCTTGGAATGTTCCACAGTATGGCATTAATCAGCTCTACCTTACGTTTATTCAATTACATGTGGTTTAACTCCAAAATACTTAGAAAAACAGACATTCTGACTGTGAGCGGGGTTGCCTTTCTATAGATCTGACCTGTAACTTGGTCTGGTATGTCTCCATGAAGATAGAAAGGTTTAATGCCATACTGTGGAACTTTCCAGACAAAGCAATAGCATCTCCATGGAGAAAAGTATCTGAAGGAATCCCCACCAGAAAAGTTACACAATGCACCTTTAAAATGATTTTTGCTGTGTGCCAGGTGATTTCTCTGCACTGTTTCCTCATCACAAATATACCTGAAGTTATGTTTTGTTTCTTTCAGACATGTTTAACACATGAAAGTTATTCTCTCAAACAGAAAACACTCTGTTCCACCTTGTGATGTCATGTGGTAATACAGGAAGTGCTCCACTCCACTCGAATCATTCAGATGTTTTCACCCCTAAAATTGCCTCTATTGAACTAAAGGTAAACGGTAGCTGTAACTTCAAAACTACTCTTCACGACATCACAAGATGGAACAGAGCATTGTGAGCTTTGGAGATGTGGAGAAACTAATAATAAAGGTGAACGAAACAAAACACAAGTCCAGGTAAAGTTTTTGAGGAGGTAACACAATTATAACATGGCTTAAAGCTCACAAGAGTCGGTTTTGTGTCCTTTAAATAATTGCATAATACATATACAATCATCAGAAAAAAAATAAAAAATAAAAATCACCCCAAAGTTTAATACAGAAATCTGCACTTGAGCTGAGAGGTAGCTTCAGAATATTATTGAACTGAGCATTTGTAAACATGACACAAAACAACCACTTGGAGCCAATCCATTATGTGTGCTTTTAAAGTTTTATTGTGCCTCCAACTCCAGTTTCAATCTCATATTGTACAGTTCCCAAAGTTTTATTTCCTTTTGAGGCTCCTTGTCTTGTGCTGTGACAGATAAAGCTCCCTCATGTCAGAACATTGTATTATGTCCCTGTATGAACTGGCTCTTCTTCATGTTACTATTACAGCTGTCTTTGCCATTACCAAGACGTGACTCACACATCCTCACTCACTTACCATTGGAGGCTGTGAAGTCGATGGCCACTGTGAAGTTGAGCTGTGTTCTGGGGAGAGAACAAAAAATACATAAAAAGAAATCACATATTGGGTACATTTGCAAATTAACTAGACCAGGGATGGGTAAACTTTTTGGCTTGGGGGCCACATAGGGTTCTAAAATTTGACTAAAGGGCCGGACAGAAGACGGGACATGACGTGTTCAGAGCCCGGCTCCATAAACGCCGGAAATGCAAGAAAAATAAAACATCAATAAGGTTTAATCATTATAAGTTCTGCGGGCCAGTTTAAAAGACCACATACTAGCACTAGTTCACACACCCCTGCCACATATATCCTAGGAATGCAGACCCCATTGTGAAACAGCACATCAGGCATTTTTACACAATAATACTGACACAATGAATCATTAAAGGCCTTTAGACACTCCATATGTCATGACTCATTACACTGAATCTATGAACCTCCCAAATTTGCTTTTTGCCAGTCTTGAATGAAATTAGTGCAGCCTTACGTCTTAAACACTTCTACCTCACTCATGGTCCAAATACGCTGCCCGAAAATGACTCCTGTCAATACTTTCCCATAAAGCATTACGGCCAACAGAAGACACCGCACCTCAATGTATATATAGTGCGCCATCTACTGGGAAACGCCGGAAATGCAGGAAAAATAAAACATTAACAAGGTTGATTATTATAATTTATTCAAGTTCGGCGGGCCGGATTAAAAGGTTTAAAGGGCCGCATACGGCCCCCGGGCCATAGTTTGCCCATCCCTGAACTACACTAATCAGATAACCATAATTTGACTGGGTCTCATAATCAAAAAGAGCTGATAATAGATACAACTTTTCGGATGGGGGTTCGTCACCTTCTTGTTTCCGTGGATATGTCATTGTTCTGCCTGGAATGTTCCACAATATGACATTAAACCAGGGGTCTCCAACCTGTAGCTCAGGAGCAACCAGTAGCTTTCCACCCCCTTCCAAGTAGCTTGCCAAGGGATTTCGGAATTATACCATTGTGCTGAATAACAAAAATTTTGTTGTGTCATTTTGAAGTCAAACTTTGTGCACTAATGAATGGACAATGGTTTATGTTTGATTGGCATCTAACTGTTCTCATAGGCTTGTCCTCTTTCTTATAATTGTCACAATTTCTTGCGGCCGCTCAAATGAGTAACTCTCTGGCATTTTTGTTTTGTAAAGGTAGCTCACCAGAGGAAAAAGATTGGAGATCCCTGCATTACTCAGATCCTTACATTTATTATTATTTTTTTTATTTAATTGAGGTTTTATCCACAGATCTGACCTGTAACTTGGTCTGGTTTGGTCTCCATGATGATAGAAATGTTTAATACCATACTGTGAAACATTTCAAGACAAAACAATAACTTCTCCATGGAGAAAAATATTTGACAAACTCTCCCCCAGAAAAGTTACACATTGCACCTTTATGTGACAAAGAAAAATAGAACAGATAACTACAATTTGACAACGCGTGACAGTTAATCAATATTTGGACTAAGAACAATGAATTTTAAAATAATTATTTCAATCTTTAACATGTTCTCTTTAAAGATGTTATCACTTTGCCTGGTATGTTCCTTAGTATGACATTAAACACATCTATTTCCATGGCAACAGGCAAGTAAAGCCAATGGGCCAAGTTACAGGTCAGATCTGTGGAGATGTTTCCAGTATGAATTCATGGTTTTCATTGTTTTATGAGCAATAAAAACACCTGTAATTATATTAAAATTAAGATTTAAGTTTAATGACAATGATAGTAGGGAATATTTAAGGCAAAGCAATATGATCTCCATGGTGACAAGAAAGCAGCAAACCCTCCCTCTCAAAAGTTAAGCAATACACCTTGAAGTTATGCCTTTACCACTTTAGTTTGCGCCTTTTTGTGTAATGTTCCCTGTGAAAATCTGTGCAGGTATAAACAATCAAAAAGTAAATTAGAATAAACTAGACTATATGTGCTCAGACAATCCCAAATCTGCTGCTGGTTCAGTATCTCATTAGTATGGAAAACCTATAATCTCTTCGCCATTTTGGAGATCTAATTAGCCAGAGCAAATTAAACCAGTAATTAAAAGTGAGTGCACTGAATAAATTAGCTATTTACCAACAAGAATGACCAAAAAACACATTATCCCCTATAGAGAACTCATCCAAACTGGAGTTGGAAAATTGAAATGGTGGGCTGCTGGAGATTAGACTTAGACAAACTTTATTGACCCAGAAGGGGAATTATTTGGACACAGTAGCCCACACATCAGAACAACAAAAAGCACAAATACAAATGGTAATAATAAATTCTAACTAAATAGCAAAAGTAGCAAGATTCTGCTGCAAGAAGATTGTTAAAATTCCACTCACCCTCCGCGGATGAAGTCCACAAAGGTGTACTCTGACTCCACTTTGAAGGACAGGAGCGTCACCTGGAAAATAAAACCAATTTCACCAGGAAAGTTACACAAAAAGAGATTGAAATTCAGCTAATTTTGTCACAACTGTGAACAGAGGGTAAAAAGGAGCGCTGCAAGAGCCTCAATGCAATAATGAAAAGAAGAACGAAAGAAAATTACAGAGAGTGCATTGCTTTTTGTTTGTATTTCATAAGATTTTGGAGCAATGTTGGTGACTACAAAGAAGCATAAGTTAAGAAAGAAATTGACCTGATATGTGTTATTTCAGTGTAACTAAATCTAAAGTCTAAATTAACTAAATCTAAAGTCTAAATTATGAAAAGTTGAGGTGAAGGGGCAGATGTATAGATATACCTGGTTTAATATCACCATGGGCTTATCTATATAAAATAAAATCTGATACACAGTGTAATGAACAAAGTGGAATCATTTTCTTCCAATATGAACAAAAGTTGCAGCATTGCTCACTTCCATGTGCTTTTAGCCATAAGATGGAAGCTTTGTGTATCTAATTATGTAACCAAATATCATAAACTTCAGCATTTTGAAGATTATATATGGGTGCTTCTTTCAAAAATAGTACATTGCAGAGGTGGGACCAAGTCGTTGTTTTGGAAGTCTCAAGTAAGTCTCAAGTCTGTGACCTCAAGTCTGAGTCAAGTCCCAAGTCAAAGACAGGCAAGTCTAAGTCAAGTCTTGAGTCACTGGCCCATAAGTCCAAGTCAAGTCATTTCAAGTCTTTAAATCAAATTACCAAATATATCTTAGATTTTTGCAAATTATATGAATTTTAAACTAAATTGTACTTAAAAACTGGTATGTTTATATATGAATATTTATATATGAGTTGTAGAAATGCTTTTTTTTTTTTTTCATTTTTAAATGTCTTGATAAAATCTTGGAGTGAATCATTATGGTCAGAACAGAAAGGTCTAAATAATAGTTATTTTGTCATGTAGTTCTCTGTAATTCCCTCTGTTTTACTGTATTGTATTATATATTACTGTACTGTGTGTTACTGTAGTACATTTGAGGATACCACATCACAGCACCACATTTATCAACTGTAAAGAGAAAAGTATATTCTAAAAACATATATTTTTTTTAGGAGAAGCATCAAGTCTTCTCAAGTCACAGGGCTCAATCTGAGTCAAGTTCCAAGTCATTGACCTTCAAGTCCAAGTCTAGTCCCACGTCTTAGTCAAGTCTCAAGTCCTAAAATTATTGACTCAAGTCTGATTTGAGTCCAAGTCACGACTTGCAAGGTCCATCTCTGGTACATTGTCTATACTACTGACCTCAGCCTGCAATTACACGAGCTATAACTTTTACATAAAATAAGAGCAATATGAAATGGCTCAGATTTGTGATTTTTTATTATTCACACACTTTTAGGATGGTTTTTGAGGGATAGGTACATTCGACCAAGTTTATTTATTTTATTTATCAGTACAAGACCCAGAGACATCAACACTCAAGACACTTTGATAGTATTGTCCATTGCAGTCTAGTCCAGTCCAGTCTCAGGGCAGTCTAGTCCGGTTATGCTTCCATTGTAGGGAGTATTATACCTCTGTTCACGTAGGTCAAGATAACAAGGGCTGAGCTGGCAGTGTGGGGCTGGTCCAGGACAGAAATGTGATGTCCCTAGCAATTTATAGACTAGACTGAACAATGCAATACAATAGTTTGTGTCCTGGGTAAATCCACTTTTTTGCATCAGAACTTGCAGCCTCAGGCCTCTTCTTCTTACTCTCAGGCTACTTTTACAACAGGACCATGAGTATCACCTCGAGGGCTGTACAAATAATATAATATCTTTCATTTGTGAGTGGGACCCAGGTGACTTAGAACTGAAAAAGTTTGGTCCTGATGTGAAAAGCAAGAATAAGAACCACTGGTCTAAAAATGATACTGTGTATTTTCAAGGCAAACTCATTTAGACCTTTCTGTAGCTGTCGTCTTGTCCAAAGATACCAGACATTCCTTAGAAATGCCAGACAGTGGGCTCTGTGTCTCTCTCCATGAGTGATGCATCAATAATAAATGTCTTCTAAAAGTGCAACAAGGTGAAATGATTAAAAATACATTGGCCAAAATGACTCTTATGTGCAGCCTTGAATAGACATACCATATGTATTTTGCAACAATGGATTCTCTGATACAACAAATGATAAGAAAATGAAATCTTTGGATCCTTTTTTATCAGATAATTACTTGTTGATGTACACTGCCAGTCAAAAGTTTGGATGTAATTTAGTTTTTAAATATTTTATAACCAAATCCTCAAACTGGCCACCCTTTGCTTTGTTGAAAAATAGTAGAGTTATTTAACTTTAACACATAATTCCACATATATTTGATGTCTTCTATGTGTGTATCTAAAAAGTAGAAAGTAGTAAGAAAAATGAAAAGAAAAAACAAAACAAAAAACATTGAATGAAAGGGTGTGTTTTTGACTGGTAGTGAATGTTTAAATTACTGTATTTTTCGGACTATAAGTTGCTCCGGAGTATAAGTTGCAAGACACACAAATAATACGTAAAGAAAAAGAAAAAAAACATATATAAGTCACACCGAACTATAAGTCATACTTTTTAAAAATAGAGAACAGGCTGTTAAAATAACATATTAAGAGTTATTCAGATAACTGTAGCAAAAGCAGCATAATAAGTTTACCAAATTCTCCATCTCACTCCAATCATTAAATCCATTGAATTCTTCATCCTCGGTCACTTCTGAGCAACTCCGGAGTTAAACGGAGCGCCGCTTCCTCTTCCGACCTTTCTGAATCCTGACAGGATGTTTTCGGTTGTCACTGAAGTCCAGGTTTTGTCGACCCATCCAATGATTTCCAGGAAAGTTACATGGCGCATCCTCCCAATTACCTTGAAGCCGTGTTCTCCATCCCCGCCTTTTGCCAGGCCCTTACAAGTTTCTCGCACACTCCAAACTTTCTTTCTGCTGCTTGATTACCGTTTTTGGCTGAATATTTCACTACTTGCAGCAGGCTAGAGGCTCTTTCTGCAGGAGACATGCGCAGTAGAGATGCGCAGTAAAGGACGAAGTGACAGTGGTACAGGAGTAATAGCAGTAGGAGATACTGACACATAAGCCTAGAGCGCCCTCTCGAGGCTGTCAGTGTGAAAATTTTAATATATAAGTCGCACCGAAGTTTAAGTCACAGGACCACCCAAACTATGAAAAAAAGTGCAACTTATAGTCCAAAAAATACGGTACTTTTTTCCTTTGCTGCACATATTTTACTTCATATATTTGATGTCTTCTTTATGCATCTAAAATGTTGAAAGTAGTAAACATATATATATTAAAAAAAAAAAAAAAAACATGCACTTTTGACTGGTATTGTATGTATTTTGTAATTATGGATTATTTGATACAACACATAAAAGGACAATGAAACAGCTGGACCCTTTTCAATCAGAGAATTATTTTATTTATTTCATTTTTCCAATATGTTTGCAGATTTGATGTCATGGTACCCGGTGACATTTTCAATAATTAGCAATTCTGCCCAACCATTTTTATGTCAAGGGCTTTGTTTACTTTTATAATCCTAAAACTGACCTCTGTTCTATAAATTCAGAATGTTTAATGTGTAACAGTGTGGTTTTATTACATTTGCAAAACAGTTTGTTACTTAAGCTTTAGTAAGAATGGATTCGTGCATGGTTTTTCACACTGGTATGCTCAAACTTCATCTTTATCCCATGTCCCCAGAGGTATCAGCCCGCTTTCCAATTAGGCTTATTTATAATTGTGTTTCTTGAGGCATCACAGCTTTAATTTTTTTTATTTTTTATCGTTTAGTTCCTGTACAAAAACATACACTCAAACGACTTCTCCAAAACATCTATTTACTGTTAAAAGAAATTAAACAAAAGAAAAACGAGAACTTACTGAACGCTGATGGAAATGTCAGCTCAACCTTGAAGTTAACTTTACAAAACAAAAATGATCAAATCTAATCAGCAATATTTAAAAACCTGTGTGTGGAGCTAATAATTGGAAAACTTCCCTTAGAGCTGAGTGTTGTCTGATTCCAAAGTTTACGAAAGCAAAAGTTTGAACAGAATAGAGAAAATAAGAACTGACGATCTCAAGAACAACATAATTATCCACTCCAGGGCTGCCTAAATACCTCTGTCAACATAATTAAAGTTACTCACTGTCTGTGTAGTCCTCTATAAGAACACACACTGAGAGGGAATTATACCAATCAGAACAGGTAGCATCAACCTCTCTTCACTGTGCTTCTGAGATATATTATAATGTAAATACTTACTGTATAATAACGCTGCTTTGGATTTATATAATGATGTTTTGAACAATATTGTTTCTATATTGAATTGTACCTTTACAAACTAGTTACACTTGCCTTGGGACGAACGGACAGAGATGTGGCTTGCAATCTGTGGACTAAGGGAGTGTGACGTCACTCAAAGCGATGGGTTGTGGCCAAATGAAGCTCAGTGAGGCCAGCAGTTATAGAGGCTACACTGCAACCAGGGGCCATATTTGGAAATCCGAGCACAAAACCAAAGAGCCAGTCAGGAGCAAGGCTGTTGAAGGTAAACATCTCTTCCCGCTGTTGCCTAGGCTCTATTCACGCTTATGTCAGAAACCAGGAAGACGTTTGGAAAGGTGCGATTACAACTTCCCAGGCCCAGTTTTCTTCATCTACATGTCACTGTAGCATTCCATTATGTTCGGCTAATCAACAATTACAACCATACCTCAGTTTTTATCATTTCTTCACTGACGCACAACTTCACACGCACTGGGTACATGTGGTTAGAAGAGATGAGGCGCCAAATTCAAGATGATTCCAAAGAGCACGTACATATGCAGTCTGCATTTTACCGCTGATCACATTTACTTCAATGGGGTTTTATCACAGACGGTTTTAATAGATCCATGTTAGGCAATAATTCCATGTTCCAAACGTCCTCCTGGTTTGTGACGTAAGCGTGAATAGTGTCTGCTGGGTAGCTGCTTAGCAAAGCTGTCGATCAAACCTGTTACTAAAGCTGGTGAAAGTGACCTCAGGGAAAGCAGGCATTAGATTGTTTTGTTATTAATGTTCAGACCAAAATGAGGAGGCTCACGGCAGCAATCACAGAGAGAGACGTAAAGATTTTTCAATGGTAAGTGAAGTGCAACCAGAGCAACCACAGTCTATATGCTCTCAAACTACCACAAAACAGTGTCAACAGTACAACAGTAATGGTAGGAACTAGGATTGAACCATCAACATGCCCGAGTTTCAGCAAATTAACAAAGTCTCCATAGAGATAAAAAATTAAAAACAAAATATTATATCTTTTAAAGGGCCCATTTGCACTGTTTTCTGATCTGTGTTATTACAATCTTGTTTCCTTATCTTGCTTTGTTTCATTCACGCATTTAACACTCAAATCCTGCATATATTTGAGTTCTTCTCTTCAGCGAAAAAAAACAAAAAACAAAAACTCTTGTGATTTCATTTGTTAATTGCCTATTTCTACTGAACTGAAGAGAAAAAGTTGATTTTAACTTGAAAACTACCACTACATGACATCGCAAAACACAAGTCTCTGTATGTTTTTGAGGAGGTAACAACATTATAACATGCCTTAAAGCTCACAAGAATCCAATTAAAAGGGTGAAAACTATTTAAAATGACATTTATGAACAGGAAAGTCTACTGTTTGCAAAGGTCAGTAGCTATTAAATGTGATACAAAATAAAGGAAAACAAATGCACTATAGGTTTTAAGAATACATGCATCAGTTTCTACGACAGGTGGTCATAATGTAATGCCTGATCAGTAAAGTGTTTGCAGCTCTTCAAACACAGGCCTTATTTGCCTTCGCTGCAGAGTGCCCCAAAATGACAAAACAAGCTGCAAATTTACTCACCGTCCCAGAATTAATATATTTCTTCTTTTTGCCTTTTTTCTTGGGATTCAAAACCTGCGGGGAGACAGAGCAAAGTCTGATTGAGTGGGCACTTGTAGAGGCACTTCATACCTTGGCCCGGTGTTTAATAATGAACATGAATTATTCAATAGGTCGTGGAGGATGGCGTTTTGTGAGAGAGAAGAGAGGAGGGGAGGAGGGGGAGAGAAAATGGACTCAGGTGAGCAGATTAGACTGTCCCTTCACATTGTGGGCTCGATCTGTTTGGTGGGTCTCATAAACAGCCTCATCAGGGAGTCCCATCTCGTACTTGTATTTCTCTGATGAAAAAGCAGCTATAGATTTGGTCATTAAGAGTCTATAGCGCGGTCTGTGTTCGAATTTACAAAGGATTAATTAATCGCTCGCTTATCTGATGCTGCAAAGGCATAAATTAGAGAGAACAATGGATTAAATGTTGTTAACAATACTTGGTCTTGAAATGTGGCCTTGCCTCCTTTTAATTTATTTTTACTTTGCTCATTGCTGTTTATGTTGATTTCATTATTTCACTAGAGATGTTAAAATGATCCCCAGCTCATGGTATTTACATTTTGGTACGTCACTTTGAATGTTCTCACAAAAACAAACAGACAAACCCTCCTTGTGTTACCATTTTCAAAAGATATTCAAAAGGCAAAGTAAGGACAGAGCATTGGGTGTGTATGGGGAGGTCAGTGAAAATGGGGATTTTCAGAGCCTCGAATGCAGGACAATTAAGATCACTCACGCGTGCATGAGTCACTTACAGTCAGTGAGGAGAAACCATGGTTAAAAGCTCTCGAGGGTAATTTTACATAATATGCAAACACTTAAACACAATTTGTATTATGAGAGTCCAGGTATAAGCAGCATTTCTGTAATACCAATATACTATTATACCATAAAATTAGATTATTGTTACACACATCTATGTTTCATTATGATTCACTGTTTTTAAGTTTACTGTATTATTTGCTTATTGCTCTTTTGACTGTTTTAATATGTGTTTAATATGTGTAAAGCATCTTTGAGGGTCCTGAAAAGTAGCCTGATTCACCTCGTAGAGATCGTCTGACCTCGCAGCATTAGGATTTGTTCACTCAACGGTAGGCGGGTACTTTTTTTACTTCACCAATCGCTGCTATTTGGTCGTGAAGTATGTAATGCGCCAAATCCCGTAGGAAGAAGGGCAATAACATCTTTCCCCTTTATAAAATTCACTAAACATTCTCTTTCTCTCTGTTTCTCTCTGTTCCGGCTTTAAATCCTCGATCTCGGGAATCGTTGCCAACACAGAATGTATGGCTTCGTTTACATCCATCTCGACCGCTTTGGTTACTGTTGTGCTGTACCACAAAAGGGACCCAGACAGGCGCTTGAGTTTGACATCATGTCTTCACAGCTCTTCCCTGATTGACCGGTGAGCGACAACTTCCGGGGTTCTTGCAAACGTCTAGTGTATTCCAATTCCTGACCTAGTCGCTGGAGAGAAATGAAATTGAGCGGAGGCACTAGGTGACACCAGCCTGGCTACCTGAAAAGCACTATATAAATAAAATGTAGTATTATTTTTTCATATTATTCTAATTAAAAAAAAAAAAAAAAAAAAAAAAAAAGAATAATGGATCGATAAAAAATGCTCTGTAAAGTCTTTGTGGCATGTCTGTGAAAAGTGCTATATTAATAAAGACTTACTTACTTACTTACTTAAAATTATTATTATTATTATTACCATTTTGATTTGGTATATGCATATTTATGCTGTTAGGTTTTTTTTTTGCTTGTTTGTTTTTTTCCCTTCCATTGATTACATTGTACTTTGCCATCAAATATCCATAAGTTATATTCACAGATGTTGAATTTAAACTTTATATTACTGACTAAACCCAAGACCTTGCGACTTTAACAACATTAATTCTAGCTGCCCCCATATGTATAAAACATTACTGGCTTATAGAAAGTAGTGAAGACATTTGAAACCCACCAATACAATTCAACAGAATTTGTAAAGTCTTAGTGGAACAGCTCTGAGGCTTCATTTCCATCTAATGACACCCCCGAAGCTTCATTAAGTTCAACAATCTGGACTTTTAAAACATAAATTGAGCCACAAAGTCCATGTCCACATTCTCACGTAAGCTTTATATTCATGACAGCATCTGCCTTTAATCATCTATTCACACCGTGGACTCATTCGGTGGAGAATTTACTAAACAATAAAAGCTTTGATGCAGCTGCCACCTGTCATATGTACAGTACCGGTCTTTTGTCTGGGATCAGAAGTGAAATGCTGGCAGTTACGATGTTTTATGACACAAACCTCTCATTTTCTACTTTGAAATGTTCACCTTTGTAAAACAGAAAAGCAGAAAATATAAATAATATGGACACTTTTTGAAGGAGAAAGCTGCCAGAAGCTGTTAGCGTTTGCAGCTGGCGATGAAGCCACTTTTTAAAATGTGGAAAATGATCAAAGTTGAAAATGATGAAAAGGTGCGGAGGAAATTGTAGAGGTGAGAAAGAAAAAATGACAATTTGCATGAAATTATTTGGAGAGGAAATTAGATAAAATGAAATTTGGAAACTTTTGGAGGAAAATATGCACGCCGAACATCTCATCCAAGTCTAACTGAATCTGTCAAATATTTTCAAATGTTATTAAGATTTAAGTGATAATAATGTTTTTGTTGTTTGCTCTTTTATGTGACAAATGCATTAGTCTTCATATTAAATTAAATTTAGTTTTGTTCCAATAATGTTTGTGTGATCCCTCAATCATCCAGGTAAGATCCATAGCAAAAAAAATATATATATATTCTGTCAAAAACCTCGAGTCACACACAAAGCAATGTGGTCTACTCCTTGAAGACTTATGAGGCAATGTACGTTGAGGTACAGATCATAGCCAAGGAAAATAAATGGTTTGAGAGGAGATTTAAAAGGCTATTTAGGAAAGTTAGGAAGGACAATCCAAGTTAGGAAAGACAATCTATCTTTGAAAAGGAATGGAAGTTTTAGACATTATTTATCTCCTATTTATAAGTCCATCCTTCAGGCGGTCCAGCTTTAGTCTAATCATTAAAATAATAAAAAATAAGTGTAACAGATATATTGTATATTGAGGATGCTGTAAAAATAAAATAAGTAGTGATGCATGTGGAGATTTACACAGGTGTTTAAACAGGCCTGTGTGTTTAAAGGTGCACCATGTAACTTTTTGGTTAGGGGTCCATCGTCTGCTTGTTTCTATGGGGATGTCACAGACCTGCCTGGAATGTTCCATAGTATGACAGAAAACAGTTCTACTTTATATTTATTCAATGAGAGATAGTTTTATAGCTGGAAAATACCTAGAAAAACAGGTATTCTGACTGCAAGCAGGGTTGCCTCTCCATAGATCTGACATGTAACTTGGTCTGGTTTGGTCTCCATGATGATAGAAAGGTTTAATGCCATACTGTGAAACATTCCAGACAAAGCAATAATGTCAAAATATTTAAAGTACCCTCCACAATGCACATTTATTCATGCACTACCTTTATATACAGTATGCAGTACATCTAGGATATTAAAAACACTTAATTTGACTTAATTTGATCAGATTATCGTAAATGATTCCAAAATCTTATCTCGTTTCGCTCTCGTGGACCCCATCTCGTGTCTCATCTTGTGAAACTTCTACTCAATGATCAGAGTTTAGTGTGTATGTAAACATTATAACCGGATCAGATTATTGTAGATTATTTCAAAATCTTATCTTGTCTTCTTCTTGTGAACCTCATCTCATGTCTCGTCTTGTGAAAATTTGTACCACCCAACGATCAGAGTTTGGTGTGCGTGTAAATATAGGGTGTGTTGCAGAAATAGTTCAGGTCCAAAAATACAAATGTCTGACCTCATAGACGTTGAACTGGTTTTGGCCCCGGGATAGTTCTCTGTAGCTGGTGGTGAACTCCCCGATGAAATCATGACTGTAGACACACACAGACCAAATCAAAACCAAATATATTCAGACAAATCACTTCTCTTTTCTCTCTGCATATCTGTCCCTGCCAGTCTGTCAGCACCTGCCTACACCTGTCTCTCTTCTTCATGTTCTGCCCAAACTTTCGCCCACTCTGCGTTAGGTAAAAGTCACACCAGAGTGAATCATTCTCTCAGAGCCTGTCCATACGCCGAGTCCTACCTTCCATCTCTGTCCCAGTCGTACACGTCCACTTTCACCGTCCTGCAACACAAAACAAAACAAAATATTCTTAGACTTTACTTAACAAAGAGTAAAAAAATAAAAACGGTGACAATAAATTCTAAATAAATACCAAAAAGGAAAGCACTTATAAATGTATAAGTGCAAGTAAAAATAAAATAGAAAATAAGTAATAAAAGGTTGTAAGGAAATGATGATTGACAGGACACAGAGTTATCTATTAAGGGTGAGTTGTTGTACAGTTGTAGGGAGTATTATAGTATAAATGTAGTCCTGTATCTATCACTGTTTGAGCCTGTTGGAGAATGAGCTCCTCTGTCCCTCTATAGTTATTACTATTTTTTTCATCAATAAACAATGTTCCACAAGCTTTAAAATGAGTATACAACCATGATATGTCATTTTCTCATCAAATATTGCCTGACCAGCTTGTTTCTCAATCCTCTGTATTATCCTGTGTGTTTTGACATGAATAAGCATTTGGTTAATCCACCTGTCAATCATTCCTGTCTGAAATCAGTTAAAGACCCTCACGCAATGGTCAAGTTTTGTAAGGTTTTGTCAAAGTGTGTGGTCTTGGCTGCCCAGGTAACTTCAAATACATACTTGGGTGTATGTTTTTTTTAAGTCCACAGTTTGTTTTTGTGTTTCTTATGCTAGACACTTAATATTCAGTGTGATAAAATGTGTGTAAATCAGGGGTGTCAAACTTAAATTCACAGAGGCCCAAAATAAAAAACTGGGACTAAGTCGTGGGCCAAACTAAATATTTATTGAAAAATTTCACCAACATCTGCATGTTTTATCTTCTTTCGAGATATGTAATGTTAAACCTTTTCTTATTAAATACATGTTTAATAATAGTTTTGCTTAAACATTGAATCCAGAACAAGCATTATGTAAAATACTAACAAAATTTTAAATAAATAATGGCAGCTCTAATACATATTTGATGTGATCTCTTGGGCCAAATATAATTATATCACAAGCCAAATTTGGACCCCGGACCTGAGTCTGATTTAGAACATCATATTTTACATGTTTACATAACTTAAAGGTGCATTGTGTAACTTTTCTGGTGTAGGATCTGTCAAATGCTTTTCTCTATGGAGATGTTATTGCTTTGTCTGGTTGTTTCACGGTCTGGAATTAAATCTTTCTATCTTCATGGAGACCAAACTGGACCAAATTACAGGTCAGATCTGTGGAGACCCCACTCACAGTCAGAATGTCTGTTTTTCTAGGTATTTTTGAGTTTTAATTAAATCAGTGTAAGGTAGAGCTTCACACTGTGGAACATTCCAGTGAAAGACCCTCTACCAGTGCACCTTTAAAACATGTTAATTGGATATTTCCGATCTGCACCAAAATCAGATTGCTAAAAACTAGTGCTAACATAACTCCACAGTCCTTTAGAGGAAATCATTAGGCACAATCATTAACACAGTGGGAATATAATAACACTATTAGGGCTGATTGTCATGAGACCTGCAGTTATATGCCTTCATAATGTGTCCAGCTGTTTCAGGAAGTTACTCAGCAATGTAAAAAGTGCAACTGGAACTTCGTCTCAAGGGCTAATTTAATACAACAGCTGCAGTGAACTTTTAGTTTGGTCTCGACAAAGTTTCCAGATTGGCGTATTTGTAATGGTGCTTCTATGACTCATCAAAAATGACAGACTGATGACGGCAGGCAACTCTAAATAATGAGCTTCTATTTTTTCTCTGCCTGTTTGAAGTATAAATGTCTCAGTGTTATTAAAAGTGACGGGAGAGACACATGAATCAACTTTGAGAATAGAAAGGTTCGAGTTAAAGGGCCTGTAGCGGATTTCAGATCATGAGGCAAGAACTTGAAGAACTTAGGTGTGAAGTTAGTTTGAATATTTAGGCCCTGCCACGTAGTCCTTTCTGATGCGGAGATGTTGCGCCATGACTCAGAAACAACTCACCGTCGATAGTGTCAGACATGTTGTTGCCTTTAGTTATGGAACTTTTGGCTCTTTTGTGAACTTTTGAGCCTTTTGGACCTAGTTACATAATCCAAAAAGATGTTCAAAAGACTTTATGCATTTATTAAAGATGCACCTATGTAATTTTTTGGTTGGAGATCTGTCACCTGCTTGTTTCTATGGATATGTCATTGTCTACTTTATATTTATTCAACTACAGGTGTTTCTATTATACTCAAAACTACCTAGAAAACACACATTTTGACTGTGTGTGGGTTGCCTATCCACAGATCTGACCTGTAACTTGGCCTGGTTTGGTCTCCATGATTATAGAAAGGTTTAATAAGATACTGTGTAACATTCCAAAGCAATAACGAAAAGTATTTGACAGATCCTCCACCAAAAAAGTTACACAATGCACCTTTAAAGGGACATAGGACCTCATTTCCTAGTGAGCCAAAGTGTTGGAGAAACTTTTTAAAATATTTCATCCAGTACTTGTATTTGCAGAGGTCGCTGGTGCTAGGCTAGTGCATGTCAATGGCCATAGTTAACCTAACACTAACTCACTCCATAAAACACCCGAAGCAAAACATTTATAACGCCAGACTGTCACTGTGAATGTCTGTGTCAAGATAATAATTTTAGAAGTAAAACCAAACTTACATTTGAATAGAATGGAATAGAATAGGCTAGAAAGCTTTTATTGTCATTACACAGTATAATGAAATTCAGAGCTGCTCCGTCAAAGTGCAAGAATTACACAAAATAAATAAAACAAATTAACAGTTCTCATTCAGTATGGTGACAGCTTTGGGGAAGAAGCTGTCCCTCAGTCTACTGGTCCAAGCTGGAATTTACCTGAAGCGGATGCCAGAAGGCAACAGGATGAACAGGTGGAATCCAGGGTGTGTATTGTCTTAAATGAATTTCCTTGCTCTGAAGGATCTTGAAGAATTTATGTCTGAGCAGCAGCAGCGAGTTGTACTTCCTGATAGAAAGCTTGGCAGAGGCGGACTGATATCATCTAGCATCTATCTTACCGGTAAAGTAAAATTTTGCTGCTGCTGAGATATAGTCCCTCAACATGCAATGATTCATGCGATGCAAGGTTAGTTTTATTTCAAACATTATTCTGTCAACACAGACATTTACATCAACAGTCTGATATGATAATAGATTTACTTCGGGTGTTTTTGTGGAGTGGGTAAGACTGTTTATAGTCGCAGGATAACTATGGCCATGCACCAGGGACCTCTGCAAATACAAGAACTGGATGGAATATTTTAAAAAGTGTCTCCACACGTCTCCAACACTCTGACTCACTAGAAAATAAGGTCCCTTTAAGACAAAAGTCAATGTGAAAACTCATTTGAGCTAAAGAGAGAAATGTCCAATGCTGAGATTTGTTTAAAATGGTTCAAAGTGAGAGTGACAGTGTTTTGTTTTTTTTGTTCTTTTTTTAGACTTTCAAATTATGCATGACCTAAATAAAATGTTGCACTAAAATAATAATAATAATATAATAATTAAAAAATAAAACTAAATGTTATTATGATACCAAATATGTTTTTTGTTTTGTTTTGTTTTTTTTATGGACAAAGCTCTCCCTCATGTTGCTTACTCTGCTTCTGTGCTAATTCTTATCTTCAATTAATATTAACATGCCAAAATTTTTTTAAAAGGTTCTTTAAAAAAAAAAAAAAAAAAGAAGATCTCCAATTCCAACTGTTCACGTTCAAAAGAGTTGACTCATTCGCAAACGTCATGTCATTAGTTTCTTTAGAGTTCCCCAATATCTAGCTACTATTTTCCCATTTTGTCACTATTGAAAATGCACAATGACAGAGAATCAAGAGTCTCGGGTAATGTCAGGCAGTTGGTTTCCCCTGATTCTTAGTAACAATGTGCCTGATTGGATGAAAAAATGGTAACTCCTGTCAGTCGCTTCAGTATTTTAAAGTCTCAAATGTTTCCTTTTCTTACATAACAGCTTTTACTATACGATGCAAGCTGTAATGACAAGAGTACGTCAAAATCAAATCCTTATGTCATTCATTCATTCGTTTTTCAAAAAAAAAACAAAACAAAACATTATGTGTATATATATATATATATATATATATATATATATATATATATATATATATATATATATATATATATATATATATATTCACACTTTTTTTTTTCTTCTTCATTCTTTGTCTCCAAAATCAAAATGAAAAAACGATTTAAAAAAAAAAAATTTTTTTTTCAGTTTTTGATTTTGTGTTTGAATGAGTAATGGAAAACCGGATAACGGCCGTTTCCGTTTTTGTGACTTAAACTGTGATGCCGGATATGTTAAGTCCTTAACCAGGACTAAACCAAGTCTAAACCAGATCTAAACCAGTCTGAGTCCTGGTCTGGTCCCGGTCTTTTCCCGGTCTCAGTCCCGGTCTGTTCCCAGTCTGATCCAGGTCTCATACCCAGTTTCAGTCCTGATCTTGTCCCAGTCTGGTCCCGGTCTGGTCCCGTTCTCAGCCCTAGTCACAGTCCTGATCTTGTCCTGGTCTGGTCCCAGTCTCTGTCCCGGTCTCTGTCCCGGTCTCTGTCCTGGTCACCCAATAGTCTACACGGGCGCACCTCCAGGCCCATCCCAACACTCAGTCCTGTTTAAGTCCTGGTTCAGTCCGTATGCATCACAAAAGTCCAGCATCGCAGTTTAAGTCACGGAAACAGGAAACGGTTCTTGTCCATTTTTTCCATTATACATTTAAACACAAAATCAAAAACTGAAAAAAATGAATCGTTATCCGTTTTTTCATTTTGGTTTTGGAGACAAACAATGAAGAAAATAGTTGTTTTTTCATTTTCTTATTTTTGGTTATATTTTGAAAAACTAATGAACAAATGAACGGATTCAATCAGATACAGATCCTTTAACAGTGCTGTTTTCTTCTTCATAAGTGGGTTTTTTTTTTGGTTTTTTTTTTGTTCTGTTTTGAATGATTTATACACTTTTTGATTACATTTTTAACCTTTTAAAACTACTTAGGTGCTCATTGTACTTCAGCAGGAGATCCGGAGCGCTGTTGGTGAAGCTTTTACCCAATAACAAAAAGGTGGGTGGTTCAAACCCAGTGCACACAGATTCATGGACGTGTGTGGGTGAGTGGTTCCCTGATGTGATCTGAGTGCACAGTATAGAGTATATATGTAAGAGAAATGTGCTATATAAATACGAGCAATTACTTTTCACAGTTTACATTTTGTATTTACCCCGTTGCCGTGGGAGACCGGGTCAATCTCAATAACACCAGTGCTGGTCCTTTACACATCAAGACCGACTGCTGGCATTATTCTGATTGCCCCGGCAACTGATGATGTCACCGCACGGAGGACACGTCTGATTGGTTCTCCCCGTGCACTTGGACCGAGAGGATTCCCCACGTCTGAATGTAGGCGATGTTCATTAATCATACAACAGTCCATAGTAGAGTGGTACGGTCTTTGTTAAAGGGCTCCAGCAGAGAAAGGCTGTTCATTATAAACTTCAATCATATGGTCCTATGAATAAAATATGCTAGACATTTTTGTGCACAACTGTCTCTGCCGTTTCTCATGTATCACTCGTGCCTCATATGAGCAGATTCTAGTTCATGAATTGTTACTATTTTTAAAGGCGGCATATCATGCAGAATAGACTTTTATGAGATTTTAACCATATTATAATGGTTTCCTTTCATAATTAACTTAACCATAGTTGTATTTTGATTGATTCATGCATGTTCCCAGACCAGCCATGTGAAAAACCTCTGTCCTGACTAGAAATGATCCAACCACAGCTGCTAATTTGTATCACGCTTCTCTCAAATGTTCTTTTACCCGAGATAAATAACAGTTTAATGCTTTGATTTGTGCTTCTCAGTCCTTTGTTTATACCAGAACAGAGCATGCGATTCTCTGATTGGTTGATCCACGTGTCAGTCACACCCTTTAGATACATCTTCAGATCCTTTTTTGTCGAAGTGCGTGGTTAAGTAATGGGTAAGGTAAGTAATCATGTAATGTCCTCTGTTTGAGACTGGAGTACTCAGAAAATGTCACACAGTGCATTTATTCAAAGTCACCCCTGTAAGTGCCAGCCTTGATGAGTTTCATTGGACTGAAGCCGAACACTATAGACTGTATATAAAGGACATAGTATAGACTTTCTCTGTGTAAATGGACATAGGTGTTGCCATGGTGTTTCAAATAGGAAGTGAGCATAGGGGGCTCCATTACACTGTTTCCAATTGACTTTAAATTGAAAAAAATAAAATAAAAATTGTCACCCTTCTCTCTGTAACTGCTGCTGTGAGTCTCATCATTTTGCTCTTAAACTGTCCGTATTAACTAGGGCTGGGTATCAGTAAAAAGTTGATGATACAATACATACCTCGATTCATAGGCCATGATACAATACATATCTTGATACAGTGCACTTTTGGTTCGATACGATATATTTCAAATCGATTTGATACAGTTCAATATAAAATAAAGGCTAAATCATGGCTGTGATACGAAAAGCTTTTCTTAAACCACTTCTTGTGCAAAGTTCATATGAAACACAAACATTTTAATCATCAGAACAGTGAAAATGTCAAATGTGTTGCATAAATGAGCTTCCTTCCTCTAAACCAGCCAACCAGTCTGTGGGTCATTTGGTACTGGGCTGTACAGAAAGAATAAATAACTTACAGTCTGAATAATGTTTTATTTTGAAAAATGACAGAAAAATTACATCTGTCTATGACTCACTCTGGACGCATGATAGTCACGTTATACATTAACGCTAAATTATTAAACTCACAAGCTGCAAAATGAGTAAAAAACAGACATCTTTGGAAACATTTATTACTATATTTACAAAATACCACAGTTTCTCTGTTGGTCGAATCATTTTATTTTGTCGTATTTATCCGCCACACCTTAAAGGTCGGTTCATAAAAATATTGTCTGACATTAAACCAATCCGTAGCGCAAAAATGGTTTGGGAATGCTGCACTAAACAAGTAACAAAACTGTAGCACTGTAACAAAATAATTTAGTAAAATATACCAAAAAATACTCTTGGCGAAATATCGATACAGCGGTCCTCAATATTGATATTGTATCATCACATTAAACGATACAATATATCAATATTTTTGCACACCCCTAGTATTAACCCGCTTTACATGATCCTGGTGTTTTTATTTTGCTATGTTGTAACGTCTTTATACAGTCTCTGCTTGGACTCTGTTCAAATCTATATTGAGCGTTCCCACCTGTCGTAGTCTCCGTTGCACAGCGCTCGCACTGGGATCGTGAAGGGCTGCCACACTGGGTTCAGCGTGTTCTTGATCACCTCGGTCTTATGGCAGATGGTGAACCTGTCCACACACAACATAAGCATCAGTCTATCTCCATGACGACTGCTTCTATCAACTCTCTCTTCTTGGAAATGATGGACTTTTATTTCCAAACATATTGTTATTGCAGGGTGCATCACTCGGAGGAAGTAATAATCCTAAATTTAGATTGGACTCTATGGGAGGCAGATGTGCGGAGAAACTGACAGACTACTTCACTAAAAAGATGGAATTACTTTTCAGGCAAAAGCTCATAAGGCAGGCGTTAAAGTCTGAGCATTGAACGGTATAATGGGATAAGGGAATCGTTATCAAAGAACGTTACATGCTGCAAGTACAGATACATTAGCCAAATGAAGAGCATGGAAGATATAGAACTAGACAGCGCAGTGTTATTTGCAGTCCCAAGGAAATTATAGGCTTTCTTGTGTTAGTTAGACTGTTAAGAATATCATTAAAAGCAGGGATACTGGATTTTCACTTCACAAAAAGGAAGAAGTAAGGATTTAAATCTTTGGTCTTCTCATCTCTAACTCTCACAAACCCTTTGGGACATCGTTAATATCCACATGTATTCATTTTTGGGCGCGTGCACAGCCAATCAGAGCACTGCTTTTGGGGCTTACTTTCAAGTTGACAAGAAATGTAACTACTTTAATAGACAGGGAACAGCAGTCTCATTTAGTCACTGCTTTTACAATCAAATATACTCTGGGGGAAACACAAAATCTGCTCATTTTTTAACCATGTTGAAGTAATTTCTCCTCTCCCATTTGGCACCACAGTTTTCTAACATGGAAGCTTTTATTAAATTGTTTTAGATGACTATTGTCATTTAATATTGACATTATAACGTACTGATCTAAAGGTGTCATACATTATAACTGTATGGCAGACACATGCACAAAAGGTTTTCTTTAAATAATGCAAAATCTTAAGATAGGGCCAAAAATGGCTTGATTTTATTCCACTGTTCCTATTGATAGAGGTAGATTTAACCAATCACATTTAAGCAGTGGTCTAGTGGGGATTTTTTAAGTTGGGGTACACAATTCATGACGTAATAAATTAGTAATAATTGATTTTTTGTTTAGTTTTTTTTTACTCAAAATGATGGGGAATCATGTTACATTAATGGAGTTCATAATCACCTACAGAAATTAAATCATAGGTTACAACACATTAACCAAGATTGAACCAGGAGGGCTAAACCAGGTCTGAACCAGGACTAAACCAGGACTAAACCAGGTGTAAACCAGGTCTTAAGCAAGACTAAACCTGGACTGAACTTGGACTTGAGAGAAACAGAGAGAACTCCGGAGCTCTGCACTGGTCCTTTCGCCCGCGGTCACCCGAAGGTCTACACGGGCGCACCTCCAGGCCAGTACAAACACTCAGGGCCTGTTTACATGAAAACGCTTGCGGGTAAAAATGACAAAATATTTTATCAAAAGTGCCATTCGTTTAGACGGTGATGGCATTTTTGGGGCTTAAAAACACAAAAATCTGAAACCATCCTCTAGAGTGGAAAAGTTGAATACGCTCTGCCGTAGCGTTTCTGTCTACACTGCCCAAGATGCCAAACTCTGGTCAGATCTGCTCACGTCGTATGTACGTGTTTACGTCACATACATCACCACCTAGCTGCCTGGCATGCGTACCCAATCAAATTCCACACACCTTTGCGTCACCGTATGCACACAGATTTCCTCCTGTAAATGCTCATCTAAACGCGGAATAAAAAGTGAAGACGCGACGCCACTTTTGCGTGTTCTGTTCAGACAGTCATCATATAAACATAGTCTCAGTCCTGGTTCAGTCCTGGTCCCTCATGTCGCAGGTGACTATACTGCATATATCATGAGCCTATGCAGTTGAAGTTATTTATTATTTGTTATTTTTTTATTTCACGTTGGGAGAAGTGGGTGGATGGCGTAAAACCGTGTACCATGCCCACTACACCGCTGCATTTAAGCGTAACTCTCAGAAAAAGCTAATATATTTTACGTGTTCCTAAACCAATATTAGACAATAGCATGTGCATAAATTGTGATTAGACTCAGGCTTTCTTAGTCACCAATAATATTAGAAAACAGTGATAAAACAGCTTCCAACTCACGTTCCATCCTCATTGCTTCGGTAGAAAACCAGGAAGGGGTCGGACTTTCCAAAGAAGTCCTTTTTGTCCAGTTTGTTGGCGCACAGCTGCATGGTGGCGATATCCTGCACAGACACACACACACACACACACACACACAGTTATCTCACATCAGCTCAATCCGCCGCTGACGCAACCTCATTTTTAACTCTGCAACTTGTTTACTGCTCACTGTGTACGGTGGTGATACTGCACTTGGTGAGTTGTGTGCTGCTAATCATTTAAAAATAAAATAATCTGAATTGGAACAAATTGTTGAGTCATGCAAATACCCACGCAAATAAATGTAATGTTAAAGGTCCGGTATTACACAAAATTGACTCTTGTGAGCTTTAAGCCATGCTATAATGTTGTTACCTCATCAAAAACATATACAGAGTTGTGTTTTGTTACATTCACATGTCTTTGAGTAACACTGATGTCATGAAGTGTTAGTTTTCACATTAACAGCTTCTTTTACCTTTTGTTTAGTAGAGAACAAAAATTCCAGGCCTGAAATCATCCAAATCATTCTAGTGGTGTATTCAAAAACTGTGGAGCACTTCTTATATTATCACATGACATCACAAGGTGGAACAGAGTGTTTGCAGTTTGAGAGAACGACTCCAAAGCCTAAATATACAGGATTTGTGTGTTAAACATGTGTGAATAAAACAAAACACAAATCCAGGTCTGTTTGTGATGAGGACATTATAACATAGATCAAAAAAATAGTGTGATACAGGCCCTTTAATTAGAATTTGTTCCAGTGGCAACTCAGTTGACTTCCCCAGAATGCATATACTGTATTCCATAGGGGACCATTCAGTGCAGTAGCTCGAGTCTAATGCGATTTAAAACTAGGGGAGTTAGTGTTCGCAAACAAACATCACAGCCTTATTTGGTTATCCTATTAAATTGAATGGGAAAGAATGATATTATCTGTACCACACTGTGTGCACAGCTGTTCTAAACATGTCACTACTGGAAGGGACCATTAAGACAACTTTAGAATCTGAATGTAGATTTTATATATATTTTTTTTGGAATACATTTTTGCTCATATTGCAACAAATAAATCGCAATCACTCGGTTACAGGTTATAACAAAGCTTTGTTATTATTATGTTTAAAGGTCCTGTATTATGCAAAGTGGATTCTTGTGAGCTTTAAGCCATGTTAGAACGTTGTTACTTCATCAAAAACATATCAGGAGTTGTGTTTTGTCTCTTTCACACGTTTGGGTAACCTTTTACTATTTGTCTGTCTACATTTCCAAAGCTCAAAATGTAGAGGTGGGACCAAATCATTTTGAAAGTCTCAAGTAAGTCTCAAGTCTTTGACCTCAAGTCCGAGTCAAGTCCCAAGTCAAATACAGGCAAGTCCAAGTCAAGTCTTGAGTCACTGGCCCATAAATCCAAGTCAAGTCCAAGTCAAGTCCAAGTCTTTAAACCAAAGTACCAAATACAGTTTACATGTTTGCAATTTACATGAATTTTAAACTAAATTGCACTTCAAACAATCATAGTATATTTATATATGAGTATTTATACAGTATATAAGAGTTGTAGAAATTTACATTTTTCTTTTTTTAAATGTCTCAACAAGATCTTAGTGTGAATCATTACGGTCAGAAAGAATTCAGATTTGTAAGTTTTCTCAAGTCACCTTCAAGTCCAAGTCAAATCCCACCTCTTAGTCCATTTTATCAAGTCAAGTCTCAAGTCCTAAAAATAGTGACTCAAGTCAAGTCCAAGTCACAACTTGCAAATCCCCGCCTCTGCCTTGTAGCGTCATAAAGCAAAAGTTTTTACATTAACAGCTACAGCTTCCTTTTACCTTAACTTTTGGAGAAATTGGCAATATCCTGTCTGAAATTATCTAAATGATTCTAGTGAAGGTGTACGGAGTTTAAAACACAGCGCTTAAGAGAAGAACTCAGCTTAAATATGCAGGGTTTGTGTGTGAATGACATAAAACACAACTCCAGGCATGTTTTTTATGAGGAAATGTTATAACACAGATCAGAAAATAGCGTAATATAAAACCTTTAATCATGATGGGGCCACTTTGCCAGTTGTTTTTCATTTGTACATTTGCTTGTGGTGGCTAATACTAATTAACAAGTGCCCTTACCTTTACGTTACAGACGTTATTTCATTAAACATGCTTCTTTGGTGTTCAGGGCTCTTTATTTATTCTACACTCAAATACATCTTGTCAACAGCAGGTAAGCTAAAGCATAATTTGAGCAGATAGCATCCATAAGAGTGCTCCAGCTTTAGATTTAAATTACACTTTATGAGGAAGTGGTTCTTATGTAAGAGTTGCAGAGACGTGGGATTGCCTCATCCATATGTATGCAGCTCTGAGTACAGCTGTTAATGAGGACGCCACAGAGGACGGACAGACAGGGACAGGCAGGGGAGGAGAGAGACAGCGGGACTGGCAGGGGGAGGGGAGATATATAGGGGGAAAGACAGAGGGTGGAGAGACAGATGAGGGGAGAGGAGACATGCAGAATGACATATGGGGAGAGTAGAGACAGATGGGGAGGAGACGGACAGAGAGAGGGACTGGAAGGACACACAGAAAGGGGACAGAGAAAGAGAGGGAAAGAGACGGGAGGAGGAGAGACAGGCAGAAGGACAGATGGAGGGAGAAGAGCTGGAAAGGGGACAGAGAGAGGGAGAGGAGAGACAGACAGAGGAAAAGACTTGGATAGGAGAGAGAGACAGGGAGGCTGGCAGGGGGAGAAGAGACAGGTAGAATGACAGAGAAAGGGAGAGTGAGTCAGACCAAGTGAAAGCCAGGAGGCGGAGAGACAGACAAGGGACAGAGACGGAGGGAGAGACAGAGAGAAGAGAAAAAAGCAGAGGGACAGACAGGTAGAGGAGAGACAGAAGGAGGACAGACAGGCAGGGGGAAAGACAGGGGGAGGAAAGCGATAGAGAGACAAACAGGGGACAAAGAGGGACGGGGAGAACAAACAGAGAGAGGAGAGACAGGGTGAGGACTGATGGGGAGGAGAGACTGGCCGGGGGACAGGTGAAGGCAGGACTACCAAGGGAAGAGACATGGTGATAGGAAAAAAGACACACAGAGGGAGGAGAGATAGAGAGGGAAGAGAAGAGATAAGCAGAGGGACACACAGGGGTAGGAGAGACAGGCAGGGGGGAAAGACAGGAGGAGGAAAGTGAGACAGAGTCACAGAGGGGACAAAGAGAGGGACAGAGAGGACAGACAGATAGATGAGAAACAGGGAGAGGAGAGATAGAGGGGGAAGGTGAAACAGACAGGGAGAAAAGAGAAAACAGGGACAAACAGAGAGAGGAGAGACAGACATGGGGAGATACAGGGGGAGGAGAGACAGACAAAGGGACAGACATGTTGACAGGGTGAGGAGAAAATGGACCAAGATGGGATGAGATGGGACCAAGTCATTGTTTTGCAAGTCTCGAGTAAGTTCCAAGTCCCAAGTCAAAGACATGCAAGCCCAAGTCGAGTCTCAAGTCACTGGCCTGTAAATCCAAGTCAAGTCCAAGTTGTCTGCTTTGAGTCATTTCAAGTCTTCTAACCAAAAACAGGACCAAATATAGCTTAGATTTTTACTATTTATATAACTTTTAAACTAAATTGTATGTAAAACTGGTAAAAATGGTCATGGTATATTTATATATGGGTATTTATATTGTAGAATTGTTAATTTTTCCTTTTATTTAAAATTTAAAAGTGCTTAATATCAGTTATTTTGTCATGTAGTCTGCACTTAAATGGAAGGATCGTGTTTTTTGTAGTTCCCTCTGTTTTACTGCATCGTACTGTATATTCCTGTATTGTACTGTATATTACTGTAGTACATTTGAGGATACCATCTCACAGTAGGCTACTTCAGTTCCATCTAAAGTACTGAACAAAAGTGGGAGGCATTTATCAACTGTAAAGAGAAAAGTATTTTCTAAAAACATACATTTTTTTTTAGCAGAAGCATCAGGTCTTCTCAAGTCACAGGGCTCAAGTCTGAGACAAGTCAAGTCATTCACCTTCAAGTCCAAGTCGCGTTCCAAGTCTCTGTCCATTTTATCAAGTTTTTTATCAGGTTTCAAGTCTGAAAAATAGTGACTCAAGTCTGACTCGAGTCCAAGTCACGACTTGCACGTCCCCACGTCTGGGAGAGACAGACAGAGGGGAGAGACTGGCACAATGGCAGGCAGGAGGACAGAAGGTGAAGGCGAGACCAACAGGAGAAAAGAGAGATGGGGACAGACAGACAGGAGCAGAGACCGACAGGAGTATAGACAGGTGCAGGACAAACCCACAAACTGCACTAATTAGGTGTTTTACTTTTAGCCTGGAGTGGATTTACTCAAGGGAGAAGCTAAACTCATCACACAGACAGATCGCACTCGTCGCACGCTTATCCTAAATGAAAAAAAAAACAAAAAAAACGTTAAGATCCTGGGCGCTGAAAACTCCCACAGTCACTGAGGTAAACATGGCTAACACCAGGCTAATGCGCTTTCATTACATCCATAAATTTGGCTCTGTTTCTGTAAGTAATGAGATTTGCTTTTGCAGCTATGGCACAACAGGGATTCGGGGAATGCTTAGGACCACATTTTAGTTCAGAAAGTTGCAGGATTTTGTTGAGGTGAGAGGATAAATGGGCACATCAGGATAAATGGTCCATGTGAAATAGTTTTGGATCATTAAAACTGCAGGATTATAGTCAAAGTATTTTCTAAGTAAAAGTAGAATGCTGCTCCTATTTCATTGCCTTAACAATACATATACATATACACAGCAAAAACTGGAGGGTTAACATTTTAGGGTAAAATATTTCAGAGTTGTTTTTAACACCAAAAGTGTTATTTTAACTATTTGAAAGTTAAATGTGGATTCAAGTTGGGGTTATTTGCCAGAGTTGATGTAGTTGAGGTTAATTCAACTTCCTCTAGTGTTAATTCAACTTCTCTTAGTGTTAATTTGGCTCCTCCCATTCACCACTTCAAGCTCTTGCGAGAGAAGACCAGTTTGAACCAGTTTTATTCATAATTTCATCTTAAATTAACTAAAATAAAGTATAAATAAAATAAAACACCTCTGTGCGTTTAGCTAAATCAGGAATTGTACAAAATGTTATCTGTTTACTCTCAAAACATTAAAATAACTCTGGATTTCGGGGTTAAACAGGAACTTTGGTCCAGTGTAACTTAATTAACATTTCCAAAAATGTTAAATTAACTCTAGAACAGATTGGACTCATATAAACTCTGAGAAAATGTTAAAGTTGATTCTGTGAGAGTCAATTTTAACACTCCACTTTTTGCTGTGTACTGTATTCCAGGGTTCTCCAACCTTTTTCCTCTGGTGAGCTACCTAACAAAACAAAAATGCCAGAGAGTTACTAGTTTTAGCGGTCACAAGAAATTTAGTATATAAAAGAGTCTCGGTAAGCCTTAGATGAGGTACAGTTAGATGAGGGTGACCAGATGTCCCTATTTCCCCAGGACAATCCCAGTTTTGAGCCCTGTGTCCCCTGTCCCAGCAGATTTATACAAAACCAGTGATCTGTCCCAGTTGTCCCTATTTTGGACCAATTTGATCCCTGCTGACAGTAAAGAGAGGCATTAATTGTCATTTGTTTCTACAGAAAAGCTGCTGAAAAACGACCAAAACACAAAGACAATGTGACTATACTGACTCATGTTAGTCATGAATGGGCCGAGTGCAGAAAAGTAGTCCTTAATTATGCACTCGATTCACAATTGTATTATTACCAACCACCACAAACCGAGAGTATCCCAGTTTTTTTATTTGAAAATCTGATCATACTAAAACATAAACCATTATCCATTTATCCGTGCACACATTTGGGCATCAAAATGATACATGTACAATAGTAAAAGGCATTTAATTCATCAAATTCTACTACAGCTCCTGTTGTATTCTAATCCAGGTCTATCTGACATTAGGACATTACCTGAAGTTGCAGTATGTTACTTTTTACCATCACCTCCTTGTTTTCATGAAGATGTTATTGCTTTGCCTGGAAAGTTCCACAGTATGGCATTCAATTTATTGCTTTTACTCTTACTAATAACTAAGAGTTAGTAAAAGTTATACATCTATCATTTTTACTCCGTTACAGATCTAACTTGTGACTGTGGTTGCACGAACGGCTCGTCTCCGCAGAGATCGATCAATTTAATACCACCAGAAAGTTTCATAGTGCACCTTTAATCTGAAATAGTATTAATATAACTGAATATGTAATCAGGAAAGCAGAGAGGAAAAAGCGTATTTAATTATTTTTAATGAGGTTGCGGTTCCAGTAGCCCAAAAAAAATCTACATAAATTATCATTGGAGAAGTTAAATTAGGTCGGAAGTTAGTTCCGAAAGTCCCCAAAAGTACAGCCCTGGTGTAAATGTCTGACAACACCACACATTTTAATCTGGGGAGTCCCTGTTATAGCCGAGCACGGGATGCAGCAGTTGACCTTTTCTTCCAAGCTATGGAAATGGACAAAATGATTCATAATTAACTAAATTTATTTTTTTTTCTCTAAAAGTCTTGCATTTATTCTAAAAAAGATAATCAAGGTAGAACTTTTTCATGAAGAGAGCAGAAATCTATTACTCAAATAGCTGTGACAGTAAAGTGCGTGTGCAAGTGTGTATATGTGTGTGCGCGTGCAAGTGTGCATCTGTGTGTGCGAGTGTTACTGACCCGACAGTTACTGAGCTCCTCCGCTGTTAAGATAATGACTCCACACTTCTTCCCTGGAATCCCACTATAACAAAAGCACAGACAGGAGAGAGAAAGAGAGAGAAAGAAAGACAGACAGAGAGAAAGAGGGGAAGAGAAAAAGAGAGAGAGAGTCCGTTAGTGCCACCATTCTCATACATTATTCAAATGCCCGGCAGCTGCCAATCATGGCTCTGAGCTGTTCCGGCAAGAGGTGACATTCCACGGTGGAAGGCTGTCATATTGAGGAAAAATATGTTCCTCGGAAAAAAATAAAAAATAAATCACTTCCATTCCAACATAGTGCCATCTGCCTATTTTTAAACAAAACACAAAAATGATTAGAAAACCGGTTTCAGACGGCATCATAACATTCTGTCCATGGGTTTATGGGTTTTAGAACGATGAAAAAGTAGGATTGTTGCTATAGTGATTGACAATTTAAAGGAGATGTACCTGATTTTATTGTCAAAACTAGTTATTCTTCTCTTACCATATGAATTCTGAACATCCTAATTCTTCACTGCTGAGTTTTTAAGAGTTTTTCACAGATTTCAGAGTCCAGAGCAGTAATACTAACAGCAACTTGCATGCTAAGTGTGCACTTCCTGAATCTCTGACAATAAAACATTTCATAATTAGAGGTAGGCAGAACACTGAAAGACTTATTTGTCCTCAAGAGCTGCTATCTGCACTGAGGCAAATACATGGAAAAAACAAAAAAAATCAATCGTGCTTATGACACATTTGTATGATTCTCAAATGTTTAACTTAATCTGGTAGGATAATAACTATTGCACATGTAAATTATAGTATTATACCAATCAAGAAGTAATTTGTGAAGCCAAAATATATATTGGAATTACTGGAAGTAGATGACATCACGCTGGGGAGAATTGTCATTAAAAAAATGAGGTACAATTTACATGTAAGAAATATTTTTTTCTGTAACTTTAAAAATGATTTCAACAAAATAAAGGTTTTGATATATATATATATATATATATATATATATATATATATATATATATATATATATGTTGTATTTGACAGATAATAATGTCTGTGTACATTAGAGGAGTTTTGCTATGTAACAATCATGAAATTCCCCAGTGCGACGTCACGACTTTCCAAACAGAAGTTCATTTTTAAACCTAAAAAAATTGCCAAATTCGGAAAATGAGAGTGAATGTTTTTTCAAAAATCTTAAATATAATAATCTCAAATGTGTTTTAGTAAAATGAGTTGTCTAAACTGTCATAGGCACATTAAAACAAAGTGTATCTTTTTTATTCTAGTCACTTATCAGGTTTTGTGAATTGTCTTTTTTTATATTTTTTATGAAAACACAGTGTAATCAACTGGGAAAACCAGCTCCGGATCCGGCTGTATGACGCCATCACATTCTAGATTCTGAAACAGTGTTTGTTTACCATGACTGCTGGAAGGCCTCATTATGTTGTATAGTGTTGGCTGTATCATTATGGAAGCTGCGGGATAAGTGCCTTGCTCAAGGGCAGCGCAGCAGTGTTCATAAAGGAGTCGCATTATTGCCTTGCTCACAGTTATGATTTCCATTTGCATATGGCGCTTGGTTGTGCAGTAATATAACCATTGTATCCAACTTGGCTGATATGAGAAAGGAGTCTGGCTGTGCAGTACTGTTCCTCAAACTCGAAACAGCTCTTGTACAAATGATGGGTATTACAGTGATTGGTATTACAGGGTGGATTTCAAACCAGCAGTAAGCCTATTCAAGTATTCATTTGACTTGGTACAGGATGTTTTGAACAAGTTGTCAGACTTTTAGATATTTTTCTGCACTTTGTTCTAGTTTTGTAAAGCTATTTATTTATTTATTTATTTTATTTCAATCACTGTTGTGAACTACAACACTGTAAAACACCAGGGATACTGGGAAGAGTAGGCACTAACTTTTACTGAAATTAGAGTACAAAATTGATTCTTGTGAACTTTAAGCCATGTTATAATGTTGTTACCTCCTCAAAAACACATTTGAGTCACACTTTATTTTTTATTAGTCTGTCTGCATCTCCAAATCTCAAAATGCACTGTTCAACCTTGTGATTTCATGCAGTGGCAGTTTTCAAGTTACCAGCTAACTTATAATTTATTGGACTGTTTGCATCATTGTCTGTTTTTGTATGCCTTCTGCATACTATTTTTCTACTTTTTGTATTGTTCTTTGTACAAGTCTCTTCATGGCCGAGCACCAAAGTACATCTGTGACATGTTAGTGTCATATGAACCATCTCGCACTCTGAGGAGCTCAGGGACCGGCCTCCTGCTGGTGCCCAGAGTCAGAACTAAACAAGGGGAGTCAGCGTTTCAGATTCATGCAGCTAAAACCTGGAACAGTCTTCCTGAACATGTGAGACAGACTCTTCTGTGACGCTGTTTAAATCCAGGCTCAAAACATTTCTGTTTAACTGTGCATATGACTGAAAGGTTTTCATTCCGCACTCTTCTCTCCAATTTATGTAATTAATGTCTCGCTCTCTTTTTTAATTTTAATCTTTAATTTTATGATGATTATTTATGTTTTGATTTGTTTTTATTGTGATTTTAATGTATTTCTTATTTTGTAAAGCACTATGAATTACTTTGTGTACGAATTGTGCGATACAAATACACTCGCCTTGACTTGCCTTCTTTGCTGCTTGTACAGCACTTTGTAAATCTTGTTTTTACAAGTGCTTTGTAAATAAAAGTTAATTATTATTATTATAACTTTGACCTTTAGTTCAGTAGAGATGAAAATCCAAATGATTCTGGATTGAGTTTTAACACAGTGGAGCACTTCCTGTATTAACACATGTCATCACAAGGTGGAACAGGGTTTTCAATTTGAGAGAAGAATATGCAGTTTTTGTCTTGAACATGTGTAAATTAATCAACAATGTTTTTTTTGATGAGGAAAGAACATTATAACATAGATATAATATAGATAAGAAAATAGCATAATATGGACCCTTTAATATTACTCATGTATTATTTTAATGACAGATTTTTTTCAAACAATACTCAAGTAAATCTAACTTACAGCCTCTATGTAAAAGATTGGGACAAGCAATTATAAGGTCATTTTCAGTCACACTGGTCATGGTTTTCCTTTGTTATACATAGTACATCTCTACAATTCACTATGTAACTTTTCTAGTGTTTGTGTTACTGAGATGATAGCACTTTGCATAGAATATTCCACAGTATGGCATTAAACTTATCTACTTCTAGAGACAGACAGATGATGCCACCAGGTCACAAGTCAGATATTTGGAGAGGAGACCCCACTCACAGTTGTTGTTTTCTCTTTTCTTTTTTTAGGCAACACCAATATATAAATGCAAGATACAGTATATTTAATGCCACACTGTGGAACACACCAAGCAAAGCGAAGCGGCAGACCACACTAAAAAGTTACATAGCGCACTTTAAGCCCAGGCTGATGAAGTTCAACCATTTTCAAAACAAACAGACTTTCCCTTCTTCAATTTAAGCTGAAAAACAACAAATATACTTGGCAACCCCAGGCCGCCGCCGCCGCAGTAGAGGGTTTTAGACTCTCAGATCTCACTGTCTGAAATGGAATTATCCGATTGTTGTTGTTCTATTGAGTGTGACAGCTGTGATTGATGGCTAGCTGTCAGCAGTATCCCCCTGGACATCTGCTCATTGAATATAAACCTTTTTAATCATTTAGGGCTAAACTATGATAATGGGAGCATCAAAAGAGTTTTAAAGTTTTGACAATACAAACAAATCTTCAATAGCTGCCAGCAGAGGATGAATGGTGGCACAATGGTGGAAAGGCACGCTTTGTTCGATAAAAGTGGATTTTTCAAACTTCCTGTGATTCTCTTTTGAACACTTCAAAAACTTTTTTCCTTCTGCAACGCAATTCACGGTGCTCAGTACTTCAACTACTCTTGACCATGAATCAGAGCTCGGAGTTGGAGAAACCCGCATGTTCTCATCTTGACAAGTTTCTTCTGTTGGATTGGAGAAGAGGTCAAAGTGTATATAGACTTATGGTGTCTTTAAAGAGCCATATTATATTATTATAATGTTGTTTTCTCATCATAAACATAACTGGAGTTGTGTTTTGTTTGATTCACACATGTTTAACGCAAAAACCCTGCATATTTAGGCTGAGGAAACACTTAGTAAATGTAGCTGTCAACTTGAAAACTACCACTTCAAAAAGTTTCAAGGAGGAACAGAGCATTTTGACCTTTGGAGATGTAGACAAACTAATAATAAAGGATTACTCAAACATATGTGAATGAAACAAAACACAACTCTAGGTAAGTTCATGAGGTAACAACATTATAACATGGCTTAAAGCTCACAAGAGTCAATTTCAAGGTAGTATATGTATGTAGGATTATGTGTCATATAAAATATCACAGAAATAATAAGTATTGCTGTGGTAATAACTAATGGAGATTCGGAATAAACCAATTTATAGGGATTAATTCACAAACCCTTTTACATGATCCAAAATTTGTTGGCATTTTGTCTTAAAGGTCCCATATTATATTTTCTGATCTCTGTTATAATGTGGTTTCCTCATCATAAACATATCTGGAGTTGTGTTTTGTTTCAGTCACACATGTTTAACACACAAATCCAGCATATTCAGGCTGAGTTCTTCTTCTTCCTGTCCTTATGATGCCATGTGGTACTACTGGAAGTGCTCCACTTGCATACATTTGGATAATTTCAGCCCTGGAACTGCCAATCTCTACTGAAATAAAGGTAAAATGTCGCTGTTGAAAATTATTACTACATCAGAAGGTGGAACAGAGCATTTTGAGCTTTGGAGATATAAACAGACTAATAATAAAGTATTGCTCAAGCACACATGGTAGCTCACCTATTGCAACCAATAAGCTCTTTCTGGTCAGATTGTGTTTTAACTTTAATTTTACTTGAGTAACAGAGCTTCACACAGAGCTGATGAAGTATCAATAGTCTTCAGTCTTATGGCCAAATCCCCTATGATGCACTATACTGATAATAATTCAGATGTGAAAAGTCACTGTGGACTTCAAAACAACTCAGTCACACTTCGTCACGTCAGCAGTTCTAATGAAGACGTTCTGTTGGTATTTATAAAGGAGAGGTGACATTTGTTCCACAGCTGAGCAGAGCGAAGCTAATATCCTGTCACTCCCCTCTATCAAACTCCTTTTAAACACTCAAGGTTAAATTCCACTGGCGTGCCCTTTTTGTTAAACCAACATCAAAGCTGCATCATGTAACTTTTCTCGTGGAGAGTCTGTCAAATACTATGGTAGTGAACCTTTCTATCCTCACGGAGACCAAAGCAAGCCAAGGTACAGGTCAGATCTGTGGAGAGGCAACCCCGCTCACAGTCAGAATGCCTGTTTTTCTACGTATTTTTGAGCTGTAAAACCACCTGCAATTGAATAAATGTAAGGTAGAGCTGTTTGCTGTCATACTATGGAACAGCAGGTGACAGACCTTCAACAAAAAAGTTACACAATGCACCTTTAAACTTGTCTTTTCTAAACTAAAGTGACTGCGTTGAAAGAAGTATTCGCTTTTTCACAGACTTCACCGAAAAATTGGACCAAAAACCTCCTCGGAGACGCTCAGAGAAAATGAAAAGAGGGTGGAGTGAAGAGAGAGGGGACTTTAGTGACAGAAAGGGCACACAGCTACAGCTTTATTACAGGAACAGACTTAAAACTGTGGACCAGAGGGAGGCCATGGACAGGCTGGGGCCAAAACCTGCCCATAAGATTACAACTGTGTTTGTGGTGTCATGTTTTTGGACAGTGATGAGTGGGTCATGTGCTATATTATACAGTTTTGGACATATATATATATATATATATATATATATATATATGCACTATGTAACTTTTCTGGTGTAACTTTTCTCCATAGAGATGTTGCTGCTGTGCCAGTACTTTTCACAGCATGATATTAATCGTATCTATCTTACATTTAGTTAATTGTGGATGTACTGTGAAACATAGTTTTAAAATCATGTATTCTTGCTGTGTGCAGGGTTGTCTCTTTCACAGATCTGACCTGTAACTTGCCTTTATGGTGTCACCTGCTTGTCTCACTTAGTTGTTTACAGATTCTAAAAATTCCAAATTCACAATTGTTGAACCGACCATTTCTATTATTTACTAGACCTAAGAAATTCCAACAAAAATCTTCATAATATTATTAGTAATATTGTATCTGCACCGATAATTGCCACATTTACATGAGAGCTTTAATTCCGAATAAACATAATTTAATTCTGAATGAAAATTTATTCCACTTTAAAAAGACCTTGTAAACACTTAATCCCTAAGGAAAATTATTTTTTGGAATTAAACTTAATTCCCAAGTAAGTGGGTGGTAAGTAAGTAAGCCTAATTTATTAATTCCTTGATGATGTAAATGTTTTTTCTTCTTAAAAATGATTCCAGTCACTCAGCACATGCTCTTTGGGTCACCCTTCTGACACGATCCGTTTTCAGATTTTCATCCACTGCTCTTTGGATTTGCGAGCGGGATGCAGGAGTGGGCTGAGGTAGAGCAACCGTTCACTCAATTTGTCTTTTTCCTCTCTTCTCTGACGCTCTTTCCTTCTCCTCCTCAGCTCACAGACATAAAGCATGATGATGAGAGAATTCTCAAGCTGCTGCTTAATTATCATCGGAGCAACTGCAAAAAAGGTTTGGATCATGTTTGTGTCCGTGGCATAACAACAAAGTAGCAGCTGAAGTGCGTTTTCTTCCAGTAGACATAAATTGGTGTGCCTGTTCGATCAGAACTCTTCCCCACCCCCAGACGTTGAGTGGAATTAAATAAAGCCAATTTAAAGTGTTTTCCAGGTAAACCTCAATTCAGAATTATTATTTCCATGTAAACTTGAAGTAAAAAAAAGTAATAAGTCCAAACTATTTAATTCAGAACAATTAATTTGGAATTATAAAACATCATGTAAACGTGGCCCTTATTGACCTAACATTAACCTAACAATAACATTTCCATGGATACAGGTGTTGGACATTCCACCTGAAAAGTTACACAGTGCACCTTTAAGTCCTTTTGAATATATTGTACCATATGTTAAAGGGAAACTGCAACCACTGCAAAGATGTCATGTCCATTTTAGATACTTGCAACCTAGCACAGGCCTACTTTTAAACTATCTTTTGTGTATCGGTAGCAGTTCTTCCTGCACATAACAAAGGATAAACATTTCCTCTTGTTCTTGAAAACTGCTTGGATCTTATTAATTAGCAGTTCCACCATTTTGACTGGCTTGCATTGTTTATTAGATATTCTGTGCACAAGAAGGAATATTTTACGTAGTGCCAGAGTGTTTGAATTTAGATTAAGGTGAGGTCTGAATGGCCACAGAGCTAATATAAAATTCAATTGAACAAAGGCTTAATGATAATGAGAAATTGATTAATGTAAAGACTTATGTAATTGACCATTACGCTGACTAGGTCCCATGGAAAAAAAAAAACAAAAAAAACAACAACAATAAAAAACTAAGAAAAAAATACACACTATATAATGTATTCAGCATTTAGCTGTGAGAATAAAGCTCTTACTGACAGGTTAATTTATACATGCATTCGCAGAGTAGGGTATTTTTCAGACTTAACAATAGAACTGCCAGTGCTTTGAGCTTCAGGCGGTGAATTATAGGAGTTTAAAGGGAGAGACGTAATTATGCCCAAACTGCTAAGTAAAGGGAAGGAGACAAAAATCTTAATATTACCTTTAATTCAGAAACCTAAAACTTTTATTATGTATTCGAGGAAAAATTTCTTTATAGACATATAATTTACTCAAACAACGATGAATAAAGACACATATTTACCCCAGGGAAAATAAAGCAGCAATAAAGAAAGAAAAACACAAATAAAAATCTACTCTTTTTTATGTTATTAAAGGAACTGTATGTAGTCTGCACTCTATTGGTACTACAATCTGTACAACTGACCTAAGCCAGTACCTTAAAATGGAACTGAGCTAAATAAAACATTTTCACTTTTACACCCTGTACTATAGGATGATTCATCAGCCAGTTTCACTTTGTGGAAACCGTCTGACCTCGCAGTATTAGGATTCATTCGCTCAACAGTAGGTGGGTACTTTTTTTATTTAACCAATCGCTGCTATTTGGCTGTGACGTATGTAATGCGCCGCTAATGAGGCTAATTGGTACATTAAGCTTTTCCCAAATCCCATAGGAACTTCCAGGGTTTTTTTGCAAATTGTCTAGTGCATTCTGATTCCTGACCTAGTCAGGAGAAATGAGAGAGATGAGAGAGAGAGAGAAATTAAATTGAGCGGAGGCACTAGCCTGGCTCCCTGTACCATGTTGTTTTAACAGCATTATCTACTCTTTCTATATATATCATATTCCTAAATTTGCAATTTTCTGGTAAAAAATTCCTAAATCTAACTTTGTGCTGCCTTCAGTGGCCTCTGCAATTTTGAGTAGTTGGTGACATCACAAAAGAATACCTTGATTACGGCCAGGTATTTATGAGTACAAACACCTGGCTATAAGGGTGGAGTTTGTAGTGTGGATACCCGTTAGACCAATCATACTGTTCCTTATACCTCCAAACCGTGCCTCTCCTCTCCCCTTAATCTTTTTTTTTAGTCCACAGGCACTGCCCAGTTTAGCAGCTCTATTTGAAATGTGTTTGGGGGCGGAGTTTAGGTGTTTAGTCCCAATTTAAACTGTATATAGAGGACACATGCAAGTTTATCTCTTCCTCTTAGTATGGACAGCACCACTGCACCAACAAAGGCACTATTACTGATTAATGATTGGCTTCTTTAGGTAGTGAGAATGTAGATCAGAGAGAGTCCTTTTCGACTGGAACCAGTTGCATTTTAGCATTCAATCTGGCAACCCAAATGAGGTTTTTGTTTTCTGACTGGACAGACACAGTATCTTGAGAACCACAACAAAAATTATAACTTGGTCAACATGTGCATTTTTGTTGTAATTAAGAATAAAAGAGTATTACAGTTGTTAAATCTATTGAATTTGAACAAGTTTTCTAGGGATGCAGAGATAACATACTGGCATCAGATACTCGTGGCAATATTGATAATTTTTGATGGATGGCATATCAGTTCTGCAATATAAGTTCAGTCGATATCTCATTTTGATCTATAAATTGGTGTAATAAGACAATTTACTAGTCGTTGTTGGCCCATTATTGAACTTGTTTTTATTTTATTTATTTATATATATTTTTTAAAGCTGCTATGTAGTTACTTTAAATTATTTACAAAGTTACAAAACAAATTCAGGCAATATTTAACCATACACCATTGTCGCTGAAAAATAAATTATTATTTTTATTCTCTGCCTTAGTATTGGTCGATATCGATATTGGGTTTTGGCAAATACAACTAAGCTATTGTACCAGCATTGATATCGGAATAGAAAAGGCTGGATCAGTGCGTCTAAATCTTTCATGCAGTTCTTTTAATATCCTCTTTAAAGACTTATTCTGTGAGGCTAAATGATCTGGTGAACTGTCTCCGATATGTGAAACACACTCCTCACAGGGTAAAATAACAGTACATTTCCATTTTGGTTTAGCACAAAGAAAACAATGATTTGGCAGTGTGTTTTCTCATAGCTCCAGGGGCTCGCTCATGTTTGATGTGTTTTTCAACTTCACAGCAGCAAAAACTCCAAAAATGTTAGACTAACAAACTGCAAGCATCCAAAAAACTACAGGATATGAAGCCCATTCAAAACTTCAGTCAACAGTGTTACCATAGCGATTACCAAAGAGTGGAAATAACAAGTTTCTCTCTGGTTTGATTTAAAAGGCCCATATTACTCCATTTAATGTTGAACGTTATGTTGTTTCCTCATCAAAAACACACCGGGAGTTGTGCTTTGTTTTATTCAGACGTATATTTAGGCCGTGTTTTTGTCTCAAATTGAAAACACTCTGTTCTACCATGTGATGTCTATATTAATACAAGATGGACGCTCCACCAGAAAAGTTGCACAATGCACTTTTAAAGCTACATTTATATGATGATGGTCTGAACAGAAGAGGCATGGTGTGAGATAACTGTGTGTGTGTGTCTGTGCAGGATATCGCCACCATGCAGCTGTGCGCCAACAAACTGGACAAAAAAGACTTCTTTGGAAAGTCCGACCCATTCCTGGTTTTCTACCGAAGCAATGAGGATGGAACGTGAGTTAGAAGCTGTTTTATCACTGTTTTCTCATAATATTGGTGACTAAGAAAGCCTGAATCTAATCACAATTTATGCACATGCAGTTGTCTGATGTTGGTTTAGGAACACATAAAATATATTTGCTTTTTCTGAGAGTTACACTTAAATGCAGGGGTGTAGTGGGCATGGTATGCGGGGGTACGCATCCACCCACTTCTCCCGACGTGACATAAAAAATAACAAATAATAAATAGCTATAACTTAAATGTCAAACCGGAGCTATTGGCAATGGTGGAAAAAAACCTGCATAGGCTCATGATATCTGCAGTACTGTCCTATAGTGACCTGAGACATGAGAGGACCAGGACTGAACCAGGACTGAACCAGGACTGAACCAGGACTGAACCAGGACTGAACCAGGACTGAGGCTACATTTATATGATGACGGTCTGAACAGAACATGCAAAAGTGGCATCGCGTCTTCACTTTTTATTCCGCGTTTAGATGAGCATTTTCGGGAGGAAATCTACGTGCATATGGTGACGCAAAAGCGAGTGGGATACAATTGGGTATGCATGCCAAACGGCTAGGTGGTGACACTAGGTCATGATGTATGTGATGTAAACGCGTACGTGACGTGAGCAGATTTGACCAGGGTTTTGCGTCTTGGGCAATGTAGACAGAAACGCTACGGCGGAGCATATTCAACTTTTCCACGCTGGAGGGTAGTTTCAGATTTTTGCGTTTTTAAGCCCCAAAAACGCTGTCACCGTCTAAACGAAAGGCACTTCCGATAAAATATTCTGTCCTATTTACTGTCAGGTCCTAAGATGCGAAATACTAACATTACCAATTATTCTAACACAAGACAGCTTATGAGGCTGCTCCACCTCTCGTTTGAATACTTTTTTTAATCACTTTTTTGTTTCTGCATCTCTATGGACGTTGTTGCCAATAACAATAAAGTTTTTGACATTGATCTTGAGCTCTAAAGCTACTATTAAACCTAAAATCCATCCATCAAGCAGCACTATTTTGACTGGTGCATGCTATTGCTACTGCCATCAGCTTGTGCATTACTCAGTGCTACAGCTCAGAGAACAGTCACTCTGACACATCAGCATCCGCTCTTTTGTACAACATGACAAGCAGCAGCAAACAAAACAAATCATGTGTGACAACTCCTTTATCCTTCACCCTCCTCTGTTCTTCCACTGTGAAACGCCTTTTAACTCATAAAAACACGCTAATGACAGTTAAAGGTGCATTGTGTAACTTTTCTGCTGGAGGGCCCATCAAATGCTTTTGTCCGTGGAGATGTTATTGCTTTGTCTAGATTATTACACAGTGTGACATTGAACCTTTCTATCTTTATGGAGACCTGATTACCTTACAGGTCAGATCTGTGGAGACATAACCTTGCTCACAGTCACAATTTTAGGTATTTTTGAGCTGTAAAACCAGTCGCAATTTAATGAATGTATGGTAGAGCTGTTCAATGTCATACTGCGGAACATTCCAGGCAGAGCAATGGTATATCCATAGAAATAAGCAGTGATGGACTCTGAAAAAAAAAAAAAGCTACAAAGTTCATCTTCAATATGGAGATAGTCAGGGCTAGGATTATTCACAGTGTGTTTATTAGGGATGTAACAATAACTGAAATATTGTGATATCGTATTGTGATATTGTATCACCAAAATACTATGAGAGCCCACGATATTATTGTGGGACACAATAATATCGTGGGCTGTCGCAATATTTTTTCCGATAAGTTTCATTTACAAGTTTCTTTGCTTAAATACATGGTTGTATATAAGCAACAGCTAAAAAACATAGGGAACTACATATCCCATGATTCATTTCTGCACAGACGACATGAAGAAATATGTTTTTACTTGAATTCTTGGGATTATGACAGTAATGATTCGCACCTAAGTCTTGTCAAGGTAATTTAAAAGCAAAAAGTATCCTCTCTACAATTATATTAGCCACTCCAAAATATCGCAGTAACTATTGTACCATGAAATGAATATTGTGACAATATCGTACAGTGAGATTTGGATATCGTTACATCCCTAGTGTTTATATGTACTCAAGTATCCTGGTTTGGTTATTTGGATATTGCTAAAGTACTCAGTACCTGGCATGTACAGTAGATGCAGTAACCTGATTTCTAACCACTGGCTGTACTGAGCATGTGCAAAGTCAAGATCTTCTGTTTGTCTTTGTTGTTCTTGGACCACTGTGAGACTGGACCAATCAGAAAGCCTTTTACTGAAGCCAAGACTGTGCTCTACAGTGTTACAGTATGTTCTTATTTGAAAATATATTGTGTCCCTTGGCTGTTATTGTAAGCAAACCCTGGATGAGAAGCTGCTGGGAATATCAGGTGTCACAGTGGGGCAGCAGTGGCAAAAACTGTTGGTGTGTCCTTAGGCAAGACACTTCACCCACATTGAATAGTATAAATTTAGTGTGTGTGTGCATGAGTGTCACAGGAGCTAATGGCACAGATTGGCAGCCTCAGTTTCCTAAAAGGGCCCTGGGACAATAGTAGCTTTCCACTGAGTGTGCAGAAAATAAATAATGCACGAAACTGTTAAGCGACTTTAAAGCACTATAAAAGCACTAAGAAAAGTGCTATATAAGACTAATAAAACCATATTATTAGAAGTAAAACTGTCCAGTTGCTGAAATGTTCCTTTGCCATATCTCTGCCATAGGTACCACTATAAGGCTACGTTCAGACTGCAGGGCTTAATGCTCAATTCAGATTTTTTTTGTGAAATCCATTTTTTCTTTTTTCTTTTTTTTTGTGAGGTCATTTACATTTTACAATTAAATGCGACTTGTATGTGATTTACAGTATGAACTCTAATTGCCCCAAAAGTGTACCGCATGCACATTGGAGGACACAATGACGTCACACACAGCGAGCGTGCTCAGTGTTTACAGAAGTCACCTAAATGCTGGGCTTGTCTTCCAAAATACGGTCCAGTTCATCATAAAATGGACAGGTTACACATCCACGGCCTATTCGTTTGTTTGAGTCTTTAGCCTCCTTATCTTTGGCTCGCAGGCTCTTTATTTTTTGTTGACATTGGAGCCAGGACCACCTGTAGCTGTGCTCAGACATTTCTTTGACAATAATAAAAAAAAAAACGCCTAGTTCCGATATGATATGACCCCTCCAATTTGGCCTGAATAGAGCGATCCCCCAAATATTAATAAACTCACTAACCTCGCTTTCCCTCATTGACTAGACTCTGAGCCTGTCGTGTAGGTGGGATGAATGTGACTTGGCCGTTCAGACTGAAGTCACATGTCAAAAGATCAGATATGTTTGGGTTCTCGGAGCACATATCCAAGTGGTCTGGGTTGCATTAAAAGATCAGATCCAGGTCACATAGGGGCAAAAATATCTGATTTGGGTCACTTCGGGCTACAGTCTGAACATAGCCTAATTACAACATCGACTTCTAGTTTAATATATGAATGCTGTCTGGAACTATATATTTTCTGACTCAGTATTTATCGTGTGTACACAAATGTTTGCTATTGTGGGGAGATTCTTTTAATTTTTACATAATAATTTGTAGCTGTAGAGGGTAGAACAGCTTCAGTGGCTAATTATCAGTTCATTCTGTTGTTTATTAATTGTAGTTTAGTTTTTTTAATGATGCTGTCTATTAAAAAAATGGATTACTGGGATTATAATGCTTTGTGACAATGGCTTAAAGTAGTTTCAATATTGTTTATCACAGTATTTCTCATCATATCCAGAATACTGTCAGAAACTGGACAACGCTCATAACACTCAATGAATTATAGTGCAGTCATAAACACTGGTGCAAAATGTCTACACACTTTTGACACACTGAGAAATCGCGTGTAGTTTTGACAGCTCTGACAGCCTTAATTTGCAATAGCTTCAGGCATTCTCCCCAATATATGTTCACGTACATACAGTATTTACTCTATTTATGTGTGCATCTCATTACAGTGGCACGAAAAACTAATGTTGATTTACGATGCATTCAGCCCCATTTGAATATTCGGGATAGGCAAGAGAGAATAAATAGATCCTCGGGCTTGGCAATTAGCATGACAGCAATATCTATCTGTCACATTGCGTTCTGGTACAGCTTGTGTGTATGTGCTCTTCTCTCCAGTCTTATTTCTCTATGGGTTTAGACTGTTCTTTAGTTTTGATAAAGCAGAGGTCTGGGTGACAATATGACCCTGAATATTTCAAGCTTGACCCACCTGAAACATGATTTAGCAAGAGAATTAGAAAGTAATATTAATCCAGTGGGCTCTGTGTCGTTTTCAGTTTATCCCAAGTAGTGCAGAGCTTTATATAGCAGTCTGATTGAGGACTATAACTGCCTTAACTAAAATAAGTTTTTATGGACTTGGAAAGGTAGTTACAAGGTGCACAATATAATACAACTTTTGTGGGGGAGCTCGTCTCCATGGAGTTCCACAGTATGGCATTCAATATGTCCTTCCTGCATTTATTCAACACAAGGTGAAAACATGGAAAAAAATTAAATAAAATGTTGCAAAATGTTATAGGGTTATTTCTGGGGTTGCCTCTATAGACTGAATAAAGAAATGGACTTGGTGATGGAGCTCATATGTGGACGTTTCATATGTGGAATTCCAATCAAGTGAATCATAGCAATTAAAGAGAGAGTTAAAGAGCCAATCAGGTGCTTAGTAATGCTGTCAATCAAACCTTTTGCTAACACTAGTGAGAGTGACCCAAGCCCTGGGGTTTCAAAATGGCCACCCATTTAAAGGTTGTATAGAGGATTTTCCAAGGAACGAGAAATCCAGCGACTGTTTGTCCTTTTTCAAATGTTGCGCATGCGTGAAACCACCCCCCCTCCCCTACAGCTCCCTACGTAGAAACGCCTTCTCCCGCCTCCTCTTTACGCCAGAAACAGGTTTGTTTACAGCCGGTGAGCTGCACATGACTTGTAAACAACTAACTACAGTGTTGGTTAGGCAAGACGGAGAAGTGAGGAGCGGGGGGAGCGGGTGTGCGGACATTTCGTTCGCGGACGAGAAGTGAGGAGCAGGGAGCAGGGAGAGGAGAGAGGAGAGAGGAGAGAGGAGAGAGGAGAGAGGAGCGGTGCGCGGAGATTCCGTGCCCGGAGAAGTGAGGAGCAGGGGGAAGAGCGGAACGGGCAGCGGGGACAGGAGCAGGAAAAGGGAGCAGAGAAGAGTGCGCGGAGATTCAGTGCGAATGAACTAGCTACAACACGCAGCAGCAAGCGGACTCTTTCTTTGCCTTGAAAATTACGTTTTCAGACATAGGATATCACTTTTGTGTCCTGAAAAATGTTTGACTAGCTCTTGGAAATAAAGTACGTTTTCATAATAAGCAGAAGTTACCTGTCCAGGAGTAATTTGACGACCAGTGCGTCAGTCTTTAGACCCTGTGTCTGCTTCAGTCGCGCCATCGCTGGAATGAATCTTCAAGAATCACCTTAGTTTGGCTTCGCTGCTTTTCCCCTTGTCTTCTTCTTTCAGCGACCTCAAAAACGGACTTTCTTTTGCGGCTAACTGCTCCTGGATTCTTGTCTGCCATTGCAACAAACTTTGTGCTAACTGCGAGGAAGATATAGGTCAAAAAAAGCCGCTAAGAACTGTTGCGTTGGTGGAGTAAACAGCGTCTGTGCAGCTTGCGTCTGTGGACTGCGTGACAGGCGTACGTAAACCACGTACCGGCGGCGCGCAGGCAAGTCAGTTACGCTAGAAACGTAGGGAGATTGATTGACAGCCTGTCAGCTAACAGATAACGAGGCAGTGTCGTTATCTATTGGCAAATGTTTAGCCCCACCACGTCCAGAGTTGATGAATTTTTATTCTTTTTTTTTTGGTCATCATAATTACAAGGCTACTGCACCTTTATAATGCTATCATTGACAATTTGAAACAAAAAAAACAAAAACAAAAAATCCTCCATACAACCTTTAAATCAATGGGCCGAGCTCAATGGCGCATGATAACAGATTGACCTAACCCGGCTAGGTACTTCAGGTGGCTGTAGACCGACTGAGCATGCGCAGTAGTCCTCTTTTCTCCCGCGGGCACACGCTAATGCACACGAGCACATGGATAGAGCGCGGTCTCGTGTATCACATGATCACTTTGACCAATCAGGAAGAAAGGAGCTAGAGCAGAGCTAACGATTAAAAAGCATTTTTTTAAGACAACTGAAGGGTTTTGAACTGAGAAAACCAATAGCCAACAAATCCAACATTTTTGAAAGTTGTAGGTGCCCCATCAGCCGAACATGAGCAGTTTCTGATTACATCGCACTCTATAAGAAAAATCCTTTCTTGGCCTGACAGGTTTTTTCCGTTGTAGTACCAGTGAGTGGCCACTACGTCAACTGGAGGCAGCTATAAGCTAGCAATACCCTATCCAGTAATTTCAATAGATCCATGGATTGACCTCAGAAGAAGGCGTCCGCTGTTAATGTTCATATTTTGATTTATGGACAAAGTAGTGAAATAAAAACACCAGGATCATCTACTAACATACAAATATAATATGAAGAACCAAAATGATGAGTCTGACAGCACCAGTTATGGAGAGAAGGAGCAACAGTTTTATACTACAAAGTAAATTGAAGTCAAAGTTGTTGGAACCGGAAGCTCATTTCCTGTTTGGAATGTGCTGTATCCACTTATAGATACAGTCTATGGTTGTCTCTCCACATATTTACCTGGAACTTAGCCTTGTTGTGTCACTTACTTGTCTCCATGAACATTGATACGTTTAATGCCAAATGAGGTAACTTTAAGGCAAGGAAGTTTTGTTTACGTGCTGTAAGGTCCATTCCAAAATGTGTATAGGTTTTACTTCCCCTGATTCTCAGCAAACTAGAAGAACATTTGAACTTTTGTGGAAAAATAAAGCCTGTACAATAGCTTTTATTGCTGAAGTGGGCCAGAACATAACACAAAGGACATGGTAGTCAAAGGGGTTCCAATTTGAAATAGTTTATTTTTAACACAACCTTCAAAACTTTTCCCATTCTCCAACACAAACTAAAGATAACACATGATGCGGGATCAGATAATTGCACTTTTATTCCAGGGACAGTACGCTAACCCATGTCTTTCTCATCTTTGTATAACTGGAGTGGAGGTCTTTTTTTTCCAATTAATGACATACTGCATCTTTTCAAAGTACTTCAAAAACATCTCTTTTTGTTGAAACCCAGTTTGAGACACACTGTGCTTTTTGCCACTGCTTCATGCATCAGCTTCCATTTTCGCACACACAAAAAGGATAACCAATCCTTTTTAACTGGGTTACCTGAACCAAAACGCGCTTGACCCATATCACTCAGCGGATCAGTGCTTTATCAGATCTATCAAACGCAAGCTCAGCTAACTCCTGTCTAATTAGGGGGAGAAGAATGTGGATCCGCTCATGATTAAAGCAGATGAGGAACATGTTAGGAACCAAAATGAGGCCATGGCTAAAAGAGGGGGATGAAAGAGTGACGAAACCAGAGCACAATCCACACACATGGCAACCTCGGAAGGCTCTCCTCGCTCTCTATCACCGTCTCTCTTTCCCTCCTTCTCTCACATTTCTTCTCTGAATCTCCCTCCCTCTCCCCCTTTCTCCCTCCATCTCTCCCTCCTCCGTTGTGCTCCGAGAGGCGTGACGTAGTGTGGAGAATGCGCTGGATTCTCCACCGGCTCCAGCTCCATTTGAAGAATTATTTATGACTTTATGTGCACAGTGTGTCTAAGAGCCGCGAGTGAGGCCACGGGCAGCCAACAAGTCTCAACAACAAGCAATACCTTAACTTTTATTGGTGTAACTTAACAAAAATACATTGTGTCCCCCGCTCCCATTGTTTAGGTCTTGTTACTAGGGCATTTATTTTGCTCCAGGAGTCCAGAAGACATCCCCTCTGGAAGATTCTCAGAACATTCAGTACAAAATATATCACTTCTTCTACCTGAAATAAGTAATAGTTTGGTGCTTTGATTGTAAGCAGACATGTTTGTTTTGACATGAATGGAGACACTGATTGGTTAATCTGCCTGTCAATCATGTCCTCTGAAATCAAGGAGACAAGATACAGCTTGAGATCCACTCGTCTTAGTAAAGTTTTTTTCAGTGTGTGGTTCTGGCTGGTCATTGCTTTGTCAGAAATGTTCCAAAGTATGGCATTAAACTCTTCTACTGTAATAAAGACAAGCAGGTTATGCCACCAGGCCAAGTAACAGGTTAGATCTGTGGAAAGGTGACCGCACCAGAAAGGTTACACTGACTGTTTTATCCTATCAACAATACTGAACAAACAAGGTCATATATAGGGTGCATTGGAACTAAACCAGGACTAGAACAGGACCAGGACCAAACCAGGATATGCACAATGTTATGAAACACAGCTTCAAAGAACCCAGCTTGAAGGTAAAAAAATATATATATATTATACATACAAGTATTAGAAAAGTAGCACAAAGTTTTGAAAATCATTATAATTCCTTCACTACAGCTCAGTTAACTGCATGTTTTATAGACCAAATGCAAGACTCTGAGAGAAGTTTAAACTTTGAAGTAATTCTGACAATTCTCCGTGGTAAAATTGGTCAATTTTGACTTTCTATTTAAATAACAGTGTGAATGGCAGCGGAGCAATTGACAAGGAAAGAAGAAAGGAGCTTAAGTGGACATCATTGGACAGAGAAGAGCCCCCTGACAGAAGTAAAGCTGAGCGCAAGCTAGGCATATCTAAAGTCAATGTCTGCATTTCTCTCTCTGCTCTGGGAATAAAACTTTATTTTTGTTTTTGGTTCAATGATTCAGGGCTTTTTAAAATACAAGGCTGTATGCAAATGATGAATGTGGTTAAACAAAGTGCAACAAAACAAAATGGCATCTGTTTACGCTGGAGTTTGGAACATGATAATTGGAAAAAGTTCTAGCAAACAATTTTGTAGTAGTGAATTTAAAGAGGCTGTACCACGTATAGTATTTGGGGGGAAAGAATGGCACAGTTCAAATATTTAGTTTGAAACTTTGCTTTTTGAGCTCAGTTTTTAACATTATATCATGGGATTTTAACCAACTAAGAAAGGGAGTAGTTCAAAGGACACAAGTAAGGGACCGTTGGATTGTGTGAAGTGAGCGGCTTGTTTTTCTCGTATCCATGGAGACTGTGAGTAGACCAAGAGGCTAGTTAAGGAGCGAGCTATGGATTGGTTGAGATGCTACAGCATTTTTACACCATATGTGGCAGCAAATATGACAGAAGTCCAAAACCTTCCAGAGGAAATACTTTGAAGGAATGAACCATTTCATCACCACCATTTCCATTTCAAGCCCAGTGTAAATGTTGCTGCAGCAAATCTTTCCCTCAGGATCAATAAGCAGCTCTTGAGGGCAAAATAAATCTGTTGTGTACCGACTGCATCTAATTATAAAGCGTTTGATGGTCTGAGAATCAGGAAGTGTGCAATTAGCATGCTAGTTTTTGTATCCTAATGTTTAATTGCGGTGAATCGGGGTGCTCTGAATTATCATGATGACTTCATCATCTTATTGAACAATACATATTTAAAATTGTATTGTATTTATCAAAAACAATTTAACACAAAATATAGATTAGGTTTAATGCAGACTTTAAATATACCTCAGTTTAAACAATAAATTAAATTATTCTGCAAAAATGACTTTTCAGAGCTCCCCATGAAGTTGTATTTGGAGTGAATGGTGCACACTTGAGCGATCTTTAATCACTTATTTTCAAGATGCCATTCTGCTGCTGATCAACCTCTTTTCACCACATGCCGGCTTTTGTTGTGATGACTTGTTTTCTAAAGCAGAAGTCAGCTAATTTTCTTTTATTAAGTCATTTTAGATGAATATTGTGATAGATATTGTGTTATAACTATAGAGCAAGGTCAAGCACAATACATGTTCTTTAAGGGTGCACTGTGTAAGTTTTTGGTTGGGGGTCCGTCCTCTTCTGGTTTCTATAGATATGTCATTACTCTGCTTAAAATGTTCCACAATGACATTAAACAAATCTAATTGCAGGTGGTTGTATTGCTAAAAAATAACTAAAATACAAAACAAAACAGGCATTCTGACTGACTGAAAAATTTAAAGCTATACTGTAAAACAATCTGGACAAAGCAATAACATCTTCATAGAGAAAAGCAGAGGTGAGGCCAAGTCGTTGTTTTGCAAATCTCAAGTCTTTGACCTCAAGTCCAAGTCAAGTCCAAGTTGCCTGCTTTGATCTTCAAGTCATTTCAAGTCAACAAAAAAGAACAAAATATAGCTTTGTTTTTTGCAATTTACCTGACTTTTAAACTAAACAGTACTTAAAAACTCATGGTATACGTATGAGTATTTATATAAGAGTTGTAAAAATCCTTTTATTTTACTGTCAGAATAGAAAGAATTAAGACTTGAAAGTGCCAAATAAGAGTTATTTTGTCATGTAGTCTGCACTGACCTGGAAGGATCATGTTCTATGTTGTTCCCTCTGTTTGACTGTGTTGTACTGTATATTACTGTAGTACATTTGAGGATACCAGTACTTCAGTTCCATCCAAAGTAACAAATAGAAGTGGGGGGACATGTTCCAGTTTGTTCTTTTAAAATTAAGCACCACATTCATCAACTGTAAGAGAAAAGTATTTTCTAAAAACATATTTTTAGGACAAACATCAAGTCTTCTCAAGTCACAGGGCTACAGTCTGAGTCAAGTCCCAAATCACAGGACTCAACTTAGACTTGAAGGTCAAAGTCTTAGTCCATTTTATCAAGTCAAGTCTCAAGTCCTAAAAATAGTGACTCATGTCTGACTCGAGTCCAAGTCACGACTTGCAAGTCCACAGAATCATACTGAGGTCTAAGCTGCCAGGCCTATAGAGAGAAAAGACACATTTATATTGTTCACTGTGTGCAGTTTCAGTTGCTTAGAATTTACAAACCATTGCAAAAACAATGACGTAAAGCCTGGCCTCCTCTGGACTGTGTTGTGATAGCTTCAAGTATTACTACTACAATCCTCTAACCCCATTTGAAGTTTAAAGCAGATAGGGGTCGAGAGATTAAACGCTATCGGAGAAATACCCAAATAGATTTTTAGGGAGGTCAGAGGTCACCAGGTATAATTATAGCAGAAGACAACATGATGGGGGGGTACCAGCTGAGTTATTACACCCCTGCGAATAAAACATGAGCCCATCAGACAAGAGTGAATAGGCCTCATCCATATGAAACATGTCCCCATCCTCGCTTAACTGTCAGTCAGCGCTGCCAACCCGAGCCGTCAGTCACCCTCTTCAGCAGACTCCACACACTCACAGCTGGACTCAGACTCATGAACTTTTGGATAACAAGAGCAACAGAAGTGGAGGGAAGGCTAATCAATCATGGAGCACAAAGAGTTGGTGATACATGCAGGGACTTGTTTTTTTTTTCTCCTGTATATGCCCATCTATAGGTGAGTCTGTCTGGTTTTGAAAAACATCTGTCTCCATTGAGGGAAGACACAGAATTATTTGTAAATAGAATATATTTTTCACAATGCGATCAGTTTTGTGAGTAGCAACAAGATTCACACTTTCATCTGGATCAAAGTACTGTTATGCAAATATAGAGACAAATTAACATATGTACATTTTTATCTAGGTAACAATTTCAGACATCAAATCATTTTTTGTTCATTGTTTTGTGTCTAATCAGACCTTCTTTTAAGCCTATCTAACACCCCTTATACATTTATTAAAATAAGGTTAGACCAGTATTGAGTATCAGTATAAAAAAATACCCCCAAAAGTACTTGGCTTCGTATATAGATATTAAAAGTTGCAGTATTGTCCATCCTTACTCTGAGCTCAAGCAGGCTTCCCTGACCAGCCGCTCCATTCTACATTCTGTTTGAATCCAGAAGTTTCTTTAATTAGACCACAGCGCATAAAAAACCTCTGTCCAAACTTGAGACGTTCCAACCCTAGACACTAATTTGTGTCTTTCAAGTGTGGAAGACATCTTTGCTTGAAAATTCTCATAACATCCAAAACAAAATATATAACTTATTTTATTCCCAGATGAATGCATCAATAGAGTCAATGTAAAACAGTGGGGAAGCGCTGTAATCTATCAACAGCACAAAAAAATTAAAGAAGTATTCTGGTACATTCATACGTTTGAGTATTGAGTGTGGCCATATCGGCTTGTCAAAGTCTGATCCTGTCAGATCTCAGAAGTTAAGCAAGGTCGGGCCTGGTTAGTACTCCCTGGATGGGAGACCGCTGGGAAAATCAGGTGCCACAGTGGGGCGCCAGTCACAAAAAACAACTGTCATTGTGTCCTTAGGCAAGACACTTCACCCACATTGCCTAGTATGAAAGTAGTGTGTGTGTGAGTGATGGTGGTGGTCGGAGGGACCAATGGTGCCGATTGGCAGCCTTGCTTCAGTCAGTCTGTCCCAAGGCAGCTGTGGCTACAATAGTATCTTACTACCACTGGGTCTGGAGTAAATAATGAATAATGCTCTGTAAAGCATCTTTGTGACAAATATCTGTGAAAAGTGCTATATAAATAAAAAAAAACATACTTACTTAATCCTGTATTATCCTGCATTTGGCATGTGATTGCGCAGTAATTTTCAGTCCGCACCGTAGTCATGTCCACATGGTCTGTCCTATATTAGTGGGTTCTTTTGTGCTTTTTTTTTTTTTTTTTTTTTGGAAGAAACCTTCAGTCTCTGTCCAACAAGAAAATCTGACATATGCACTTAAGCTGTTTTTGTACTGCCTGTGAAAAGTGCTCACTCCAAGGCCAAAACTTAAACTTTAAAACAGACTTATGTATTATAAGTCCCTCTACATGTGCCCTAAATCCACTTAGGCAAACCTGAATATGAGCACCAGCCCTCGGTACAAAGTGTGGTTTAATTATTTATTGCTTTACTTTAGCTGCGGTTCTTGTCTTAAGTATTTTATGTAATTGATGTTGTTAATCTTGGGTAGGTGCACTCCTCTATGCAGTAATGATGACACAGAACCACAGTGTCCGTCCCCACAGAGCGACCCTAATGCTAACTCAACACAGAGAAACACTTAGTCTAAAGCTCAGACTCGCTCACATCTCCGCTAATTGTATCAGATGGAGCTTCTTCCGCAGCTCTCGTGTTATGCTAGGGAGATGATGCCAAAAGCAAACCAGAATACAATTAAGCAAGAGCCATAAAGATGAGATATGAGAGCGAACACGAGGAGATGCACTGATACTTTTCATGATCAAAAGTGAAGTGTAGCCAGATTAATGCAGCTGTCTTCTGGCTCTGATGTGGTGGGCGGACGAGCGGATGTTTGCCATTTGTAAAGGATTATAGGATTATTACAGCGCTTTTAATAATGGCAATAGGCGTAAATGAGGTTATAAATATACTCAAGATGAAGGTGACATTTGACGCCAGATTTAAAGCAGATCGACTTTTGGTGCTTTTACACCATGTTATAGTTGTTTCCTCTCACCATTTCCTCCCCGGAAATTGTATTAGGAGTGATTTGTGCATGTTTGAACAATTATTTTCAAGATGCCATATTGCTGCTCAGTCCTCATTTTCATCGGCATAAGCTCACTGCTCTCTACTTATTTCATTCTCCAATTTTATTTTCTTAATAGTGATACACACTGACAAGAACCTTGCATTGTCATCAGTCAGGGCTGCCCATAGACTGTAACATATTTTTCGGACGATTAGTTGCAATTTTATACTTATACTCTGGTGCAACTTATATATTTAAAATCTTCACACACATTTTCACCCCAAAAGAAAATCATTTTTTGCAGATTACAAGATACATGTAGTGAAATATGCAGCCGAAAACGGTAATCTAGCAGCAGAAAGAAAGTTTGGAGTGAGCGAGAAACTTATGACAACTGGGAGAGTGCACCATGCAGCTTTTCTGGAAGTCATTGGATGGATCGAAAGCTTGAACTTCTGTGACAACCAAAACCATGCTGTCGGTATTCAGAAAGGCTGGAATAATTCTAACTGGAACTGATGCTGAGTCTGACGACAGCTACACAGAAGAGGAAGTGGCGCTCCGTTTACCTCCAGAGGTTGCGGAGTAGCTCAAAAGTGAAGAACTGAGGATGAAGAATTCAGTGGATTTTGGGATTTGGAGTGAGAAGGAGAGTTTGTTAAACTTGTTCTGTTCTGTTGTTTATGTTACAGTTATCTGAATAACTGTTCATATGTGACGTTAACAGCCTCTTGTTCTCTGTTCTATTTTTATTACTATAACTTGCCTTTCAAGGTAAAATGTGTCTGTTCCTGGTCTCGGATTTTATAAAATAAATTTCCCCAAAAAAATATATAGTACTTATTCTATTCAGGTGTGACTTATATATGTTTTTTTTTTCTTCATTACGCAATTTTTAACTGGTGCAACTTATACTCCGGAGGGACTTTGAAAAATACCGAAAAATACAGTGTTTATATAAATGGACATTAGTAACTTACTAGTTTCTGTGTTCCAAATAGGAAGTGTTCTTTCTGCTGCAGTGAGCCTCATCATTTTGGTCTTAAAATGTTCATATTAACCCGCTCTGCATGATCCTGGTGTTTTTATTCTGCTATTTTGTCAGTAAATAAATGCCTGTTCAAAATATGGAGCTCTGCTCCAAATTCACCCCCTAGCATGAGCTTCATTTGACTGGAGCTGAACAATATGAGTGATGTCACTTTTCCTTAGTCCACTTCTTTATAGCTTCTATGGGGCTGCCACATAAGTACAGACCAGCACGACACAGATTCAAATATCCTGAGCAGAATACAACTTTTACTAAATAAGCCATCGTAAAAGGTATAGCTACTGCTTTCCAAAGTATTCATTCCAACTTCACATTTGCATAACGCCACACTGACAAAGCCCTGAGGTGTAATTCCACAGCGACAGGCCTAAGTATAGTCTTAGAATGCCTCTCAGAGCACGGATCGCATCTGAATTTCGATGTGGTAGCAGGATATAATGGTACTAAAGAGCAGTGGAAGTCTTGCAGATCGGCCCAGACGAGACCCCAGCACAGCAGCAGATGGTGGGGGACAGTGGAGGCGACATGGGCCCCGGGGGACGTATGATCGACATGGACATTTATGTGGGAGACTGACATTTTGACTGGGAATGATACAACTGCAAGCCATAACAGTTGGACAGAAATGTGTTACAAAATCAAGTTTGTTAGAAGAAATCTGACAGAAATCGAGATCACTGCCCAGTGTTTTCTACTTATGCTTTCTGTATCACAAGGAAGCAACAGGCCACAGATCTAAAGATTGGTGGTTAGAATCCTGCTCTCGACATACATGGTTGAACATTGGACAGATTCACTGGAGGTGCGATTCTAGCTCCCACATACAACCGCTGTCATTGTGTCCTCAGGCAAGACACTTAACCCATCTCACTCAGTGTATGAATCTCTGAGTGAATGGGTGAGTGGTTCCTTGATGTAAAGAGCATTAGGTACTTTGAAGGTGGAAAAGCGCTATATATATATATATATATATTACCATTAATTTTAATAAAGCGTGTGCCTGTTGATGATTGATGGAAATAAGTGTGACCATCTAAACTCCACCCACAACCACATTGCAAATAGAGCTGATAAACTAGGCAGTAATGAAGGACTATAGAAGAGAGTGAGGCTGAGAAGGGACAGGATCTGGATGTAAGAACAGTGTGATATACAGGTATACACCTTTTAAACTCCAACCTTGAGGTCAGGAATTTGTAATCAGAAACAGTCTTGAGTGATGTCACCAACTACTGGATATTGCAGAGGCCAGTGGAGCCAGGACACACGCACTTTTATTTACATTTTCAACCAGAAATCTGCAAATATAACTAGTTTGCACTAAATTACCATATTTTTCAGACTATAAATCACACTTTTTTCATGGTTTGGGTAGTACTGCGACTTACGCTCCAGTGCAACTTAAATATAAATATATAATTTTCACAGTGACAGTCGCTAGAGGGCACTCTAGGCAATTTTAAATTTAAGTGACAACCAAAACCATCCTGTCAGGATTCAGACAGTTGGAATAATTCTTACTGGAGCTGATGCCAAGTCTGACAATAGCTACGCAGAAGAGAAAGCACCGCTGCATTTGTTTATGCTCTAGTTATCTGAATAAATGTTCATATGTTACATTAACAGCCTGTTGTTCTTCATTTTATTGTTATTACTATAACTTGCCTTTCAAGATGAAATGTTGGTTCTTGGTCAAAAAAAAAAAAAAAAAAAAAAAAAAAGAAGTAAAAATCCCTCAAAAATGCAACTTATAGTTCAGTGTGACTGTTTTTTTGTTCTTCATTACGCATTTTTTGGCTGGTGTGACTTATAGTCCAATAAATGCAGTACCAAAAAAACATAAGGTCTGTAGAGATTGATATTAAAACACCATATACACAGTAGAGTAGCTAAAAAAATTTGATTGTGTGTTTAGTTCCGCTTTAATTTTCTGTTTTGTTTTTTGTTTGACCTATACTGCTGCACAAACTAGTATCCTCAAGCTTCACCAAATGGAACATTGCTTAATCACGTTCAGACTGGTTAGTTCATTTTCATAAGCCCCCTACCGCCCCAGCACAACCTTTGCAGAGAAGTGATCAGTTTTCACTTTTTCAGGACATTTTAATTTAAATAGCAAGACTCCTGGGGTAAAAATCCCTATCCTCCTTCTGCACCTCCAATGAATCACTTTTCATTCCCTGCTGAATGCTAATAGCTCCCTAACGCATTCATGTGCCTCATAGCATCCACAGCATAGCCTCGATTTGAGTCAGTCCAAATTTCTTGGAAAGTCCGCCACCTGCTTGTCTCCATGGAGATGTATTTTGCTTTGTCAGTAATGTCCCGGTATGACATTAACCACATCCATCTTCCATTTACTCAGTAACTTGGGTTTTTCATGATAAAATCTGGCATTCTTACTGTGATTGGGCTCGCCTCTCCACAGATCTGGCATGTAACTTGGCCCTGTGGTGTCACCTTAAAAAGTGTAATGCCATACAGTGGAACATTCCAGGCAATATGTCCATGGAGAGTAGCAGACCAGAAACGTTACACAATGCACCTTTAAATGCAACTTGAAACTACTACTACTACTACTACTACTACTACTACTACTACTACTACTACTACTACTACTACTACTACTACTACTACTACTACTACTACTACTACTACTACTACTACTACTACTACTACTAATAATAATAATAATAATAATAATAATAACAATGATGTCAGTTAAAATTTTAAAAAGTGAATAACATTTCCAAATTTCATCATTAAGCAGGAAGCACAGTAACAACAATGTCTACAAGAAAAGTTACACAGTGCACTTTTAAATAGAAGTTGAAAAAAATGAATATCTGAAAATTGTGAAAAACATTTCCAAATTCCATCATTAAGCCAGAAAAGCAGCCAAACAACGGGAAAGCACTTAGTTGTGTTGTAGAGAAGAAAACTTTTGCAGACACTTTTCACTAATACCTCTGGGGTACGTGCAGAGGGTGTGTTTGTTTTCTGGCACATGAAGGCTGTTTTTTAGCCCATTTGGATTCTCTGGGTCCATTTAGACACAAAACACACAACACACAAAGCACACAACAGCGGTGTGGAGTGTCTCTTATGGAGTTTGATAAAACCACATAATCCCGTCCATCTCAGATATATTCAATTATCTTTTAAAAGTAAAAACACTGTACAAAATAACTGCAAAGCTTAAAAAAAACATGCTGTCCAAAGTTGCAGTAAAGTTACATTTCAGTGAGGACAAATTCATCTTTTGATCCATCTGATATTTTTATCTCCCTAAAAAATCACTGTAGGAAGTTGTTTGGAATATGTCTTCATTTTATCCAGTTTAATCCCCAAAGTTGTTATCTTGCTTGCTCTTAATTATGGGTGACCCAATATCTTTGATCCTCAACACTTAATTGGCAGCGCTGGAAAGTAACTGAATACATGTACCGAAAATATGTATTCTGATACTAATTTTGACTATCTGTATTTCTTTGGTACATATACTCTTTCATTTGGTGGTAATCAGAATACAGTTTCTTTTCTAAATTAAAAGGAATACGTGGCAGTACTTTATGTAATTTTGGCTTTGAACTGCAAATTATTAGTGTTTTCTCATTCTCTAATTAGACATGCCTAACAGGGCAACAAAAATACAGCAGTTTGTAATGCTATGTAGTATATTTTTAATTAAAATATAACGCAACTTAGTGTAAAAGTATTTCAAGCATTGATACATGTAACAAAATAAAATTACACATGGAGGTATTCAGTATTCTGTAACTACTAGTAAATACATTTTCAAAGTATTCTCTTAATTGGATACTCAAAATTTAACTTACACTCTAAACTTAATATGAGCTACATTGTCATGTTTTTCACATTTCAAAAACAAATTTCCAAAGTACATATTATCAAACCTTCTTCACCTAGACCAGACATGTCAAACTCAGGCCCGGGGGTCAAATGTGGCCCGCGATATAATTATATTTGACCCGCGAGATCATATCAAACATGTATTAGAGCTGGCCCGCCGGCTACAGATAGACTATAGAGACATTATTTATTAATGTTGTTATTATTTTATATTATGCTTGTTCTGGTTTCAGTGTTTAAACAAAACTATAATTAAACATTTATTTTAATAAAAGGTTTAACATTACATATCTCGAAAGAAGAGAAAACATATTGTTGACATTTTTCAATAAATATTTAGTTTGGCCGACTTAGTCCCAGTTTTTAATTTCAGCTCTCTGTGAATTTGAGTTTGACACCCCTGTCCTAGATATTTAAAGGCTCTATATTACACAAAAACAGATTCTTGTGAGATTTAAGCCATGTTATAATGTTACCTTATCAAAAGCATATCCAAAGTTCTGTCACATATTTGAGTAACCCTGGTTTATTAGGGTATACAGCGTAAAAGCTCAATATGGTCTGTAGTGGTAGTTTTCAAGTTAACAGCAACATTTTTAGTTCAGTAGAGATTGGCAATTTCAGGGTTGAAATTATCCAAACGTTTCTAGTGAAAGTGAAAGTAAAAGCACTTTGAAGCATGACATTATTCTGTTTGAGATAAGAACTCAGCGTAAATATGCAAGGTTTATGTGTTAAATGTGTGAATGAGACAAAACTCAACTCCAGGTATATTAGTGATGAGGAAACAACATTATAACATACAGAAAATAGCGCAGTATTGCCCTTTAAACTTTGACAGTAAACTAGAACAATGTGCTTGTCACGAGGAGGAGATGCTGCGGTGATGTGGTCTCTCCTCATCCTTCCTGACTGCTGGAGACTGTTCTCATTAGCTCAGCATTTCAGGAGATGTTACCGGGTTTTTCTCAGTCACAGTTTTAGCAGAGCTCTCCTGTCCACCGGATGCTCAGATGAGGAACAATAAATCACCTACAATCTGCCACTGCATCCGCCTCTCACTCGGTGTTATTTCAGGACAGACATTTCTTGACAATTGCCGGAGTTCTGGTAAAATTAATTCTGTGAACACTTGTACAGTTTGTTAGGCTGCTTTTCTTTCTTTATTTTTTTTTATATAATTGTGGCATTAGAATGGTGGCATAAATAAAGCTAAAAAATAAAGCAACAATGCCACTGTAAATGCATCCAGAAAAACAAAAAAATATATGATTAAACATAAGGCGCACAGGTAAGGTCACTGAATGATAAGAAGCTCCATTTGAAATAGATTAGCATTTATTTTTTTGGAAATGGTAAATCGTGGAGCTCGTTGCCTTACAGTGGCACTATGATTATTAGTATTTGCTATGCTGATTATTAACCTGTGAATTAAATAAAATCTAGAAGAGGACAATGCTCAAACTGTGGGCACAGGCCACCCAAGCAGGAAGACGGTTGTATCGGAAGCAGAGGGGGTGAACTTTTATTCTACAGGGTACCACCACCTACTGGTCACCGATCCATATAACATATTCTGTCGCATGATGTTATGTTACAATAATACAAATATCCATTTATGCAGTACCTTTCGAGACACCCAAAGCACTTATTCACTCACTCTATACTCAGTGGTAGCCCCAACTTTGGTAAACTGACGAGAGGCTGCTCATTTGCGCCACCAGCCTTTCCGACCACCACCAACAATCACCACATTAATACTGGACAAGGGGAGTCAAGTGTCTTGCCTAAAGACACAACCGTCTCTACTAGAGCTGCCCTACCGTGATTCATCAGCTGGTTTTACTTCGTGGAAACTGTCTGACCTCACAGCATTAGGATTCGTTCACTTGAAGGTAGGTGGGTACTTTTTAAATTCAACCAATCGCTGCTATTTGGTCGTGATGTATGTAATGCAACGCTAAAGGGGGACGTTGGGTATATTAAACTTTTTTCCCAAATCCCGTAAGAAGAAGGGCAATAACATCTTTCCCCCTTGATAAAATTCACCAAACATTCACTTTGTTATGGTATTAAATCCTCGATGTCGGGAATCGTTACCAACACAGAATGTCTGTCTTTGTCTACATCCATCTCGACCGCTTTGTTTACTGTTGTGCTGTTCCACAAAAGGAACCCAGACAGGAGCTTGAGTTTGACGTCATGGCTTCACAGCTCTTCGATTGGCCGGTGCACGGTCTACAACTTCCAGGGTTCTTGCAAACCGCTAAGTGTATTCCAATTGCTGACCTAGTTGCTGGAGAGAAATGAAATTGAGTGGAGGCACTGGGTAGCGCCAGCCTGGCTACAGCTGCCCCACTGTGTCTGTCACCCTGTATTCCCGGCCGTCTCCCGTGCCAGTACTAACCAGACCCTATCTTACTTCGCTTCCCAGGTCTGACTAGATCGTGCATTGCTAAGTATTGGCAGGTATTACCGCATATACGAGTATAACGCATTTCTCAAACTCTCTTTTTCATCTATTTTTAAGAAATAAATCCACCCACTACTTTATTTTTGTTTGTATACATGACCCAAGATGGACATGTCGTTGGCAGGAGGGAGGTACAAAAAAAGAAAGTGTAGGCGGTGGCTTAGGTGGTAGACCTTGGAAAGGTTGCTGGTTTAAATCCAACTCCTAACAAAATGAATGATATCCCATAAAACAAACTTACAATATAATATGGGGAATAAAAATAAGATCAACAACTAAATTTAAATCAATATCAAATGGTACTACATCATTAAAAGTTGCAAAAGGTTGCTGATTCAAACTCTGGTTCAACTCCAACTAATGTGTTCAACTGCAGCTCCGAACAAAGAAATATAAGAAACAAAGAAATACAAACAAACTGTAATTAATAATGTGAATATGGGAGTAAAAAAAAAGAACAGCAGCAATTAAAATTAAATCAATATTAAGTGCTACTGTATTATTTGTAATCACCATCACATAGACTTCCCCAAATTGGCTACTAACTTTTCGTCCTTCAGCGAAACTCATCTCCTCTGCAATCCTCCAGTCTTATACTCAAAACTTTCTATGGGCTACAGTATTATTGCAAAAGTAACAGTGTCATTACCATCACCTAGACTTACTACCTGCTAACTTTTCATCAATGTCCTTCAGCAAAACTCAGCATCTCCTCCGCAATCCTTCCAGACATTTCTCCCAAACTTTGTCCAGACAGACTTGTTACCTGTCTCTCCCATTAGAACATGTGTTGACGCCTTTGACAGTAACAATATCAGGTGCAATGTGGCTCCACTCTGCACCTCTCACCCGGCTCCATAAAGTGCCATTCCGCTCCGTCACCACATATATTTCCTGACAAATACTCGTAGGTGTGTACCGATTTAGCACTGGCCTCTATTACTCACCACTGCCCCTGCACATTACAGCAAAACTTCAATTTGAGTTTAATCCGCAAAGTCGTTAGCCTGATTGCTCCTTAATTATGCTTGACCTAATATCTTTGATCGGCAGTGATTCAAGATGCACAAACTTTTTGGTTGGGGGTTCATCGCCTGCTTGTCATTGCTCTGCCTGGAATGTTCCACACTATGACATTAAACAGCTCTACCTTAGTTTTATTCAATTATAGGTAGTTTTATAGCTCAAACATCCTGAGAAAAACAGGCATGCTGGGGTTGCCTCTCCACAGTTCTGACATGTAACTTGGTCTGGTTTGGTCTCCATGAAAGATTTAATATCACATTTCCATGAAGAAAAGCATTTGGCGGAATATCATTCGTTTTTCAAAATAAAACCAACAATAAGAAAACAAACCAAAAAAAACTATTTTCTTCATTATTTGTCTCCAAAATCAAAATGAAAAAACGGATCATGATTAGTTTTTTTAGTTTTCGATTTTGTGTGTAAATGAATAATGGAAAAAAAAAACGATAACGGCCGTTTCCTGTTTCCGTGACTGCGAACCAGGACTGAACCAGGACTGAACCAGAACTAAAACAAGACTAAACCAGGACTAAATCAGGACTAAACCAGGACTAAACAAGTGTCCCGTCTACGCAGGACCAGACCAGGACTGAGACTGGGACTGAGGCCTGGACAGGACCGGGACTGAGACCAGGACTGAGACTGGGACTGAGGCCTGGACAGGACTGGGACTGAGACCAGGCCTGAGACCAGGCCTGAGACCGGGATGAAACCGGGACTGAAACCGGGACTGAAACCGGGACTGAAACCGGACTGAAACCGGGACTGAAACCGGGACCAGACAAGACCAGGACTGAGACTAAGACTGAGACAGGGACCAGACCAGAACCAGACCGTGACCGAGACCGTGACTGAGACCAGTTTAATCCTGGTTTAGACCTGGTTTAGACCTGGTTTAGACCTGGTTTAGTCCTGGTTTAGTCCTGGGATCAGTCCTGGGATCAGTCATGTTTCAGTCCATATGAAGTGAAAAAAGTTCGACATCAAAGTTTAAGTCACGGAAAAGGGAAGCGGCCGTTATCTGTTTTTTTCCACTATTCATTTAAACACAAAATCAAAAACTTAAAAAACGAATTGTTATCGTTTTTCATTTTGGTTTTGGAGACAAATAGTTTTTCTTATTGTTTGGTTTATTTTCGAAAAACGAATGGATGAATGACACATGGATTTGGCAGCCAATTGTTTCATTCACACATGTTCGAGTAATCCTGGTTTATTAGTCTGTTAAATCTCCAAAGCTCAAAATGCTCTGTTCCACCATGAGATGTCCCGTAATGGTAGCTTTCAAATTAACAGCTACCTTTTACTTTTACTCAGTAGAGATTGACAATTCCAGGGCTGAAATTACCCAAATATTTTTCCTCACCACTGCCCCTGCACCGTGATGGACCGGCCATGACTTGCTGGCTCGTACCCAGACAGGTTTCATGGTGTTTTTTGCTCATACACGGTCACGTTGACAGCTTATTTAGCAGAGCGTCCACCATCATCAATCTGCATCTGGGACTGTGCCAGACTCCTCACGCTCGTAATGGGCCGGGCTCATTCTGCCAGATTACTTTTACAAATGGGTGATTTGTCTGGTTTTCGCTCGCTTGGGCATGGCACCTGCTGATGAAGTGAAGAAGTTACAAAGTGGAGGTAAACTTGAGGGTTTTTGTGTTTGCTATGTGTAATGAGCCATTGTCTTTCCTGTACAGTAAATAAATCATAAATCAGTGAGTGTTTTTACATGGTCTCCTGAATATTTAGAGTGGTTGCTATGGTAACTTTGACGTGACGAGATAAACATGTCGAAACTTTGCTTTTTAAGTAAGAACATAAGAGAGTGGAGCACGGTCAAAGTTTCGGTAAAAGGCGTTATTATTAACAGATAAAAATATGTTCCACAGCATCAGTTTAGTTCAAGAGCAACACGAACAGACACAGAAGTTAATCTGCTAAAGTTACCCCTGTTAATATTCAGCTGAAGTAGTTAATTTTAAAGGTTTGCAGTGGTCCACATTATTCCTCACTCATGCCTTCTGAGCATCCTAATTATTCATCGTGATGAGTGTTTAAGCTCTTTTCACAACTTTCAGAGAGCAGAGCAGAGTCAAGTGCTGCTTTTATATTATATCTGTACTAGGGCAAGACAAATTTAGCTCAAATGCTTCTGAGGTAACTGAGTACAGGAGGACTTTTAAAGGATGTTATTTTTGAGCTAAGTTAAAATGTTGTTTCCTCATCACAAATATACCTGGAGTTGTCTTTGGTTTCATTCACACGTTTAACACACAAATCCAGTATATTTAGGCTGAGTTCTTCTCTAAAACAGAAAACACTCTGTTCCATCTTATCATGTGATAATAGAGGAAGTGCTCCACTGTGTTTTTACACCTTCACTAGAATCATTTAGATAATTTCAACCTTGGAATAGCCAATCTCTACTGAGCTAGATTAGCCAAAGATGGCACCACCTTGTGCCTCTGCTCAATTTTATTTCTCTCCAGCGACTAGGTCAGGTTTGCAAGAATCCAGGAAGTGCGAGTTCAGGCACCAGCCAATCAGTAAAGAGCCATACATTCTGTGTTGGCAACAATTCCTGAGATCAAGGATTTAAAGCCAGAACAAAGCAAATGTTTGGTGAATTTTATCAAGGGGAAAGACGTTATTGCTCTTCTTCCTACAGGATTTGGGAAAAGCTTAATATAACAGTTAGCTCCATTAGCAGTGCATTACATATGTCAAGACCAAATAGCAGCGATTGGTTAAATTTAAAAAAAGTACCCACCTCCCTTTGAACAAACAAATTCTAATGCTGCAAGGTCAGGCGGTTTCCACAAAGTGAAACCGGCTGATGAATCAGGCTAATAAAAAGTAGCTGACATCACAAGAACAGAGCTTTTTGAGTTTTGGAGATGATAGTTAGATAACAATAAATGGTTGCTCAAACATGTGTGAATGAAACAAAACATAACTGCAGCTATGTGTTTGAGCAGCTAACAGCATTATAACATGATTAAAAGTTCATAGGATCAATTTTGAGAGATATAAAATCTTTAAGTACAACAATCCATCTTCAATTGGTTTGATTTTTATACTTTTCCAACATCTTCTGTATGTCCAGTTTGCTCCAGCCGTGCCCTTGACATCGTTCCTATATACCTATAAGTATACGCTCCTCACCCCTCCTCTGTGTATATAGGCTACTTCCCCATTGTGCGAAGAGTTTAAAAATACCTATAGTAGGTGGTCTCCTTGCGCGGGCACCACCACACCGCCCCCCCGCTGAGCCCTCCATTTGAATGCTCAAAAGGCTATATTTTGGATCATTGTTATACTTTTACCGCCTCGGCTAATAGCCCCCCTCGGTTGTCATGGTAACACCCAGGTGAGTGCAGGGAAAAGGAGTACTTAGTTGGGCGCGCTGCATGAAGCCTGTTTCTAAAACTGTTGACCTATAAAAGTGCACTCCCACCAGCAGGAGGAGGCCGTGTATGTTTGCTTTGGATTGATTGAATGCATTTGTTTGTGTGCAGGCTTTTGTGAACACGCGGAGGAGACAGGATACTCATCGATCCTCCTGCACATGTATTTTTGGACATATACAAGTACACAGTGTTATGTTATGTAGAGCTGCTCAGAGTGGGGCAAGACTGAGAAATGACAGCACAAAGACGATCTCATGCTTTGTAAAACTCCAAAAATCAATAGTTCTTCACCATCTATACACTATGAGCATTATGAAGGGAATTATTATGGAAGAAACTATTGATACTGTGTATTCTTTACTAATATTCATAAATGTTGTGTCTTTCAAAAAGTATAACAGGTACAAACTTCAAATAGTGTTTATATAAATCAAATTTTAGCTTTTAATCAATAACAATTTTGTAGGAAGGAGTACTGGGATCTTTGCATTTAGAAAAAAACAGGTCAAAAATGGTGTTCTAATTTGTATAACATAACATAAAAGTAGAGATCGATTGATAAAGTTTATTTTTTATTTTTTTCATTACCAGTGCATATTATGATTGAAACTCTGCTGATATTTTTGATGCTGATATATATGGTCAACTTTGATTATCTTCCCCAAATTATAGCAAAGGAGAAATTAATTTCTGTCAACTGGACAAAAGGTTTTTTTTTGTTTTGTTTTGTTTTTTATCGAAATATAATTGAATTTCTCCTTTCCTGTGGATCCTACCTGGATGACTGAGTGATTACACAAACATTCCCCAAATTATGTAATTAGGTATTTAAATTTACTACATACTTCTCCACAGCCCCCCCTCTTTTTTTTTTACTAATTGACACTGGAGATTTAAGGCTCATAGCTGTTAAAAGTCCAAATATAAAGCATATATACTGGTGTATCGGTGTATCTCTAGATCAGACCTGTGTATTGTCCAGCTCCCGGGCCACATACGGCCATTTGGTTGACTCTGACCAGCCCCTTTAAGCTCATTTGGAATTACAAGCTTCACTTTTTCATTGCTTAGTCATAACATAAACTCTTACCAGTCTTACCAGCTTGTCAAAACAATGCTATTTACTGCTTTTTATAAAGAAATACAATTAATATTATGCTGAACTGAGTTAAGCATTTTGGCACCCGCCCTCCATAATATTTTCTGTTTCTCAAGTGGCCCCATGAAAAAAATAATAATAATTGCCACCCCTGCTCTAGATAATAGTCTTAAAAATGACATTATAGCATGCAAAAATGTAAAATAATGTTTTGGTAGACTTGTTCTGTGGCAGGTCATAAGGTTAACTACTCAGTGTGCTTAAATTGCAACTTTGCAATAGAAGATAAAAAGTTATTTTAAATTGAACAGAATGTCATATACACCTCTGCGCTGTCTATATGTGTCTCCAGCTCTCCCTGCTCCACTGACTTGTCACCCTCCTCACCCTATTCTCCCTCCCTCTCTTTCTCTCTCTCCCCTTCTCTCACTCTGTCTCTCCCTCCTTTCCCTTTCTGAACCCTTCTCTCTCCCTCTCTCCCTCTTTCTCTCCGTCTCCCTGTCCATGTCCCTCCAGTGCGTCTGATCCATCAGCGCTCCAGACAGCTGTCTATTCCCCCCCGGCCCTGACCGCCTCTGACACCCGATGAGCAGAATAGTGATGGTGCAGTAGGTTTTGTTTTATTATTTGTTTGTTTGTTTGTTGTCTTTTATGCATTATTATTTTCAGTATCATTTTTGCATCTGGGGCTTCACCTTTGTGCTTATTTTCTGGAAAGGAAAGGGAGAGTAGAGATATTACAGTGGCAGAGGCATGGGGACTGCTACAAAGGAATCACTGGGCATTTATATGACAGTTATATTTCAGTCGTGGACCGGGTTTAAAGGGGAGTGAAAAATTGTTTATCAGTGTGTGTTGGCAGAGATAGTGCTGCTGTTGTTGTTTTCACAATTTATAATGAAAATAAAAAATTATGCATGCCCATTTGATTCTCCTTCATAAAATACAAATGTTCACTGAATGCCCAAAGCTAGCATGAACCAGAAAATTTGGACTTTTGAGTTAGATTGTTATTGCTAACATTAAAATAACATGGTACATTTATTTATTATTCTGTTTTCTATTACTGCAGCTGGTGAAAAGTGAAACATGACTTAGAATTTGTTTACAGGGTCCAGATTGTGTTATTTTCTGCACTATGTTATAATGTTGTTTCTCCATCGTAAGCATACCTGGGGTTGTGTTTTGTTTCATTCACATAAACCCTGCATAGGCTCTTGTCTCAAAAACATCCTGAAAACACCCTGTTCCATCTTTTGATGTCATGTGGAGGAAATGATCCACTGTGTTATTAATCTTTATACAGTATAAATCACTATAGAGTCATTTGGAAATGCAAATCTCTACTGAACAAAGGGTAAAAGGTAGTTTGTTAACTTGAAAACTACAACTACATGACATCACAAGGTGGTACATTTTAAGGAAACAATATTATGCCTGGTTTAAAGCTCACACAAGTTTTGTGTAATAGTGGACCTTTAAAACCAAATTTACAGATAAAAAATGCATGACAATTTGTGACATATACTGCAATTTAACTAGCTGACCAGGGGACTCAAACTTGCATCACCTGAGATAATTTCTTCTGGCCTGTGAGACGATTTCTAATTACTTAATAGTGGCTCACCAATAAAATGCATAAGACAGTTCCCATAATGCATTGATGCTTGCAGACCCAATTCAGCCCCTTTCTGCTGCCGATGCAGCTACGGCAGGAAAAAAAAAACAGCAGACAGCGTGAGAGGGGCAGACGGAGTGAGGGGGGCAGACGGAGTGAGGGGGGCAGACGGAGTGAGGGGCAGACGGAGTGAGAGGGGCAGACGGAGTGAGGGGGGCAGACGGAGTGAGAGGGGGCAGACGGAGTGAGGGGGGCAGACGGAGTGAGAGGGGCAGACGGAGTGAGAGGGGGCAGACGGAGTGAGAGGGGCAGACGGAGTGAGAGGGGCAGACGGAGTGAGGGGGGGGCAGACATCGCTTCTACACAGACTTTCAAACTCACTCCAACCAAGAAACTAACACAAAACACGAGGATTATGAGAACAGAAGCTTCAGAAACAGGCGGGAGGAGCAGCCTCATGGACTAAGGCTACAAGAAAAGGGGAGAGAAGTAGTTTATCGTCGCACTTGCCAAAGAGTCTTGCCAGAAGTAAAGACTGACCCTGGTGCTAGCAATTAAATCCTGTAATAAATTATGAATATTACTTTTATTAACTAGTATTTTTCTTAGCCCCATGAGGGCCTCTGTCTTGCATTATATATACAATAATAACGTATCCTAGTATGTTATGATTATAACATATTATTATACTAATGCTAATTCTAACTATATAAACATATTATAATAATGAACAGTTGTAGCCTATAAAAATAAAATATGCTATATAATAACGTTATATAATATGTGGCCCCAAACCATCACTGATTCAATTGCTTAAACTGAGTCTGAGATAAGTTCGGCCTCTGTTCCAGTTGAGTTTGAGACCTCTAAAATGAATAGTGTAACTGTACTGACTTCACTCAGAGTTTTACTGCTGATTCAGAGATGTCAGGAGCTGGTATCATAGGATCAGAGTTTGTCTTTGAGTGTTACCTCTGAGTATTAGTTGTTCCTGTCAGACACTACAAGATGCTTTGTCACTGTGGAGTGTGAAGTGAAGCTTTATCTTGAGTTATGGGCTGTCTGCTACTTTTTGGTAGACCGTTCAGCATATGTTATCAGAGATGCATTGTGGTGTTTGTGATGACTTCAAAAAGAAATAAATATACACAAAGTTAACAATAATAATAATGCTATACACTTGTAATGCATTTTACGGGCTTGTCGAAGACCCTCAAAGAACTACTACACTGTTGTTATTATTCATTCTCATTGTACCGAGTAATGGAAAGCTCCTATTGTAGCCACAGCTGCCCTAAAAATTTTCAGATTTATTTATTCAGAAAATTTTGTGTGAAAAAATATAGTAACTTCTGGAACCTGAGAGATAGGCAGAAATACTGAAGTCAATATCGGACCCTTTTGACTGATTTTGTTGAAGTATTACAAAGTCAGTGCATAAGGCTGTTTGCTGTTTTCTACATTGGTAATAACTACATGTCTCAACTAACTTCTTAGACAGTTTGAAGCTAAAATAAGCACAGAACATTCCAACCACTGAATTTGCTGTCCTCTCACCAGAATGCAGGCTCTAAGTTTTTTAATCTGTAGTTTCTGGCAGATACTTTACCATCTTGTTCTTAACCAAAATACTTTGAAGAAAATACTTTTTTTTCTTGGACAAACTGATTCTGGGTAGAGTGGTGGACAAAACTCTGAAGCATAACATTGGAGATATTGCTTGGCTTGCAATGTTCCACAGTATGGCATTAACTGATCTATGAGGGATGTATTAATTCACACGTGATACTGCTCAAAAACAGCTTAAAAACATAATTCTGTACTTGGAGCACAGTCGCCTCTTCTCTAATCTGACCTGTAATTTAGCCTTGTCAGATTGGGGATGGATATCTTCCATTTCACAAGCAGGTGGTGAACCCTGCACCAGAAAGTTACATATAAATGCCAGTAATACTATGTGAATATCTTTTAAAGGTCCTATATTACACAAAGTTGGGTCTTGTGAGCTTGAAGCCATGTTATAATGTTTTTACCTCACCAAAAACATACTTGGAATTTATTTCATTCACACATGCTTTAATAATCCTGCTTTATTAGTCTACATCTCCACAATTCTGAATGCTCTGTTCCATCTTGATGCAAAACTGGCTTTTCAGAGCTTTGAATCATGTGATAGCTGTTCCCGTGCTGCTGCTCGCTAGCGTGATGTGCAGCTATCCATTGAGTTGACGACGTTAAGGATCTCTTGGTGGTGATATGTCAACATAGGCGGTAGTCTGCGGAATATGTCTTAAATTAAATTGTTTTTGATGAGTATTGTGATTTAAAATGTTATTCAAATAATAATGTTATGTGTTGTACATTTTAACTAGCAAGCTGAAGCACAATATGTGATCTTTAACAGCTCCTTTTGCCTTTTGTTCAGTAGAGATTGGCAATTCCAGATGTGAAATTATCCAAATGATTTTAGTGAAGGTGAATGGAGTTTAAAAACACAGTGAAGTACTTCCTGTATAAACACATGACATCACAAGTTGGAAATTGGAGTGTTTTCTGTCTGAGACTAGAACTTGGCCTAAATATGCAGGATTTGTGAACTTAACATGTGTGAATGAAACAAAATACAACTCCGGGTCTGTTTGTGATGAGGAGACAACATTATAACAGATCAGAAAATAGCATAATATAGGCCCTTTAAAGGTTAACTACAATTATACAACTTTTTTTTTTTTTTTTTTTTTAACCCTCTACGTGCCACAAGATGCTGCTGTGAATAAAACAGACGATTTTGCCAAATAGGGTGTCAAATTTCATTCAAGCTAAACCAGGTCTGAACCAGGATGAAAATAGCACTATACCAGGACTAAACCAGATGTAAACCAGATCTGAACCAGGACTAAACCAGGACGAAAATAGCACTATACCAGGACTAAACCAGGTCTAAACCAGGACTGAACCAGGACTGAACCAGGGCTAAACCAGGACTGAACCATGATGAAAATGGGACTAAACCAGGATTAAACCAAGTCTAAACCAGGACTGAACCAGGACTAAACCAGGACTGAACCAGGTCTAAACCAGATCTAAACCAGGTCTAAACCAGGACTGAACCAGGTTGAAACTAGGACTACACCAGGACTAAATCAGGTCTAAACCAGGTTTAAACCAGGACTGAACCAGGGCTAAACCAGGATTAAACCATTATGAAAATGGGACTAAACCAAGTCTAAACCAGGACTGAACCAGGACTAAGATGTCAGAATCAAACATTTTAGGAAAAACCTCTGGCACCTAAAGGGTTAAGTTTTAAAGTAACTATCAGTGTTGATGTTTTGTCTGGAAAAGGGAAATGGGGGCAGATAACATAAGATGACTCTTCTTTCGGCTCCTTTTCATTAATTTCTTGTATGTCTGATGTTGTGACGCGAATGTCTTTTTAGACTTTATGAATGAAATAAATAAACAAATAAATAAATTCTCAAAGGGAGACCATTTGTGGAGAGTGGCAAGGATGAACCAAGTAATTAAACGAATGTTAGATTGATACGTTTAATGTCTCACTGTGGAACATTTCAGACGAGGCAATAACATCTCCCTGGAGACAAGCAAATGGCAGAAAACATTAACAATAAAAAAAAATATGGAAGGGGATATGGAAAACAAACAAATTCAAGTAGCTCAACCTCCAGGCTCAACCTTTTTATATAACCAACTATAGATCAGGTTTGGTCGATGATTCTGACGCTGGACGATCCCGCCTGTCACGCCGGACTGTCCCCATTAATCAAAGAGCCCGCTATTAAAAACCCAGGACTTCTGATATGAAACCTTTGACTCTGTGCGTTTTCTCATCCCCCTCTCCAAGGAGACTCCCATCAGCCCATGCACTGAAACATGATTAATCACAAGGGAGGGCTGACAGCTATGTGGTAACTTTAAGTAATTGTCCTTGTCCTTAAGAGTCAATCTAATTTATAGGAATGCCATAGATATAGATCACATGTGTCCCGAGGTATTGTGAATATAATGTAATATAAAGGGCCTTGGGTGTTGCTCTGGTCAAAATGGTAGAATAATGACGGAGATGGGTCCTGAATATGTTTTGCAGCACAAGATGTAATTGGATGTCAAGATTAATTTTTTCCTTGTCATCGTTTATTTGGATTTGTGTCAGGCATAATTTTTCATTACATAGTCGTTATAGGGGTAAAATGTCATGTATTAATGCTAATAGATTCAGAAATGGCAGTAAAAATGTGTGAGGATTGCACTGCGCGATGGAAGGTTTCAACACGTAAACATTTTATGAATATTAAACAGCGATTTGACAGAGCAGGTTTTGGTAGAGAGCCCGAGATGATGTTTATTGACACTTTGCGGCTGATGTCATCAACGCTCCCTAAGGAATTGAGTTCTACACATTTGTCAGTCTGGGATGGCTCTTGCTAAAAGCATTTGGAAAGCGTTCGCTGAAAAGGGGAGAGTCATGGCGGCTGTTTGAATCCGATTGGTCAAAGCATCACAACAGTGGAACAAGCCAAAAAAAAAACCTTTACATCCAGCTGAGAGAAAAGCACAAACATCTTCCCTGTCCACAAATCCACAAAGGACTTATCTTTTGCATGTTTTTCCACAAACTAAATAGTCTGTATTGATGCTAAAATAGGCTGAAGTACGTCTTTACAAACCTCAGTGCTGCTTTGTGATTGGTCCGCCCACCTAACTGTCCTCAAGATGGATTCTAGTACTCACAAATATCTCAAGAATCCATCTTACAGTGCAAGGTTATGTTGGATGAGCACATATCTTTTTTTATTTTTATTATACCTACAGCCCACTCATCTTTAAAGACCAATAAAGCTTTCCTTTCATGTGTCCTTTGTGCTCCATCTGTCCCCAGTGTGGCCCAGCCTGTGGTCTTTGCTGTGACCAGAGCCGAGCGCCTGCATGGTCTGTGTGTGCCCGATAAGCCTGTGAAAACATGTCAATACTAACACTGGCAGGGGACAGCTCCAGGGGCCCACACAGAGGCCCCCAGCTGACCTCGCTCATTACCAAGTCCCACTAAAGTCTGATTCACGCACTGTGCTGTCCGGCATTCACGCACAACACTATTACAGAAACATAAAGAAGCACACAGACAGGCGATTGTCAGGACCGGGGTTAATTATACAAGCTGCTTTATGTACGCCTCTAGTGTTGGTTCAGTTAAACCCCCGACCAGTGCCAAGCAAACTTTGTGTGGAAAAACATTTGAAATGTGAAACTGGCACACAGGCCGCAGTGAGGCAGGCAAATACAAATGGAGGCAGAGTGAAGTTTTGTTTGTGTGACCTTGTGCTGGTATTTTCATGTCTTTCACGTCACATGGTAATCAGAGCCACAGAGTTACTTAGAAATGGCCTTGCACATTATTTTCAGGAACAGCAATTCTGTTTTCTGATTACTCTGGTTCAAATGGCGTGTATTACCCCATTTTCTCTTCGGCAATGTTGTTTCCTTGTTAAAAACATACCTGCATTTTGTTCACACTTGTTTAACACACAAACCCTGTATGCTCTACTGTGTTTTTAACTCAATACACCTTCACTAGAATCGTTTGGATGATTTCAGACCTGGAATTGCCAATCTCCACTGAACAAAAGGTAAAATGTAGCTGTTAATTTGAACACTACCTCTTCATGACATCACAAGATGGAACAGAGCATTTTGAGCTTTGGGGATGTAGACAGACTAATAATGTTTGAATGAAACTAAACACAACTCCAGGTATTTTATAAAGAGGTAAACACATTCTGACATGGCTTAAAGCTCATGAGAATCAATTTTGTGTAATACAGGATCTTTAAATGTCTTTCTTCATTTTGTTGACAAATGAGGTTTAAAAAAATGACAGAGGGGATTTTGGAGATCTTAATTAACTCAAAAACTCGATCTTACTGAAAACTGATGTAAAATTAGCCTAATATTGTGTAGTTAACGGCGCTGTACTGATTTTTTAAAATGTGAAAAACAACAAGCTCAACAGTTTGCAGAGGTCCAAAGTTTTTCCTCACTTATGCATTCTGAGTATACTAATTATTGGGGGTGTAACGGTACACAAAAATCACGGTTCAGTACATATTTCAGTTTTGAGGTCATGGGTCAGTTCATTTTCGGTACAGTATGGGAACAAAACGCAAAACCATTTGCTTTGCTTTGCTTTGTGTTTTAATTAAACCAGCAATTTGTTTTAACATTATACAAACGGAAAAATAGATAAACGCAAAGTGCTGCTTGGTAATACAAGTAAGTTAAATCAGATATTCTCAAATAAGCAACAAATGTATGAAATATTATAAAAAAATATATATTTAATTCCTTGTAATTAGTAAACAAAACTCAACTCAGTCTTCATATTTTTGGCCAGAAAACCAACCTTGTCGGCAAAAAGCCAAAATGAGGACCGCGGTGCCACGACTGTAGTTTTTCGAGGATTCACGTGGTTCAGAGGAAAGTAGTCAAGGCGGGGGACAACTGTTGTCAAGACAGTCACCCTAACTGTAAAGCTCTGCAGGAAATACTGCCACCCCAATCACGGATGAGTTCCCTCGTGAATATTAAAGAGCTGAGCCTTCCATGTAGCTGCACATGTAGTAGTGGAATGTAAACACACACGAATTGCGCAAATTCATTCGTGCACAGCTGCACAACTAACCGAACGTCCCGTACTGAAATGGTTCAGCATGAATACATGTACTGTTACACCCCTAATAATTATTCACCATGATGAGTTTATAAGCATGTACATTTCAGCGGCTATGGCAGAGTTTTGTAGTCAGGCTAAACGTAACAACAACTAGCATGCTAACACATACTTCTTATTCCAGATAATTAAACATTTTATAATTAGATGCAGACAGGACACAGCAAACATGCTTTGAACTTAGAGATGCTTATTGATACTTTGCAGCTGATATCATCAACATTCCCAATGGAGGGTGTGGCGCTAGCTGTAGGCACTGCTCTCTCTGAGGCTTGTTAGGTTTTAATCCTGAGCTTTACTTAAACAAAATCTGACCGTAAAGAACTTTTAGCTGTACAGTTTAAATCCATTTTGTACTTTTTCTTGAGTATGCAGATAATCTAAACACTTTTTGGCCTTGTCTGTTAATGTGTGCATTGTGTCACCATGGCAACTGCTGAACACTCCATTAAATACAGATATATGTACAAAGCCCCCAATGTGATGTCACTTTAAATGTCAAAACAATATATCTGCAGTGTGGCAAGACAAATTTTGCAAAAAAAACTTAGGGAAAATATCAATACACGGGACTTTTAAAACTTAAATAAATCCATCTTGGAATTAGATATCGGATTGTTTCTCATCACATTGTAATTAGAGGCACAAAGTTGCTTAGAAATGGTGCTGCAGATTTTTTTCATGAATAGCTGGTAACATAAAGTGATATGTTTGATTTCGTTTGCGTATGAAGGATGCTTTCTAAGTCTACAAAGTACCACCTCAAACTTGGAGTGATGAAAGCTGTGCCAATAAAAGCCCTCCTCCTTTAGACTTCCCCGTCCACACTGACACATCATTAGCGCCACAGACTTACATTCAGTTTGGCATTTCTGCACCACATTCAATCTCTCTGTGTTTGTGGTGTGCTCATTAAACAGTTGTGGACATGATTTTTAAGTTAAAAGGTCCTATTCAGTGTTTTAGTTTTAGGAAAAAAAGAAAACTCAGCCTTAATATGTAGAGTTTGTGTGTTAAATATTTGTGAATGAAACAAAACACAACTCCAGGTTTCTTTTTGATGAAGAAACAGCAGTATAGATCAGAAAATAGTGCAATAACAGCCCTCTGTAACTTAACTGAGGGCCGGTTGCCATGGAGATGTTATTGCTATGCCTGGAATGTTCCGCAGCATTAGTTTATTTAGTTTTGTTTTATTTTACAGGGGCCGTGCGCAGGAGAATTAATCAAAGAAACACTGAAGAGATGCCAGATTATAACTCTCTGAGGTAATTTCCATCTGCAATCCCCGAGACACTCAAAACAAAATACACAAGTAGCATAAAACAATGTTCTCTCTATATAGTGATAAAAATTACAATGAATGTATTAAATCGGTCTATCCCCTTCCCACCCCACTGCCTCTGTGCCCTTAATAAAATATCATTTATTTGTTAGTTATATGTTGTTTTTCCTACATTTGTTGATACTTCTGTGTTGTTAAAAATATTTTCTAAATTTCGCACTCATATTTTTTAAGTCTTTGCAAAGTTTAAAATGTGATGGTAGTTGGTTCCCTTCCCTTATAGTTCTGAAAGAGAACACTGATTGGTTTAGAGGTCTGCTGCACTGACCATTACATGCTGACATTATAGTTCATGGGGTTTCTTGAGCCCCACATTGCTATGGGGTTTCTTGAGTAATTTACAAGTCAGATCTGGAGAGAGGCGAGCCCACTCAAGGATGCACTTGATTTAATAAATGAAAGAAAGATTTTAGGGAAAGCAGTAAGACAAGCTGGTGGCAGACTCCCTCCCAGAAAAGATGCATACTGCTACTAAGGCTACTAGATTATGGAAAAAAAAAAGAAATAAAAAATCATTATCACGATTATTTTGGTCAATACTGAAATCACGATTATATTATTATTATTATAAAAAATTTGAGGATGCATTTATTTAGCATTTCTCTATCAAAAAAAGAAAGAAAGAAAATCACTTTGTTACTGACAATTTATGCAAAACTTTCAAAAACTTCAAAACTTTCAAAAATACCCTAACCAAAAATATATAGGCTGCAGATATGAACCTTAGAGGAGTTTTGCAATGTATAAAACATAAAATGAATAAAATGTACTTTGAAGATGAAATAAGGCACATAAATCTATCCAAAATAAACCATATGTTCTACAATCTCTATATTAAAAAACAAAAAAAACACACAAATATACTTCTAGTGACATCACGCTGGGGGAAGGTTCTACGTGTATGTATATGGCAGAAAGTTCAACAGATACCTTGATGACACAATGCACACATTAGAAAACAGAAAAAAAAAGTTTTAAAATTGTCTGAAACTGATGAAAAAATACAAAATGGATTTAAACTCCACATTTTCAGGAGTTTGTGATCAAACTAAAAAGGTGAGAATGACTGCCGAGCTTCTGACTGTAATTTTATTTGAGAGAAACTTGTTTAACAGCAAAAATCAGATTACATGTTGTAGCTCTAGCGAAGTTTTTCACAGTCAGATTGTGTTAAAACAGAGATCAGATTAAAGTCTAATTTGAGTAACAGAAGTTCAGAGAGAGCAGAGCCTACAGTTAGCATCACACCCGCAGTGAATGTTGCTGCAAAGTATCTATAGCTGAAAGTCCTCAAAGTCATTGGAAAAGCAGATTCCCATGAGAACTTGTAACACAATTTAAAAACAAGTTTGTATCTTTTATTCCCCCGAATGCTGAGTCACTGACTGAAACCTTCACAAAAGCCATTAATCTTATTCTCAAACAAATCCCGCTGAAGGTTTTACACCAAAACAACAATCGATCCTCTGGGCAGGAAATCAAATAAAGCTGAGGTGTGAATTCAAAAATAATTTACTCTGAGGAAAACAAAAAAAAAAAGAATGGGAAATTAATATTTTAGCGTTTCAAATTCAGATCAAGTATTTTGTTTCACAAAGGACATAATGAGAAGTGAACAAAATGCAATGAAGTTAGACCACAAAACTCCAAAACTCTCAGTGAGAGATCTTCGTATTATTTTCAGACTTGGACATTCTATCTGTGTTTGCTTTTCCAGATTGCCAGAAGCTTGTATTAAAACTGAAGTTAACATAATCTTTGTAGTTGTCCCATGCTTTGAGCCTATGTGAGCTGGAGTAAGTATTTAAAACTAGTGATAGGCAATGCCAGTGGGTTTTGGTACTATGGTAAGTATCACTATTTTTGATCCGATACCGATACCAGTGCTTTGTATTAACATGTGATAAAGAATTTTACATTGGTGTACAGCTCAGTCCTTGTTAAATAGTGGGGGGATGCCCAGGGGGAATAAAATGTAATCGCACATCTACTACAACAGTTGGCAGTGACGCTCTCATTGTCAGAGTGTGCGTAGGGAGTATTAGTGCTATAATGTTGGGTTTTTTGCACCGAGTAAACGCACACAGCACAGGATTCACTGTGACTACGGTGGGAAACGAGGAAAGACCGCTGTGTTTACTGTCAGAGGTGGGGACTTGCAAGTTGTGACTTGGACTCGAGTCAGACTTTAGTCACTATTTTTAGGACTTGAGACTTGACTTGATAAAATGGACTAAGACTTGGGACTCGACTTGGACTTGAAGGTCAGTGACTTAAGACTTGACTCGGACTTGAGCCCTGTGACTTACTTATGTTTTGAGAAAATACTTTTCTCTTTACAGTTGATACATGTGGTGCTTAATTTTAAAGGAACAAACTGGAACATGTCCCTCCCACTTCTGTTTGTTACTATGGCAACAGCAACTGAAGTACTGTGAGATGGTATCCTCAAATGTACTACAGTAATATACAGTACAATGCAGTAAAACAGAGGGAACTGCATAGAACATGATCCTGTTTCAGTACAGACAAAATAACTGTTATTAAGCACTTTTAAATCTTAATTCTGTCCGTTCTGACCGTAACGATTCACACTAAGACCTTGTCAAGACATTTAAAAAGGAAACATTTGCATTTCTATAACTCTTATATAAATACTCATATATAAATACACCATGACTTTTTAAGTACAATTTAGTTTAAAATTCATATAAACTGAAAAATCTAAGCTACTTTGGTTTAAAGACTTGAAATGACTTGAAGCTCAAAGCAGATGACTTGGACTTGATTTGGACTTGCCTGTCTTTGACTTGGGACTTAACTCGGACTTGAGGTCAAAGCCTTGAGACTAAGGCTACGTTCAGACTGCAGGGCTTAATGCTCAATTCCGATTTTTTTGTGAAATCCGATGTTTTTGCGAGGTCGTTCACATTTCCAATTAAATGCGACTTGTCTGTGACTCCAGTGTGAACGGTAAACGGCCCGAAAGTGTCCCGCATGCACACTGGAGGACACGATGACGTCAACCCCATGCGTCAACCGCAGCGAGCGTGCTCTGTGTTTACGGAAGTTGTCCAAACATGGACGCGAGCATTGAGCACCTGGAGATTTTACAGTTCCGGTTTCCGCCTGCTTCAGCGCAGAATAGTGACGTTTGTCGCTTGTTGAGGACGTGTAGGTCGGATGGATGCGCTTTGGCCGTTCAGACTGAAGTCACATGTGAAAAGATCAGATATGTATCGGTTTCAGGACCACATATTCAAGTGGCCTGGGTCGCATTTGAAAAAATCGGATCTGTGCCGTTCAGACTGTCATTAAAAGATCAGATACAGGTCACATAGAAGCCAAAAATTCGGATTTGGGTCACTTCAGGCTGCAGTCTGAACGCAGCCTTACTTGAGACTTGCAAAACAATGACTTGGTCCCACCTCTGTTTACTGTGCATTAAAATGTTGTTAGAGGACAGCATGAAGCCAAATAAATTATGGCGTTGCTTAAAGACATTACACCCCAATCACGTTGATAAGTTGAGTTTTTTAGCGAAAACATGCTGAATATTGCCAACAATCATCCCCCTTTGTGAATGCTTCTTCAGTAAACCAGTCAGTTCTGTTAGCATCATATAAGGAGGTGTACGGAATAGCAGAGGAGTTGATACTGCCGAACTATAACACGGACATCATCTTTAAAGACGAGGAGGACGCAGGTGAGCACAGCGTGGAATACAGACGGACACAAGCTGCGTGTGTCCCGGTAGTCGCTTTAGAGACGCAACTAAAACGTTTGCTCTTGTATTTAGGCGACTGAAGGCGAGGGAGTGATTTGTCCACGTTTGGTAGAGGTTCTGTGGAGTGGGGGGCGTGAAATGTTTTCTTCTTCATAGCGGGGTGTAAAAGAAAATAACTGAGAAGCACTGGAGTATGGGATATCATAATTTTTACTCCACCCTACTTTGAACTGATCTCAGACTTAAATATATGAGCAGATATTTCAAAAAATGAATTCAAATCAGATTTAAAAAACAGGAAACTTAAATTAGGCTAAAAACTGAGCTTTAAACCATGTTATAATGCTGTTACTTCATTAAAAACATGCCTGGGGTTGTGTTTTGTTTCATTCACACATGTTTGCGTAATCCTTTATAAGTGTGTTTACATCTGTTGCAAATTGTGAAGCCATGAAGTGGTAGTTTTTAAGTTACTTTTACCTGTAGTTCAGTGGAGATTGGCAATTCCAAGGCTGAAATGGTCCAAATGATTCTAGTGAAGGTGTATGGAGTTGCACCACCATTATAAAACAATATTGGAACCACTATTCATATTACAGAAAAGAGCACTATGAATAATTCATAACGTTGGGTTTTATGACCACACCAGCCAGCTATTTCTCACTCCAAAATTTTTAAAACTTAAGGATCTGATAAGCTTCCAGAGCGCAAAAGTAATGTACAAGGCAAAAAGGAAAGAACTCCCAAAAACTGTTCAGAAACTTTTTATTGAAGGAGAAAGTATTATAATTTAAGGGGAATGCATCACTTTATAACGACCAGTCTGTACAACAAGGAAAAGTTTTTGTATTTCAGTTTGTGGGGTCAGAATTTGTAACTCTATGAATGATGAGCTCAAAAAATGCCCAAATATGAAAATGTTTAAACATAGATGTGAAGAAATGATTATAGCTATGTATGCAGAAGAAGGAATTTAAGTTTATTTGTTTATCTGAATGTAAACTATAACATATTTATTTTGTATCTGGAGTCATGTGACTTACTATAAGAGTCTGGTAGAAGCACATTATTGCTATAATGGGATTATAAAAGGGGGTGGGGGTAGCTAAGTGTTGCTTCTCCCCACTCCTTTTCAGAATGATTGATTTTTATTTTTATTTTATTTTTGGAGATTATATTTGTGACGAGCAATGTAAAATAATTGCCTTTATGTATCTGTTGATTACTGTATAATAGTGCAGTTTATCATTTATCATTTATCAAACATCGGAATAAACTTATCATTTATAAGAAAGAAAACACAGTAGAGCACTTTCTGTATTACCACATGACATCACAAAGTGGAATAGAGTGTTTTCTGTTTGAGAGAAAAACTAAACATGCAGGATTTGTGTGTTAAACATGTGTGAATGAAACGAAACACAACTCCCGGTATATTTGTGATGAGGAAACAACAATATAACAGATCAGAAAACAGCGTAGTATACGGGTCCTTTAAGTATTGATATTTTTTTAATTTTTCCAATACCTCAGTCAGTATCAACAGAGCGAGAACTTTGTATCGATTGGCTCATCACTATACAGAACATCAGGAGCCAACAGATGCGGCTCCATCTGGGTTGGACGCCAGAGGTGGGGAGTCAGAAGTAAATTCATGTTACTGGCAGCAAGTCCAAAGTCAGGTTCCAAAGTCCAAATCCTTTCTTCTTTGCAGTACAAGCAAAGCATTTGGTAAATTTTTTCCCATCTGGTGATTTTTTTTAAAGGGCCTATATTACTCTATTTTCTGAACTATGTTATAATGTTGTTTACCTGGAGTTGTGTTTTTGTTTTATTCACACATGTTTAACACACAAATCCTGCATATTTAGGCTGAGTTCTTCTCTAAAACAGATAACACTCCACCTTGTGATCTCATGCGTTAATACAGGAAGCACTTCTGTGTTTTTTAAACTCCATACACCTTCACTAGAATCATTTGGATTTAATTTCAGCCCTGAAATTGCCAATCTCTGCGGAAAAAACGGTAAAATGTAGTTGACATCACAAGGTGGAAAAGAGCATTTTGAGTTTGGAGATGTAGAAAAATGAATAAAAAAACTCAAACATGTGTGAATGAAAACAAAACACACTTCCATGTCAGTTTGGGTCAGTTTTGCTTAAGATTGGATCTTTTACTGAATGGTTTTGAAAAGTGGATTGTTTCTCAAGAGGAGCCTCCATTAGTCTCAAATCAAATGGCTGAAGTAGATTGTGAGATCATTGGTGCTCAAGTCGATATAGTCTCAGATTGAATTTGTTCTCAAGTCCTTTTAATGATGTGTCTCCACTGGCAGAATCTTTTATGTCATTCACTGCACAGACAAAAACACAAGACACTTTTCCCTTTATAATCAGTGACTGAAACCATGATCTGATGGAGTTTGAATCATATACTGTCAGACTGTACATCATTAAAATAAGCCTTAGAAATCCTGGTAAACCCCTCATTATTGTCTGAGCTAACAAAGCCTGTTTTCATGCTATATTCTCTAACATCTTTAACAAGGTCTGTACAAAATAAAGACCATCTGTTTGCCCACATCTGTACTTCAACTATAAAGTCAGAACTTTAGAAAAAAACATGAAAAACTATAATATGCTGATGTACCAGGGTTGGAAGGTAATGAAGTACAAAAGTAAAAGTAGTACAATACTGCGGTTTCTATGGATATGTCATTGCTCTGTCTGGAATGTTCCAGAGTATGACATTTACCTTACATGTATTAGATTTATGAGATTTACCTTACATTTATTCAATTACAGGTGGTTTTATAGCTCAGAAATACCTTCTTTCTGACTGAGTGGGGTCGCCTCTCCACAGATCTGACCTGTAAGCTGGTCTCGTTTGGGCTCAATGAAGACAGAAAGGTATAATGCCATACTGTGAAACATTCCAGACAAAGCAATAACATCTCCATGGAGGAAAGTATTTGACGGACAAACCACCAGAAAAGTTGCACAATGCACCTTCAAGTCAATTTTCCAGTGGATACTTTTTACTTTTACTTCATTACATTTGAGAGCACATATCTGTACTTTCTGCTCCACTACATTTTAGATGTGGACTGAAAAGTAAAAAGTAGTTTTCTTTATGGTTTGAGACATGCTGAAATGGCTGATATTTTTTTGCACATTTGAGTTAACATCCAAACAAAATACACAAAAAACTGAAAATTAAGAAATCAATTTAATCTTAAAATAAGATAAATTATTTAACAAAACCATGACATTTGATGCTTTAATATTCTAAAATTTCTGTAAAATACTTATAAAGAATATTTTTAAACAGGTCCAACAATTCTTTTACTTTTGCATTGTGTAACTTTTCTTGTGGAAGGTCTGTCAAATGCTTTTCTCTGTGGAGATGTTATTGCTTTATCTGGAATGGTTCACAGTATGGCATTAAACCTTTCTATCTTCATGGAGACCAAACCAAGCCAAGGTACAGGTAAAATCTGTTAAGAGACAGTCAGAATGCCTGTCTTTCTAAGTATTTTTTCTCTATAAAACCACTTGATGATAGACTCCCAAGCAAAAAGTTACATACATAGTGCACCTTAAGTAGTTTGTTTCATGTGATACTTTTACTTGAGTAATCTTTTGCCCTTGTATCTGTCCGTTTACTTACATAATTGAGTACTTTGTCCATCATGTTGTGTACACGCTCCAACAGTGGAGAAAATGCTGTGGCTGTGTTTTGTATTCATAGAATCCAAAGAGTACAGCCGTTATCTGTGTCTTTTTGTTCCTACTCTGATGTTGTACAGAGAGTGTGTGATAACTGCTTTTGTAATGAGTTCTGTTCAGTCAGACAAAGAGGCAAACCTTGTCTCTTGCACAGAATAGGTTCACAAGACCTTTTTGACCCTACATTCACTCTGTAGTTTCTATTGTAGTACTCTCTGTTATCTAGTTCTGGCCAAATGCCAAAACGTGTCACACAGTATGGAACTATACAGTGTGTGTGGTTGGAGGAACATAGAGGAAAAACAAAACATGGAAATGGATTTTTTGCTATTTTCAGCTCCCGGTGTGTATGGAAATATAGAGGGTGGTTTTTACAGATGGGAAAAATACATAGCTTTGTTTTTCTGGTCCACAGCGAGAGGGTAGGCTGATAACCTTGACATATGGATAATCTATCAGAATGGCTGTGTCTACACAAACAGAGCATTATGGAATTGTTATTGGGTTTTGCTTGCCTGGAATCCAGAACACACACTTCTCCAATACTTTACAAAGATGTGAGTCTGGTCACTGGTGAATCCTCATTTTGAGATGTGCATGATTGACTGGTGGATTAGCCAGTAGGGGAAATTGATCGCCTACCTCAATAGAAATGCAGCTGCTTATGAGGAAAAAAGATAAGAACAAATATCACAAGAGAGCGAAAAACAGAAGATTTCTGCAGAATCAATGAGCGAAGCATTAAACATTGTTCATCTGAGGTGAGAGACTTTAGATTTTATCCTTCATTTCACATATGTCACTGAAATGGAGCGCATGGGGACCAGGCTGATAAAAGGTATAAGGCATTAAAGATCACATATTATGCTAAACTGACCTTTTATAATTGCCCCTTTGTCAAAAACATACCTGGAATTGTATTTTGTTTTATTAATCCATTAAACCAAATTAATTTTCAGCATAACGTCACACCTCTGATAGTGAGGATAGCCTTGGTCAAACAATACAAACAACTCAAATATTGTGAACTTATTTGATAAGAAACAGAGTCAAGTGTGTGGCCATTGTCTTATTCTGTGTGTGCTGTACTTGGCCTGGAGCTTTGTGTGTGTCTGTATCTGTGTCTCAAGAAGCAATGAGCATGCCCCTTAGTGGAGCTTCAGCGGAGCTTCAGTAGAGCTTCAGTGGAGCGGAGCCTTAACAGCGGTGAGGTCTGGAGACAGGGCCAAGAGGTCAGCACCTGTCTTTCCACAGCCCACAAAAAGAACACTGCAAACTACTGGCTCGCAATATGAAGGAAGTCAGATTATAAAGTGCAGGTGTTAAAAGGTGAGCGGTAACTTTCTCTGGTGGAACGTCTGCCATCTGCTTGTCTCTACAGAAGTGCTTTTGTTTTTCCTGGAATGTTCCATAGTATGTCATTCAACAAAACTGTCTTGCATTTATTTAATTACAATATGTTCAGAAAACAACACCTGCTTGTTTCCATGTTTGCCATATTTTGCAACACTCCAGGTGAAGCATTAACATCCCTGTGGAGATAAGCAGGTGGCAAACCCTCCGTCAGAAAAGTTACATGCACCTTTAACTGTGTAAATGTTCATTAAAAAAACTCACAAAACATCACTCAAACCAGTGTTCAGATATTAAATATGGCAAAACCGTTTTGGAAAAAAATTCAATCTGCAATTTATGTTCAAATTCATGTTCAAAATTTAATAAAACCAAGGGTGTAGGTTTGCATGGGGATAGTGGGGGCATGTCACAACCAATATTTGGGGAAGACAAAATAGTCCCTACCAATATTTGCCATTTTATTTGAATAAACAAAAATATAAATTTATCCCAAGTGATGTCATTAGTGGTGCCAGGATCCTAAACTAGAGAAGCAGCAGGACAGTGCCAACACCTGAAGATGGCAGCTTGAACAGGCGTGAGTGAAGATGCTGCGCAACAAACTTTGAAAAACTTTTCAAAAGGAACTTACTTGGCTTCATCTTCAATTGAACTTGCCTTATAATGAGTTGGCACGGAAAAAGAGCAACTATCTCCACAGGTGCACCTCCCAAACGGAGCCCGACTCATGTGCCGTTAGCCACAGGACTCTATTGACAATATTCCATGGAAAAATGTATGAACCTCACAAATATCACCTCACAAATATCTCATCACCAACAAGGGAAATCCGCTACAAACTTCTACATCGCTGTTATCCGCTAAAGAATTATCTTAGGCTACATTCAGACTGCAGGGCTTAATGCTCAATTCCAATTTTTTTGTGAAATCCAATGTTTTTGCGAGGTCGTTCACATTTCCAATTAAATGCGACTTGTATGTGATCTCCAGTGTGAACATTAAACGTCCCAAAAGTGTCCCGCATGCTCACTGGAGGACACGACGACGTCAACCGCAGCGAGTGTGCTCTGTGTTTACGGAAGTTGTCCAAACATGGACAGGAGCATTGAGCATCTGGCGATTTTAAAGTTCCTCTCGTACCGGAGCCAGAACATGAACAACTTACTTCTTTTAAGGAGGAAATTGAGAAGGAGAAGGACGAGGTTTTTGGTCGTGGCGTTTTGTGGGGCAGTGGCAGCAACGTCCGTAATAAAGAACGTGTGGATGCGGAGACGTAGCCAAGAGTGGTGAGTGGCGCTGTGCTTCTCTTCAGTGACACGAAGTTCATTAACAATTTTCACCTACTTCAGCCCAGAATAGTGATGTTTGTTGCTTGTTGATAACGTGTAGGTCGGATGAATGCGCTTTGGCCGTTCAGACTGAAGTCACATGTCAAAAGATCGGATATGTATCGGCTTTAGGACCACATATCGAAGTGGTCTGGGTCGCATTTGAAAAAACCTGATCCGTGTCTTTCAGCCTGTCATAAAAAAAATCAGATAGAGGTCACATAGAGTAGCCTTAGAAGGGCAACGGACACAAACTGTACATTTTGCAAACTGAAAAATGATATCACCTCTCACTTATTTTGGACCTGGCCAGACTCTGAATTCATAAAACATAAACCAAAGCTGAGACCAAAACCTACGCCCTTGAATAAAACCACAAGAATCCAGAAGAATCCAGAACAAAGAAAGACATACTTAAATTAGCCAGGACCATGAATGCTTGTATTGATCAAGGCTCCTGAACATTTGTTGTTTAAATCCATTTTGTATTTTTTTTCTTGAGGTTCAGACTTTTAAAACTTTCTTGTAGATTGTGTCACCGTGGAAACTTCTGAACATTCTTAAACTGCTATAGAGTAATTCTCTCCAACAGCAATAATAATTTTCAAAGCTGCCATGTATCTGTCAATAAACTTCACCATCTACCTCCGCATCCCATTATCGTTAGAGTTGTGGAACCTAATAAAAAATTTGGTTGAATGATGCTATGACCCGACCTAGCCTCCACTTCTCGTCACCAACAAAACACATTACACCATTTAAACCAACTGAGTTTAAGCAGTGAGTGCATTAAGCTTGTGTTGTTCTCCACACAGCAGCGCCTATCAATAAATATGGAATGAGAAACGCAAAAGCCAGACTCTGAATAACACCGTTTCTCAATTCTCAAGACTAAACAAATTATTTATGGACACAATTTGCATGGGAACTATTCAATATGTAGCAGTTTGAAATGGGAGGAGTGGGAAGTTGGGAGACGAAGAGTTATGGGGAGGACTTACGACAGAGTTCTTTGCACACGTCCTCCTGTTGAACCGATGATTTCTCCAAGGGTGCAGAAGGTCTGACCCAGAAAGTCCTGCAGGAGAGAAGAAGATAGTGAAGGAAGATTTAATTGCGAGACGAGGTCAGACATGGCAAGGGCACAGGGACGCGTTGGTTAAATACAGAGTCTCATGGAGCAGTTGTAATGTGATGAAGTGATGAAATAATGACGGTTTAGGCATAGCAGGGGTGGATGGGTACAGTGAGCTGCAGCGTGGTGGAGGGGAGGTGTGGAGCTCTGAAATGTAAATGTTGGTTGGCTACTGTGACCTCTTCAGCCCACGTTGTTTGTGTAAGCATTTTTACAGACTATGTTAAAGGTGCACTGTGTAACTTTTTGCAGGGGTATATGCCACAAGCTTGATTTCATTTCATTGCTTTGCTTGGTATATGGAATCATGTGGACCAGGTCATGTCTGTGGAGAGGCAAAATTGCTCACATTAAGGCGATAAAGACACATACAAGAGACAGAATTCGCACATCAGTTACTTGAGACGGGTGCGTTGGAGGAGAGGGAGCAGCCCTAGAACACGGAGAAAAATCTCGAACACCGTCTTAATTGCAAAATGTAAGATTTATTAGGACAAACAGTGCAACGTTTCAGCACATGTTATAGCTTTGTCATCAGGTAAACAGCTGAAGACCTGATGAAGGCCTAGTGCTGAATCGTTGCACTGTTTGTCCTAATAAATCTTACATTTTGCAAGTAAGACGGTGTGCTGGATTTTTCTCTATGTAGTGATAAAAACACATGGAATTGAATTAATGAAACGTGGATATGCGCAAGATCATTGACCACAGAAGTTACCTAGTGCTCCTTTAAAACATAACAAAAATATGCAAAAACAAGTAGCACAACTGACTTGCCTACAGTATATTACACAAAATTGACTCTTGTGAGCTTTAATTCATGTTAAAATGTTCGCTACTTCCTCAAAAAAAAACATACCTGTAGCTGAGTTTTGTTTCATTCACACACGTCTGAGTAAATCGATTATTAGTCTTACATCTTCAAAGCTCAAAATGCCCTGTTGCACCGTGTGATGTCATGAAGAGGTATACAATGCCAATTCTACTGACTAAATTTCATCCAAATGATTCTAGTGAAGGTGTATATAGTTTAAAAACACACAGGAGCACTTCCTGTATTACCACATGACATCACAAGGTGGAACAGAGTGTTTTCTGTTTGAGAGAAGAACTCAGCCTAGTTGTGTGAATGAAACAAAACACAACTCCAGGTATGTTTGTGATGAGGAAACAGTATTACAAACAGAAAACAGCATAACATGGGCCCTTTAATTATCTAACATGGATAGTTGCAAGGTCATCCACCAGAAAAGTTACATATTGTCCCTTTAAAACATGACAAAAATATGCAAAAACTATAGTACACTTTAAAAATGTCTCGCATCAGAACATTACCAGAACTTTACCAACTACAGTTTGATTTTCATTTCCACAGACAGGGAGATATAAGGAGACATAATATTCCTTAATGTTTTTCAGATGCTCCAGATAAGATACATCAGATATTTTTCCATCAGTTATTTATTTTAACTTAATGGTCTTGGTTGAGATGCAAGTATCACACACAAAGTGAATGGGCTGTAAAGTAATTCATTTCAAGTTTCATTTCATTTCATATACTCCTGCAGTTTTAAAAGCAGCAGACCTATTCTTCAAAATAGACTTTTCAGAGCTTTTAAAAATGTTATAGTTGTTTCCTCTCACCATTTACACTCTCCAAGTTGTATTTGGAGTGATTCGTGCTTGTTTGAGTAATCCTTGATCGCTATTTTCAAGACGCCATATTGCCGTTTAATCCTTGTTTTCACCGGCATATCGCCCACTGCTATGTACTAACTTTCTCCAAATTTATTTTCGTAATCTGTGATACACATAGGATTTGGATGCTTTCCGTAGCCATTTTGGTACAAATGAAAAAAATTTAAAAATAAATCTGCTGCTTGCTTGTGTATAGGTCTTTTTAAAATAGTTTTCTTATATTATATGATCAGTGTTGGGAGTAATGTGTTATAAAAGTAACGAACGAAAGGACCGGTTCAGAGCTTCGCGCCACATGGGGCTAAAAACACAGTTGATGCCTGATCGCGCTTTACGGACACTCTGCTCCAAGGGCTCGGGGTTCTCTCAGGGGAGGTCCTAGATTCCAAGTCCTAGTCCAAGATTAGTCTTACTTTGGTCCTGGTTTAGACCTGGATTAGACCTGGTTTAGACGTGATTCAGTCCTGGTTCAGTCCTGGTTCAGCTCTGGTTTAGATCTGGTTCAGTCCTGGTTCAGCTCTGGTTTAGTCCTGGTTCAGACCTGGATTAGACCTGGTTTAGACCTGGTTTAGACCTGGTTCAGTCCTGGTTTAGTCCTGGTTTAGGCCTGTTTAGACCTGGTTTAGACCTGGTTTAGACCTGGTTCAGTCCTGGTTTAGATCTGATTTAGACCTGGTTCAGTCCTGGTTCAGTCCTGGTTCAGCTCTGGTTTAGTCCTAGTTTAGATCTGGTTCAGCTCTGGTTTAGTCCTAGTTTAGATCTGGTTCAGTGCTGGTTTAGCTCTGGTTCAGTCCCGGTTCAGTCCTGGTTCAGTCCTGGTTCAGTCCTGGTTCAGTCCTGGTTTAGATCTGATTTAGACCTGGTTCAGTCCTGGTTCAGTCCTGGTTCAGCTCTGGTTTAGTCCTAGTTTAGATCTGGTTCAGTCCTGGTTTAGCTCTGGTTCAGTCCCAGTTCAGTCCTGGTTCAGACCTGGTTTAGACCTGGTTTAGTCCTGGTTTAGACCTGGTTTAGTCCTGGTTTAGTCCTGGTTTAGTCCTGGTTTAGTCCTGGTTTAGTTTAGACCTGGTTTAGACCTGGTTTAGTCCTGGTTTAGTCCTGGTTCAATCCTCCTGGTTCAGTCCATATAGGGCGCAAAAGTTTGACAAATAACAATCAGCGAGTGAAGATGCCAATCAGCAACACTTATTTTGGTGGGAGTAACTTAAAAGTGCGGTCAATAGTCGTGTAATGTCTTACATTTTAAACACAGTAATGTTGTAATGTAACAAATTACTTTGAAATTACAGTAACAAGTAATGAATAACAGTTGAATTACAGTTTTGAAGTAACTTGCCCAACAGTGTATATGATCACCTACTGCATCATTACCCCAAATCATCATAAATCTATCTTTACTTTGAATAATTTCCATTTATTGGATATTTTGTGCTCCTTTTGTATCTGTAATTTCACTTTGGGAGAACAGCGCCCCTTCCTTTGTCAATACTTGATTTGTACCTGCCAATCAAACCAAGCTTCAGCCAATCAGGCGCAATCCAATAACGATTACTGTCTCCTTTGATCACATGGGCGGAGCTTATGGTATAAAGATAGTAGACTATATCGATCAGTCAGACAATCATTACTGCTACTGTTGCAGGCTACTCTTTCTCTTATAAAGTGATTTAAGTGTCCCCAGTCATTCACACATGTCCAAAATATTGACATAGATTTGAGCCGCTCGCACTGTGGCATATTCCCCCATCTTGAAATCTGTCAGGACACATAATCAGAAGCTTGTTTGATTGCATTTACCGCAGGCTTGGACATGCACGACTGCGTGCCAATAATGACTTGTTACCAGGCCAAATTGATCCTTTTCCAACAATGCTCCAGTTCTGACAGAAATTGTATGCTTGTGTCGTAAAATTACTTAAAACATAACCAGTGGTCCAGATTATGCACAGAATGAAAGGATCTATATTATGTTTTCTGAAAATGTGCCCAGAGTTGTGTTTTGTTTCATTCACATATTTAACACAAAATCCCTGCCTAATTAAGGCTGTATTCGTCTTTGAAACTGAAAACATTGAAAATACAGCAGGTCCACCGTGTTCTTAAATTCTGACAATTTCAGATTTGGAATTGCTGCTACTGAACAAAACGTAAAAGGCAGTTTATGTTACTGTGTTCTTTTTTCAGTAAAAGTTACCCGTTTACTTGAAAACTACTATCATTCAGCTCTTCTTATTTCTGAACATACAAACAACCTGGAGAAAAATATAGAACTGCAGGATCTAATAAACATGAGAATGAAACAAAATTATCTTACAATTTTTCCATGAAGTAACTACATCACAAGTTATTAGTGAAAATGCACTATGTAACTTTTTAGTTTGAGTTTTATTATTTTCTTTCTATGCCCTTGGATAATACAGCACATTAATTCACACATTATGAAACTTAATATGGCATTTTAATGTTTGTAACTGTCCTTGAGGAGCACTTGATTTTTATGTTTTTTTTTTACTAGAAAAAGAACCACTGATATATTCCGATCTCAAGTCTTATTATTGCTTTACCTGGAATGTTCCACAGTATAGCAACTGATGTATCGCACATATTGAATTTTTCTTGCAAAAAATAGACATGGAAATACAAGCATTGTTCCTGTGAGCAGATGCCACCTCTCCACAGATCTGTCTTGCAACATGGCCTAGTGATACCACCTGGTTGTCTTCATTGAGAGTTAAAGTTACAGGTCCTATACTATGCAAAATTGAGTCTTGTGAGCTTTAAACTGTGTTAGAATATTGTTACCTCCTCAAAAGCATATCTGGAGTTGTGTTTTGTTTCATTTCCACATATTTGACACCTTGACATGAAGACAGTGGCGGAGTCAGGAATTTGGGGGGCCCAGGAGAACTTGAGTTTGGGGCCCTCATTATAATGTGTCATTGTTTTGTTTACATTTACATGTATTTTTGTTTTGTTTTCTGCAACTCAGGTTTTAGTTGAGAGCAATTCCAAGTTTTAGCACCACCCAAATGCCTAATGGTGCATGGATTGCTGAATGCAAGTTGGAAACAGTGTGAAAGAGTGTTTTTAGTTTTTAAAATGTGTCAAACATGCGTGAATGAAACAAAACACAACTCCAGGTTTGTTTGTGATGAGGAAACAACATTATAACATACAGTAGATCAGAAAATAGCGTAATATGAGTCTTTTAAATGCCATGTGGAACATTCCTGACACACTTACAACACATGGAGCATTTTAATAACTTCAAGACTATTCTAAAATTCCTCTTCATGTAAATCCAAACACAAGTGGGGTCTGTCTTAAAATGTAAAGATTAAAAATTAAACACACAAGTTAGTGAATCTTTTATACAGACTGGGATGCTGACAATCGGCTTGAGTCTGATTGGTCATGTCCCATTTGTGATTATACAACTTTAAGCCGTTGTATGTGGCAGCTGTTGGCTCGTGCATTCATTCATCATACAGTATAATGAGGCTATGGGCTCCCAGGAGACAACCCCACCAAGCCAACCTTCAAAGCCTGAAATGAGGAGCAGCAATGGGCTTCATACATAAGAGAATATACATGAGAGAGCAGCCAGCACAAATTAAACACCAAAAAGAACTCTGGTTTAAGATTTGATAACATTTGAGAAGTTATTATAGATCACGCTGATGTGGTAAAATGTCAAAGTCACTATCTCAAATGTGTTTAGAAGGTTCAGGAAAACTTTATATGATCAGCAACATTTATTTAAAAGGTCCTACATTACGCAGCATTTACTCTTGTGAACTTTAAGCCTTGTTAGAATGTTCTTACCGCTTCAAAAATGTACATGGATTTGTGTTTTATTTCATTCACACATGTTTGACTCAAAATGCTCCATTATACCTTATAGTTTTCATGTTAGCAGCTACATTTTACATTTTGTTCAGTAGAAATTGGCAAGTCCAGGGCTGAAATTATCCAAATGATTCTACTGAAGGTGTATAGAGTTTAAAAACACAGTGGAGCACTTCCTGTATTACCACATGGCATTACAAGGTGGGGTGTTTTATGATAGAGAGAAGACCTTAAGACTAAATGTGCAGGGTTTGTGTGTTGAATGAAACAAAAAACAACTCCAAATATGTTTGTGATGGAAACATTATAACACAGATCAGAAAATTGCATATTTTGGACCCTATAATTGTTTTAGCCAAAATATAATATAACTTTGTGGAGGACAACTTGATTTGACTCACAGAAGAAGATTACACACCCTTCATGTTTTCAGAAATAAGTGGTTGAATGATAAATAGACATCTGCCCAGGAACACCTCTCCAGGAAGCCATCAGTTTCAGAAGCAGATGCTGGGCCATGCTGGAGGTGAGGGAACAGCTGCTCTACTCTGAGCTCCCTCTGAGAGACAGAGGTCCAAGACACAACCACACCACCAGAGCAACAAGGTCAAAGACTGTTGTGTATTAAAGGGCCCATATTACGCCATTTTCAAATCTGTTAGATCTGTTTCTCCATCAAAAACATACCTGGAGTTTGTGTTTTCTTTCATTCACATGTTTAACACATACATCCTGTGCTTCACTGTGTTTTAAACTCCATACACCTTCACCTGAATCATTTAATTTGGATGGTTTCAGTTTTGGAATTGCCCATTTCTTCTGAACAAAAGACAAAAAGTAGCTGTTAACATGAAAACTACAGCTTCATAACATCACAAGGTCAAACAGAGCATTTTGAGCTTTGGAGATGCAGACAGACTAATAATGCAGTGTTGCTCAAACATGTGTGAATGAAACAAAACACAACTCCAGGTATATAGGTAGGTATTCTGAGGTAACAACATTCTAACATGAAAAAGCTCACAGGAGTCGGTTCTGTGTGATATAGGACTTTTAAACCGACTCAAATCAAGCACAAAATCAGTTTCTCTTTGAATGACAAGTTCAAAAGTGTGTTGTGCAGCCCATTTTGTGGACGCTCTAACAAAAGAATCTACAATAGGGTGCATGATTGACACAGAAGTCTGAATGGTGTGTTCAGAAACTAGATTTAATTCTAGACATAGTACACTGTCAGCTGTCTTACTCCTGTAATAAATCAGTCAGTTTTACAGTTTTGTAACAGAGTTTGAAGGTCCTGCTCCCCCACTTACTGCCTCTACATGTATCAGGATTGCTACCCCAACAGTCCAAGCTGAACTTTTAAAGGTGCACTCTTGTTTTCTATTGATATGTCATTGCTCTGCCTGGAATGTTCCACAGTATGACATTAAACAACTCCATCTTACATTTATTCAATTGCAAGTGGTTTTATAGCTCGAAAACACGTAGAAAAACATTGATTCTGATTATGAGCGGCATTGCCTCTCCAAAGATCTGACCTTTAACTTGGTCTGGTTTGGGCTCCATGAAGATATAAAGGTTTAATGTCATACTGTGAAACATTTTGGACAAAGCAATAACATCTCCATGAAGAGAAGAATTGGACAGATCTTCCCCCAGAAAAGTTACACAATGCCCCTTCAAACAAGAGACCAAAAGCTACTAAACAAATAAACTTCCAACAAATGTGATCAAAAGCTGCCATAGAGTCTAGGGATGCACCGATACTGACACTAGTATTGAATATCCGTGCAGATCAAGGAAAATTTGCAGTATCAGGTATCAGTTCCATGAGTTTGGTTCAGACGATATCCTGGTTGGACTCTTTACTGACTGATGTAGACCCAGGATGTCTCAAGATGTTTGAACTTTAAACGTGCATTTTTCTGGTGGAGATTCTCTTACCTATTTTCTTTCTCCATTAAGATGTTATTGCTTTGCCTGGAAGGTTCCATAGTACGACACTAAACATATCCATCTAGCATTTATTCATTACAGTATATGCTCAAAAATACAATAAATCCTCCTGTTAATAAAGGCGATAATGAGATCTCAACTGTAATGTAGCGTAGTACTGTAACCCATTGTTTCCCAAAGACTGGGTCACGACTCTCAGGTGGGTCGCAAGAGATTTTTTTTGGGTCGCCTTGTCACATAGGTCTGTCTGCAATATACATTTATATACATCTCTGCGTACCCCCTGCTCCTCAGTTTTTTGGCAGCACCACCTTGCCTTAACAAATTTCTGTGGGAAACACTGATTACTGTTTTTCATTGCATAAAACCTGAGTAATACTAAATGTTAAAGACCTCGCTCACTCAGTCAACAATAAAATATCCTCATTAATGTTCAATAATAGTCTCAAATGTATTTAGTGATTTACGAATAACATCTATTAACTTGGGTCGCGAAGATTTGTGACTTTAAAAATATGGGTCCCCAGAAAAAGTTTGGGAAACACTGCTGTAATCTGCTTGTCTTCCTCATGACAGATAGGTTTAATCTATACTGTGGAACATTCTAGACAAAGCAATAGCATTTCCATGGAGACAAGCAGGTGGCAGACCCTCCACTACAAAAGTTACACAGTGCACCTTTAATATCAGATATCAGCAGATACTTAAATGATATGGTATTGATAACTGTATAGAAGAACTCCAAAGCCTGGATCAGTGCATCCCTACAGACTGCCATGGTTAGCGCTTTGTTTTGGTCAATTCTCCAGCTGACATTAAGTGCCTTCTGGTGGATATTTAACAGCCTTGACATTAGAAACAGTTGGAAGCATATATTCAGACACAATACTACGCTTGGAACAAACAGATCTGTTTACACATACAATTGAGCAGAAATGAGCCTTATGGTCTAATTTTGTCATGGCAGGGCAGCCAACTGGCACAAAACTAAAGTTGTGCGAGCAAACTGTATTTTCAAATATTCAGCTTGCTTCACTTCTAAATGTTACCTTTTGTTTCTAGTCATGGGGTTTTTGGCTTTGGGATCTGTTCATTTCAAAGAGCCGTTCAGAAGACTGGCACTTTTAATATTTATGTATGAGATGTTTTATGTTTGTATGTATGACAGAAGCCAATGTGGGAACTAATTTTAAAGCTTTAAAGATGCATTGTGTAACTTTTCTGTAGGGTCCGTCACCTACCTGGAATGTTCCACAGTGTGACATTCAACAGCTCTACACCACATTTATTGATTTACATGTGGTTTTATAGCTCAAAAATACCTAGAAAAACTGGCATTCTGACTGTGAGCGGGGTCGCCTCTCCACAGATTTGACCTGTAACTTGGTCTGGTTTGGTCTCCATGAAGATAGAAAGGTTTAATACTATGTGTGAAACATTCCAGACAAAGCAATAACAATTCCTCAGAGAAAAGCATTTGTACGTCCATCAGAAAAGTTACATATTTGACATGATATTTGTGTTATTCAGTGTTAATCAGTATAACAATCATAAAAACGATAAAGTAAAAGATTAGCTCCTTTTAAAAAACAATCTGATCCCAACCATTCTCATTAAGGAGTCGCTCAGGAACCACTCACAACAGTTTTCAAAATTAAGAGTCTGACTGGTTCGTGGTTGGAAAATTAAGTTATACATGCAAATTATAACACCATCATGTCGTGAACGCCCCATGTGGTTAAAACATAATTCTCCAGTGATGTTACTATGTTAAATTGAGTTTAGAGAGTGCTGTGAAATCAACAGGGATCCTGATCGTACTAATGCTGCCATTAAAGTTTGATTAAACCTGTATCTTATGTTATTGCTGTTCCACTTTGCATAAGAGCTTCGGTTATGGTTCTGTCTCACCTCTGTTAGCCCACACTCTCCAAAGCCGGTCACGCTGCTCCTTCAGGGTTGCATAAATCACGTACTTCTTCGCCCATTGATTATTTTTAAAGAGCCCTCGATGCCCATGATGAACGCTACCTGAGGCCATTTTTCAATTCATTCCACGCTTTTGTTTTGTTTGAGTAAATATTCTAGACTTTCTTACAGCTGCCCACCCATAACAAAATGTAATATGGCAAGAAATGTTCTGAGAGTGTTAATGACTTTCAAGCATCTGCCCTATAATGAAGATGTGTCCAACTAGAGGCGTTTGAATGCGGAGGCAGACTGAGCACAGCATTTGCAGGTCAGATCTGTGGAGAGGCAACCCCACTTACAAGATTTTCAGGGTAAAAAACATTTTAAACTTAATAAGGGCAAGGTATATAAGTTTAATGCCATACTGTGAAACACTCTAGGACAAGCAATAACTTTATAATTTAGGTCAGACATGTCAAACTCAGGCCCAAAATTTGGCCTGCGATATAATTATATTTGGCCAGCAAGATCATATCAAATACGTATTAGAGCTGGCCCGCTGGGCACAGATAGGCTATAGAGACATTATTTATTTAACATGTTGTTACTATTTTATATTATGCTTGTTCTGGATTTAATGTTTAAGCAAAACTATTATTAAACCTTTATTTTAATAAGAAAAAGTTTAACATTATATCTCGAAAGAAGAGAAAACATGCAGATGTTGTTGAACATTTTCAATAAATATTTAGTTTGACTCACGACTTAGTCCCAGTTTTTAATTTTGACCCTCTGTGAATTTGAGTTTGACACCCTTGACTCAGGTGGTGGACTCTCTACTAGAAAAATTACAAAGTGATCCTTTAACATTTGGAAAACTGCAATAACTAAATAATAACAATACTCTGAATACCATTTACGCCTCTGGTCTTTGTTATTGTACTGACTATTGTACAGACTGCTGTGCCCAAATCATATCCCTTGTGGATCAATAAAGTTTGTCTAAGTTGAACTCTACTAGTACAACAACATCTATTTCACAACATGTTTGGAGCGGTCTACAGACTGGATTTTATACATAAGACAGGGTAATTAGCCATGTTTGCAATTAGTTTCTTGCAACCATTCAAATTGCAGTTCAGATTGAATTGCCATCTGGCTGCTTGGTAAATGATAAAATTCTAGATTGCTGTGGGATGAGGAGTTGGTACAACTACAGCTGCACACTGTTGTAGAATACCGACTTTGTTCTGGATTTGTAGGTTGTCCCTGAGTTCATGTTAAAATGAATGTAAACAAACAATACAATGAGAAAAGCAGCTGGGGGAGCATGGCAGCAGCATTTTTAATGCCCTGGATCTTGCTTGATAAAAAAGTGAGAAGGAAATCACAAACACATGAGCCATAAATCAAGCGCTGCCAAAACGAAAGGATCACCGTTGAGATCTATGGAAAATACGATGATGGATACATGCAATACAGGGCTCACGGGTACAATCGGTTAGCTTACCTTCTGCTCACATGATTGAGTTTGTGCAGAGGGGAAAGATAAATAGTGGTTAGATAACACCAATGTGGAATAACTCTAAGGTTTTCTATTTATAGCAACAACTACACAGACAAAGTATAAAGTGAAAAGTAGTAAAATAACTTTCCATGATAACATTATCTTGAATGAATTTATTGTTTGTTTGGTTTTTTTTTATGTTAGGTGCTTGGAATTTTCACCACTCATATAGGCTTGAATAACAATCCTTATCAGTAGCTGATTATGTATATTAATGTTGTCTTCTTAGTAGAATAAGAAGATGAAAGTTATCACCGAAACACGCCTACGAAATACACCATTTGTATGTATTCTGTCTTATTTAGAAGATCAGCCAACTTATTATGACACATTATCACATTTGTTGTAATATTGCTAGTACTATTTATCTATTAGTAGTAGTAGTATTTTAATGCTTCAATTTCTGCATATTTTAGCAGTAACTGTGCCATACGTACGTATTTGGAAATGTTACAACTCCTGGAGTCCACGTTGTATCTGCAAAAAATAACAGAATAAATAAGTGAAGGCCTCCCAGGAGAATAAACACCACATCCCCCTTTCTCCTTCCATATTGGTCTCTTTTAAAGTTCTTTTCTGGCAGCAGGGGAATCATATCATCAGATCATATAGCTTAGTGCACATATGCCTATTTTGGTTTTCAACAGCACAAACTTGTAACTGAGACAATCATTTCAGAAGGCCCAGTGCCTTTTGGTACAGATATCCAATATTTGATACATATTGTATGAGCTAAATCTAGGCCAAGCCTTCATTGGTTTAACCCCTGAAGATCCTTTAGTGATGGTCAGTTTTACAGTAATGAAACAGCTCATGTTATTTATGCAGCTCAGTGGGACAGGAGTCAGACAGATCTGCATTCACAGAGCACTTGAGCAGCAGCAGGTGGGGAGACTCTGGCAGGTGTGTGATATTAGAGTTATGCTCATTAGAATCACAAGAGTTTGTGCGTCTGTAATTTGTTTAGAAGCTGCTTCACGCTCGCTAAATTGTTGCTATGGACCTCCCTGAACCAGCAGCACATTTGTGTTTCTTGATTATGGCTCTGGAGACGCCTGGCTGATTTTCTCTATTGATTCAAGAGAAAGGTGGATGAAAAGAATGGCCGAGGCGTAACACTGGGTCTAATTTAATCAGTGCAAGGGGCCTACGTTAAGTGTCCTTGCTGGAATCTTCTTGTGTGATTGAAAATCCTGGTATCTAAATTTAGCTTAGATTGGTCTGTTCATTTATCTTAATGGAGCAAAATTACCTCTTCACCTCGGTGAAGACCTGCAGAGACCGGAATTATTCAAATGTAATCAAGGCTAAGGCAGCGAGACCTGTTGTCGCGACTGTTTCCTGAGAATAACAGATGAATGAAGACTATGGGGTACTCACACATCGAATCTGAGGTTCTGTTTCTCTTCGAAGAAGAAATCCAGGACAAACTTCCTGACAAAGTCTGGGTTCCGTGTGTTATCGATCACTTCTGTCCGGCCGAACTGCAAGAGCACAAGTAAACAGGTGAACTCAGTGATGGATGAGTGAATAAATGTAATGCAGCCAAAAGGACAAAGTCTGAATTATATTCATGAGATTCAGCAGCAGCCCTTATTACCACTATAACATTTCACACCAAAAGAGTCTTTTCTAAAGATATGAGGTTTCTATTACACTGGGGTTCATGTGCCAAGTAAAGACCAAGGGAGTCCCAGGAGAAATCAGCCCTCTTTCAGAATCCCAGCCTGCCCCAGCAGCCTCTCGGCCCGTCCCAGGCTGTCCGGGCCTGTCCCCTCCTGGACCTCCTGTCTCTCCATCTCTCAGACAATCACAGTGTAATCCACAGTACGGTGCGCCCCGACAGCACAGCGTAATGAGCTATTGATCTGAACAGTGCCTCAGCACAGCCGGCACAGCTCAGCCCTGTCTTTAGTGCCCAGCACACATAATCCAGGCTATCAAGTGCGTCCCCAGCCTATCCATTACCAGGCCTCAGAGGAGAGCAGCGGACCTTACCTGTGTATCGACCACTGGCAAATTCCCCGGATACTTCCAGCGCATGTTTCTATTCTGGTGTGGAGGACTGAGGTGTGAAACTCACTCAGGCTGATTGGTTAATAGGTGTTGTGTGATGTGCTGGAGGTTAGACGAGTGTTACAATTGTTAGAAGGGCCAATGTATTCGCTGCTGCCAGAGAAAGCCAGAAACACTCATCTCCACTTGATCTTTTTCAAAAGGCAAAACTACAGCTCCATCCACCAACTGTCAACTGAACTCATCTTATATGACACTGCTCTTTATGACCATTTAAATATCTAAGAGTGTGTCACCTGTCCACCCCAGCCCAAAGGTCCTTAACTGTAATATTCTCACCACTCCACCTCTGTAGCACACACTGACAAAACTCTGCTTGGTGCTACTATACTTAGCTGCTGTCAATAAAAAGCAGCATCTAAAGGCACAGGTACAAAGCATGGTCTGATCAAAGAGCTGTCGTACAGAGGTGTACACTGCACTGAAGTTTCTGTTCACTGATGATCACGACGACGCAAAGAACTGGTCCACATCAGGGGGCCTTTCTTCTCAGCATCAGATGAATATTGTTCTGTGTGCAGTAATAGCAATATCATTTGGTTTCTTTCAATCTTTTAAGACATTTGGTAAAGGGTCACAGTTATATAACACTTTTTCAAAGTCCAATGTGCTCAACACACTCAAACCCACTGACACAATCATACACCAGTGCAGTGTATACAGACACTAGGGGTGTGGGCTTTAGGTGTTTTGCTCAAGGACGCAACAGTATGCATCTTTTGGGAGCTGGGATCAAACCACCTGCCTGTTGTCAGTGGAAATTACACTACCAGTCAAAGTTTCACTGTTTGGAATGATGTACCCATGGAAAAAAAATAAATAAATAAAAAAAGCATGCATGTTTTTTTTGTTTTTGTTTTTTTTCCCAATTATTTTGACTGATGGTGTATCTTTACTAACTTTGCTAACAGCATGAGTGGGATTTCAGTGGATAAACAGTGACTATAGCTATAGCTAAAGAAGGACTTTATTTTTATACACTGTTTGGGGTTTGTTTAATCCCTCCTATTATATAATCTAAACTCAGATCTCAGAGTATTCCAGATGGGTGCTCCAGATAAAGTGGCTCATTGAGATCTAGAGAAGAGTTCATACTTTTAAATCTGAGTCACTCTACAATTTTTCATCAGATTTTAAGAAAATTTTAGGTTACACAAACCATTTTTAAACCTGGTCACTACCCTGACTCTGTGCTGTGGCGTGTATAGGAAGATAGAAGCTGCAATCATTTTCTCGTGACATGACTGAGAATCGTACAGTCACAGGGATTTCTGACATGTTCAATATTTGTTGAAGAGTTCAAGCGCTGCTGAAGATTAAAAGGTCCCGTTACACAAAATGGATTCCCGTGAGCTTTAAGCCATGTTGCTACCTCCATAAAAACATACCCAGGGTTGTCTTTTGTTTCATTCACACATATTGGAGTAATCCTTTCAAAACTCCCCCTTGTGATGTCATGAAGTGGCAATTTTCAAGTTAACAGCTACCTTTTTTACCTTTTGTTCAGTAAAGTTTGGAAATTCAAGGGCTGAAATCATCCACATGATTCGAGTGAAGTGGTACAGAGTTTATTATTCCCATTTGAAAGAACAGGATTTATGTGTTCATTATGTGTGAATGAAACAAAACACGACACCAGGTATGTTTGTGATGAGGAAACAACATTATAACAGATCCAAAATATACGTAATATGGGCCCTTTTAACAGTAATGAAGATCTGTAGGGGGCAGTATACAGTCTGAATGGATCGGGGCATGGAGGTGAAGTGGAACAGCATGATTGTGTGTGTTATGTCTTCCTGAATGAATCACTGCATTCACCAAAGTCAAAGAAGTTCCGTGCAGCAAATTTCAACGACAAACAACAAACTGTGAACCTGCAGACCATGAACTAAAAATCAAACAAACCCTGTCCTAGGGGTTGGGATGATTCTTTGCTCAGAATCCTAAATCATTTTAAAGGTCCTATATTATGCAGAGTTGATGCTTGGTGAGCTTTAAGCCATCTTAGAATGCTGTTACCTCTTCAAAAACATGCCGTTGTGTTTTGATTCATTCATTACTCTTTATTAATAGTTTGCCTACATCTCCAAAGCTCAAAATGCTCTCTTCCACCTTGTGATGTTATGAAGCTGTAGTCTTCAATTAAGCAGCTACTTTTTTAGATTTTGTTCAGTAGAGATTAGTAATTCCAGGACTGAAATCATCCAAATAATTCTAGTGAAGATGTATGGACACTGAATTACTTCCTATATCACATCACAGGGTGTTTTTTTCCGTTTGAGAGAAGACTTGAAAGATGCAGGATTTGTGAGTTAACCCTGTGTGAATGAAACAAAACACAACTCCAGGTATATTTGTGATGAGGAAACATTATAACATAAAGAAATATTGTAATATGTGCCCTTTAAATATTAAATAAAAGCACATTTCTTCATTTTATGGATTTTGAATTCAGTTATCCAGGTTTGTAGGATTGCAATATCAACACACACCTCACTTTTTTTATTCCAGTTTTCACCCTCTACACAAAAACGCAATTATATAACAGCTCTGACCTTTCTGTCAGATAGACAATGTGGGGCTATGATTTATGGCATCAAAAATATTGATTGTACAAAATGGATTGCAGACTTTTGACAGTATTTAGCGGTATTGATCCATGGTGGCGTTTTCGTTGAGGTACATGTTTGCAATAATTATCACCAAACCCAGCTGGCCACATGAACAGAGCTTCACAATGTATATGTTTACTACTTTCCACATTTGATATACAGATGACATCAAATATATGAAGTAAGATATATGGAGTTATTTAGTAAAGAAAATAAGTAAAGCTGCATTGTCACTTTTCTGGTGGAGGGTCCATCAAATGCTTTTCTCCATGGAGATGTTATTGCTTTGTCTGGAATGTTTCACAGTATGGCATTAAACCTTTCTATCTTCATGGAGAACAAGCCAGGCCAAATTACAGGTCAGATTCTGTGGAGAGGCGACCCCACCAGCAGAATGCCTGTTTTTCTAGATATTTTTGAGCTATAACATCACCTGAAGTTGTATACATGTAAGTTAGAGCTGTTCAGTGTCATACTGTGGAACATTGCAGGCAGAGCAATGACATATGTCCATAGAAACAAACAGGTGATGGATCCTCACCCAGAAAGGTTACAAAAGGCACCTTGAAATAACTCTGCTACCGTATTTTTCGGACTATAAGTCACACTTTTTTTCATGGTTTGGGTGGTTCTGCGATATGTTACAATTTTCACACTGACAGCCGTGAGAAGGCGCTCTACTCTTGTGTGTCAGTATCTGCTACTCCAGTTACTCCTGTACCACTGTCACTTTACTCTACTGCACATGTCTCCTGCAGAAAGAACCGCTGTCCTGTCTGGTATCATGTCAGTCATTTGCACCATTACTTCAGTACCACTGAAAATTTAAAATTTAAGTGACTTCAGTGACAACCGAAACAATCCTGTAGGGATTCAGAAAGGCCGGGATAATTCTAACTGGAACTGATGCTGAGTCTAATGACAGCTACATAGAAGAGGAAGCAGCGCTCTGTTTCCCACCAGAGGTCGCGGAGTTACTCAAAAGTGACACCGAGGATAAAGAATTCAGTGAAATTAGAGGTTTAGAGTGAGATGGAGTTTGGTAAACGTGTTCTGTTTTTTATGCTCTAGTTATCTGAATAACTGTTCATATGTGACGTTAACAGTCTGTTGTTCTCTCTTCTATTGTTATTACTACAACTTTCATTTCAAGATGCAAGTTGTAGTGAAATGTCGGTTCCTGGTCTCTTACTTTCTAAAATAAATTTCTCCCAAAAAGTGTGACTTATAGTCTGGTGCATTTTTTGGCTTGTGTGACTTAAACTCCAGAACGACTTATAGTCCAAAAAATACTGTAAAGATTTTTCGAGTAAACAAAGGGGGCTAATTTGAGGATTTGGTTATAAAATATGCTATATAATTCCGCATAGATCTTACTTCCTAAATTTGATGCCTTCTGTATTTACATAGAAAGTAGTAAACATAGAAAAAAAAAAAAAACAATGAATGAGATGGCGAGACCAAACTTTTGACTGGTGCTGTAGATGTATTTGTTTTCGTAACAGCACCTCTATGCTCGACTGCCTTGTGTCGCCTTCCCCTGTGAGAGATTAGCTTTCATCTTGTTTGAGCATTGAAATTGGAGTTTTCCATAACTGCACGACACAATAGGTGTATTAGCAGAATGCATTGTGAGTGGCTCTTTTGTGGAGATTTGTTCACCCTCGCAACGTAGCGCGTCTAAAGTTAGCGTCAAGGAGCGTATTAGCATGCTCGGAGTATATAGTGCCAGAAGCATTTGGGGATGTTTTTATTTTGCTGAATGGAAAAAGAATATCATTTATTTTCACAAATGGGGAGAAATACGTTTGGCTATTTTCTTCATCACCTCAGACGACCTTTTTGAGAGAGCGCTGATAAACCAAACAAGATACAGTAATACATGTTTAGGGCCAATATTACGTTATTTTCGCATCTATGTCACAATGTTTCCTCAGCTAAAATACACCTCGAGTTGTGTTTTGTTTCATTCACACATGTTTAACACACAGAACCTGCATATTTAGGCTGAGTTCTTCCTTTAAACAGAAAACACTCCATTTTGTGATGTCATGCGGTAATATAGGGAGTGCTCCACTGTGTTTTTAAACTCTGTTCACCTTCACTAGAATCATTTCGATGATTTCAGCTCTGGAATTGCCAATCTTTACTGAAAAGGTAAAAAGTAGCTGTTAACTTGAAATCTACAGCTTCATGACATCACAAGGTGGAGGAAAGTATTTGGAGCTTTGGAGATGTCACCAGTCAAATACTATTGATAATAAGACTTCTATTACTTCTACTATTACTACTACTATTACTCCTGCTCCTACTATTACTATTACTCCTATTATTACTGCTATTGATACTATTACTGTGACTGCTACTATTACTATTACTTCTACTCCTTATATTACTCTTACTCCTACTATTACTATTACTCCTACTCATACTATTACTATTACTCCTACTCATACTATTACTATTACTCCTACTCCTACTTTTACCATTACTACTACTCCTACTATTACTATTACTACTACTATTACTCCTGCTCCTACTTTTACCATTACTCTTACTATTACTGCCACTCCTACTATTACTGTGACTACTACTATTACTATTACTTCTACTCCTTCTATTACTATTACTCCTACTATTCCTACTATTACTCCTAATATTACTATTACTTCTACTTTTACTATTATTACTACTCCTACTATTACTATTACTCCTACTATTACTCCTATTACTATTACTCCTACTTTTACTATTATTACTATTACTATTACTACTATTACTCCTAATATTACTTCTACTAATTTTATTACTACTACTACTACTATTACTATTACTCCTACATTACTACTACTATTACTATTACCATTACTCCTGCTCCTACTTTTCTATTACTACTACTCCTACTCTTACTCCTACTCCTCCTACTAATACTACTAATACTACTACTACTGCTACTACAATGCCACTAATAAAAAAAAAAAAAAACAACTACTAGTATGACTACACCACTAACAAAAATAAAAATGCTACTCAAACATGAATGAAACAAAACACAACTCCAGGTATGTTTTGATGAGGTAACAACATTAGAACATCATTTAAATCTCACAGAATAATATGATCTGCATGTGAAATCTTGTGGGGAAAGTTGTGAAAACCTGTGTAAAGGATTTCTGAGATTCTAATGTGTCCCTCACTGACCGCACAGTGTAATAACCCTAATAAATGGTCATTAATGTGGCTGTACCCGATTTCTGTCTATGCAGCAGAGTAGAATGTGTTTGCCCTAGCACAGATATATTATAAAAGCAGCTTGTGGGTTCAAAATGAGACCACTGTGGGCTGTTTGGATCTAATGACAAATGGTCTAATCATCCGAGAAGCAGGAAGTGCGAGGTTAACACTGTTAGCTTTACTGTGATGGTAAAACTCTCTGAAAGTTGTAAAAAAGATTATAGTCAGTAAGGGTGACATTAGCTCAGGTGGTAGAGAGTTTGTCCTTTGATCTGAAGGTTGGTGGTTCTCTCGACATAAACATCATTGATAGAGTGGTTAGAGTCCAGCTCCCATAGATGAATGCTTTTGTGTCCTTGGGCAAAACACTTACACTTACTGGTGTATGAATGGCTGAGTGGTTCCTTGATGTAAAGTGCTTTGAATGCCTTGAAGGAGAAAAAGCGCTATATAAAAATGTGACCATACACCAATAATTAGGATGGTATTAATGTGTTTGGAAAGTGAATAAGGGTGCATTGCTGCAAACTGTGTGAAATGTTTTTAAGACCTGTCAAAATTAGGCACGGCTACTTTAATGATGTAAATAAAATAGTTCTGGAATTGGCTTTAGTTAACAATAATTTTCAACTTGAGCTTGCAAACTTTCCAAATTTCAGTCTTTTTTCATCTGAGGTCTTTTTTTAAGTTTTGCTCTTGAGGGATTAACTTCCTTACTGTATAGAAATAGGAAGGTCAAAGGTCTTTTGGATTTTGGATTATGGAATTCATCCCAATTAGAAAGTAAGAAGTTCAGTGCACCATTTTTAGCCTTTTCTTTGCTGTGCTCTAACCTCTTCTTGTGTTTGTCTTTTCCTAAGAGCATTAGTGAGCTCCAAGGCCTTTCTTTGGCCATCTTCCCCTCAGTGTTAAACTTGCAGTCCAAAGCAAAGTTCTTTTTGATCTGATCTGCAAGCTGGGCCCTTGTCCGCTCCAACTCTACACACAGCTCTCTGACCAGAGCGCTGTCCTCCAGGGGTGGAAGTTGCTGGACTGGACTTCTTTCCTCAGGGTTTGAGGAGTTCTGGATGTTGGGAGACACCAGTTGGGTCTCTGCTGGCTTTCTGAACGCCGCCTGATGGTGTGGGCAGAGAGCAGAGCCTCCAGGTCGAAGTCCTCGTAGTAGAGGTGGGCGTCATCCTCTAATGTATGGAGGTGCCAGGGTTTTGAGGAGAAAGTGTTCGAAGCTGTCCATGTTTGTGTGCGTCTTCACCAGTGTCCTGAGAAGTTGTGTTTGTTCCAAAAGTGTTCGTGCCTTTTATAGGGCGCAAAAGTCACATGATGTGACATATAGAATGTGACATCATCTCCATGCTGCTGGGTCATTGGCTGACACAAGATGTCTCCATGATGGAATCTTGATTTTGATCTGGTTTGATCTGGTTTTGATCTGGTTTTGATCTGGTTTAGTCCTGGTCAAACTCAAATTTTAATCATGGGTTCACACCCCGACCCTGAACAGATTGATGTAAGAAAAGTGGGAGCAAAGGCACCCCCTAGCAATTTGCACAAACTTTAACCGATTTCACTCAAATTTTAATCGTGGGTTAACACCCAGACCCTGAACAGATTCTTGTAAGAAAATAAAAAAATGCGTGCAGTAGAGCACCCTAGATATTTTGAACAGAGCAATAACGTTTTATTTGTCATTTACATAACATTTGGTATACACATTTCTGACATGGTCTCGATTAAAAACCTCAGTGATGCCCACACCCCATTTACATGGTGTTGCCATGGCAACAAGCACAAAATCTGCTCTTGCCAATGAGATGTCCTTACACAAAGTTTAAAAATAAATAAATAAAATTTTGTAGCCAGATGCATCTTGGCAAAAGAAACAAAAATGTATATTGCAACCACTCCTGTTTGTTTTAATAAATACATGCAAAAATTATGTAAAATGTAAGGGTTAGGTTAAGAGTTAGGGCTAGGGTTGGGGCTATGGGGAGGATTATGACTAGGGTTAGGTTTAAGCTTAGGGTTATTAGGGTGAGGCACAGCATTTGCAGGGCGCGTGTTTGTGGGGTGCGGCGTTTGCGGGACGAGGTGTAGGCGCATGCGAGGGCTGATCATTGCCGCTTGCGGCTATATTTGTTGTTATTTTTGTGTAATTTATTTTCATATTTTTTCTGAAAATATTTTAATAGAGTTACATCTGGAAGAATTAATCAATCTCCAAACTGAAAACAACAATGAATCAAATGATCTATTGTAATTTGCTCTAGACTGACATTCAAATGCATTTTCTCAAAGGCATTTCAACAGGCTGGATCATTACTGAACTGAGACTTTTTCTTTTTCCACCATGACCCACACAGTATTAAAATGTAACACTAGGTGGAGCTGTTTCTCCACTACAGAACTCCTCTCTGTTTCCAAATGGCTCTCGGCCTCACTGTGTAATTGAATTTCTTGGGCCAGTGTGTACAGTGATTGATGGCTGGAATGAATTAGCATGTGCATATAGATTTGAGTGAAAGTTCAAAAGCATGGTGGTTATTATGCCTTTACTTTGTTTTAGACTAGAGGAAGGTAATTTATGTGCATACAAAATACATGGGTAACCACATTAATACTGCTATATACTACAGTAATGGAATAACACTGGTGTAATTGAGAGTCTTGAATCTACATACTGTGTGAACTGAGCACATCGGACGACTGTGTAGCTGCCATAAAATTGGTTGTACAATTTTGGACAGTACTCAGTTTTCTGTATTCACATCTGTTTCAAATACTCATAGAATCTCATAAATGTGACAGTGATTTGTAATGAATCGCTACCTCCCAATCCGCATAGCTGCGGGATGTAGTTAACCATCATTTTCAACTTTCGACCTTGCAAGTCAAACTTTTTCAAATTGCAGAATCTTTTGGGGACTGGGCTTTTTTTGGAAAGTGATAAATTGCTAACTGTGTGAAATGTTGGAGAGATGCTTCCTTAATGTACAACTTTAAAAAGACAGTGAGGTCCTGAGTTTGGATGTCTTGGATTATGTCATTCCCCATCCAACTAGAAGTTCAGTGCACATTGTAGCGTGCCCTGACCATTGCACTTAAGGACACCATGACCTGATACACATTTAAAGCATTACCTTGAGTTGTTTTGTTTCATTCACACATGTTAACACACAAACCCTGCATTTAGGATGAGTTCTTTCTCAAAGAAAACACCTGTCCTTGTATGTCATGGTAATACAGGAAGCACAGTTTTTTAAACTCATGACCTTCACTATCATTTTGGATGATTTCAGGCCTGGAATAGTCAGTACTCTCTAGTGAACCTAAAGTTAAAAGGTAGTTGTTAACTTGAAAACTACAGTTTCATGACAACACAAGGTGGACCAGAGCATTTTGAGCTTGGCAACAGACAAATTAAAGATTATCAACATCTCTGAAACAAAAACAACCGCCAGACATGTTTATGAGGAGGTAACAGTGATCTAATATGACCTAAAATTCACAAAAGTAAATTCTGAGTTATAACCAGTTGGTAATCTCATACATATATTTCCCTTTGAACATAGAAACTGACTTATCTATGTCAACTAAAGGCCACCATACACTACAGGATTTTTCTGTATTAAACGTTTTTTAAATGTGTGATAAAAAGTACACACCACAGACACAAGGAGAATCTTATGAGATTTTAAGTCTCCGATCGCAAAGACTGCAGCGGGGGACCACAGGCTATAAAGTTGTGAGTGCGATTGCATAAGCTGTTTCGTGTCCTAAAACCAGCTTTGAGAAAGTTACCATTTTTTAATATAACAAGTTTTGATTAATATTCTGAGTGTGAGGATACTGAAGGAGTGACAGAAGGTTTGCACCTACTACTTCAATACAGGAAGCAGAAGGTTGGACTTAGAATCCGCTATGCAGCCACCTCTCCACCGCATGCTGCGAGGATGTAAAACAACTTAGGTAAGGTTCACCTTTTTTCTTTGAAACGTACACTTTCAAACAGATTCACAGCGCTTGTTTTGGAAGATTATTGTGTGGAGGATAATTGTGGCGGGAGATGCTGCAGTTTAAATGTACAACTTTACAAGAGGTGAGTAATAATTATTTTCCTGAGTTTGTATCTTGTGTCTCTGTGTCTGTCACTCCATCTTCCCCTGACACTCTGTTTTATTGGCTGTTACCGTAGCGTTACTGATGTTTGGTGGTTACGATCTGACAGAGCCGCTCGAGTCACACTGACATGACACGCGTGAGGAGCACAGCGGGTTCAAAATCGTAGACGAAGGCAAAAATGTCACGTCCTACTCCTTAATTGCACCTGCAAATTCCCCTGTAGTTGTTCGACCTTAAAGCAATGTGTCCTCATACCAAACAGGATTTACTACAAAGGATTTTTTTTTTTTTTTTTTTGTTGCCAGCTTTCATTTGGAGCACAATTATCGTCTCTCAGTTTGATCAATGTTTACTCAGTTGATTGCATTATATTCATGTTGTGTTTTGATTACTCGTTCTTAGACTAAAGACGTGTGAGGGGCTGAAGGAGAGGAGATCAGCGGTTCCCAGACTAAACAGTGGTGAGCGCTAATGCGGCTGGTGGCTCAGGTAAGGTTATGTAAGAAGATAGAAGAAGAAAGGTGAGGAGATGGAGATAGGCGGCGAGGGAGACATAAAAGGTATATTTGATGGAGAATCTTGTGCATTTCATGCTGACATAGGGCAGACTCTACATCGTTTCTGTTAATGACACTATTAAAACCTGTGAACATGTGTTTAAGTTTCTACTGACACAAGCGCTGGTTTGAAATTAAGATTTTCTTCTACACTCCTTTCATTATCTGAAAAAGTGAGTGCACAGCTGTGCTTGCGATGTGAGCGAGAATAACATAACAAGATAATTATAAGAACATAAGAGAAATCTCCAGAGAGTAGCATTGATCGGTGAAACAGAAGTGAACATATAGGGTTTTATTACGCTGTTTATTATTGTGCCTTTGAGCGAGACACTTCAGCCTCCTTATATGTACTTTATGAATTCCAATACCGATTCAGATATTATGGCTTTAAAAGTGCACAAGGTAACTTTTCTGTTGGGGGGTCCTTTACCTGCTTATTTCCATGGAAATGTCATTGCTCTGCTTCAAATTTTCCACATTAATCAGCTCTACCTACAATTTTTATTACAAGTTTTATAACTCAAAAATACCTAGAAAAACAGACATTTTAACTGAACGGGGTTACCTCTGCACAGATCTGACCTGTAACTTGGTCTGGTTTGGTAGATAGAAAGGTTTAATGTCATACTGTGAAACATTTCAGACCCTCCACCACAAAAGTTACACAATGCACCTTTAAGTATCTGCCAATATTAACCAACAGCGCAGAGACTGAAAACAGCATTTATTCCCTTTAAACTAAACGAAAATGAGACTAAACTGATCCAAACGGGTTGTGAATCTCTTATTTATCTCTCAAGTAATATACAGAGTACATTTGTAAGCATAAAAATCCAAACACTATGAGACTTTCTGGACCAGCAAATAGTCAAATATCAAATTTTATGTCCAACCGAGATATCAGCTGAACGATATTTTGAAACGAATTTCTGATCCAGCTAACTTTTTGAGTTTTTAACAGGAAAAAGCTTTTTGTGTCCTGAATGTGTCCATTGAATCCGAAGAATGAGAGTCTATCGATTGCTGAGCTTCAGATGATATCACTTCGTTACAGGGCAATATTATAAAAAGATGGAGGCAGGTAAAATAAATATGGTTTAACAGTAGATTTTTGTTGCAATATAGCATTTACTCAAGGTCTTAGGTCTAGTCACTGATAAGAAATAAGAAAGAAATGAGATTAGTTTATATTTGGAAATTACCTTTCTAGTATATCATGGCAAAGTATAGTGTAATCAATGGGAAAATCACCAATGCTCACCTCTCTCCATTCTTTGGTGCCCACCGCCTGCAGGTACAGCACGACCACTGAAAAAGACAAAGAGACAAGAGCCGGGTTAAAGAAAAGGAAGCAGACTGCACCTAAATGATGTCAGTAAATAAAAGCTGACATGTGATGAAACTCCAGGGAGAAATCAGCAGGGCTCGTATGGATTTCCATTAGAACCGGCACAGCGTGATTCCCTCTCGATAGACCAAAGACCACCATTCTACCTTTGCGAGAGAGAACTATAGCCCATGTTCAATGTGCATCCAAAGATAAACAACATAAATAGCATTGCATTATCCTGGATACGTCAGGGCATAATGATGAACCTCTCAGACCAGGACCTGTCGGCTAAAATCCATAGTTCTTTTATGGATTTTTTTTTGTCTACTTTTGGATGAATAGTTTCTCACTGTGTTAGAAAGTATAGTGTATACAAAGTGACGGCATGGGGCAAAAAGTCTCAACTGAAGTGAGTAGTAGTTTAAATAGAATGTATAATTAGGCACAATAAGAAAACCGGACACAGTGCAGGTTTTCAGAGTTAGCTTTGATGTAGAGCAGAGTCCTGCACGGGTCCATTTTTGGTGACCTGCACCCACCCACACCGCGCAGTACAGCACCGCACCTGCCCGTTAACCCATGATTATATCAAAGTTAAACTCACTCCTGCCCGAAACAGTTAACATTCCACCCGTTACCCACCGTGATAAACCAGAAATAAATTAAAAGCATTCCGAAGCATTTATCAGAATATGAATTGAAAAGTTACGACTTCAAGAATTACAATCACAAAATGAAATGAAACGGTTACGCTTTCTTCAGTATGAATATGAATTCACAGACAAAACTCAATTGTCATCACTTCACAGGCATTATTTACTGAGCAGAAGAAACATTGGTTGAGATGTCGCACTTTTGCGCCGCGCATGCCATGGACTGAACCAGGACTAACCCAGAATTGAACCAGGATTCACTGTCAGGATGGGCCTGGTGGTACGCTCGCATAGACTGTCGGGTGACCGCAGGCAAAAGGACCGAGCAGCCGTCGCCCGATCGTGCTTTGTGGGCACCCTGCTCTTAAGTCCAAGATTAGTCCAGGTTTAGAACTGGTTTAGTCCTGGTGTAGTTCTGGTTTAGTCCCAATTTAGCCCTGACCCGCCTGTGTGTAATTATCTATCTGCTCACCCATAAAATAAAATAAATTAAAACCCGCCCGTTTCAGCAATTTGCCCGCGGGTACCCAACCCGGAGCAGAACTCTGATGTAGAGCCATTAAAGGGCCTATATTACATATGTTCTATATATGTTCTTCTCTCAAACAGAACACACTCTGTTCCACCTTGTGATATCACAGGAAGCACTCTGCTGTGTTTTTAAACTCCATACACCTTCACTAGAATCATTTGGATCATTTCAGCCTTGGAATTGCCTGTCTCTACTGAGCTAAAGGTAACAGGTAGCTGTCAACTTGAAAACTACCACTTCTTAACATTGCAAGGTGGAACAGAGCATTTTGAGCTTTGGAGATGTAGACAGATAAAGTGTGAATGAAAGAAAACACAACTCAGGGTGTGTTTTTGAAGAGGCAACACCATTATAACATGGCTTAAAGCTCACCAGAATCAATTTTGTGTAATACAGGACCTTTAAACAATGTTTTCTCAATGCAGCACATGTAGTGTTACTAGCCAACATTTTCCATTAGATGAAACAGGTCAGTAAAGCCATGTTTTCCGTATATTTTGTGCTGTTTTCACTTACTTTGTGGTGAACAACTGCCAAAGACATTTTTCAATGTTTTCGGGACATGAACTTGAAATAAACTGCCTATGTCAACAAGATGACCGGGCCAGTTTGCGGTTTGGACTGTAACAATCTTTCTGAGAATGGAGCCAATGACCTATGGACGCAGCAGGGTCTGGAGACTAGAACGAGACAAAAACTCAATTTGACCAAAACATGACCTGGGTTGTAATGCTATGGGGCTGGCGGTAAAAAAACAAAAATAAGTTCCAACTACAAACTAATTCCACAGTTCATGAGATAAACAAAGTGACTCTTTTTCCCTTCCTGAACAGGCTTTTTAAGAATAGAAATATGCACTCAAAAATCAAAATACATTGGGCACTATTACAACTACTGGAAAATATACAAACATTTTAAGGCCAAAATGACGAGACTCACTGTACTAGTTACAGAGAGAGGTGAAAAGTCTGAGCCAGAGTTGATGGAGCCCAAAGTGTACCCATGCTCACTTCCTATTTGGAACACTGTATAGCTATGTCCATGTATATTTCCAGTCTATGGGTTATGTACGGTGCAGCATATGGACACCATAAATAGCAAGGAACAGGACTTCAGTGTACTGCTGTTTTTGCCAACTTCCATCCGAAATAACAAATGCAAAGCTTGCGAATATCGGTCCTTTCTATTGTCAACAAAGTTATTTATGTTTTGATGCTTGTTATGTTCTAATAATACATTCCCCCCGTGCTGCAGCCTCTTGCATAAAATAAATCACTGACTGAAATTACCTGTGAATGTTTTGATCTTTAGCACCTCTCCCTAATGACTGCCGCTCCTAATTTTAGCCTATGCATTAATGGCCCAAACACTCCCCCAGCCCAAGCAGTCCCCAGGCTCTTCTTCTGTGTGGAGTAGAATTGAAGGAGTAATCAATCTCTGCATTTGAGCCTCAAACAAAGCCTGTCACGCTGTCAACAACATCACATATCAATACTCAATGCTAATAGCCTGAAGATAGGTTCAGGCATGTTCAGAATACAGTGGGGCTGGTTGATGGAGAAAATAAACAGTGAATCACAATATAGCACTGTTAAAGTACAGTTTAAGTTTAAGGGGTTACGAACTGTTACTTTTACCAGTAACAAGTACTTTTTCCTCTGCTCTAACATTATTATAGTTACTGTCAGTGTAATGGGGCTTGTTATTTTACTTTGAGTATCAGCAACGAAGACAGATCAGGCTGCACTCTCTCGTCTCATGAAAAGGAGATGCGAAGTTTGTTTTTTTTTCCTTTATTTTGGGAAGTAAACAAAATCAAGGCAAGAGATCAGAGACAGTGATCGACTATAAATGTGACCAATCAGAAGCAGTGTGAGGAGGCCCTGTAGACTTTCCTGACATTTCCTTTCCTTGGTTTAGCGTTGACAAATACTCACTTTTTGTCAACACACATGAGGAAATATGCCAATTCTTGTGGACTTAATGGGTATACATTAGTATTTGGCGACTCTTTTGCGATAGGAGCACAGACGACTACAGCAGGAGTGACTTGTGCGTCTGGAGTTTACAGTTCGCTTCAATGATGTGATAATGGACACGGCCCTCTGCTCACACTACTTATCATAAGTGCAGCTCATCTAATATCTGTTTGGTGGTTCACTTTATAGTCTATGGGTTTTACATGTGTATAAGGGCTGTCATGTGATGTCCACATGTTTGTAATGTTCTGATACAGTACATGTGTTTGGGAAATGATGTTTGGTCATGGCTGAATTTAGCTTGTTTTAACTTGGAAAAGCAGCTCGGATGTACTTTGAGGAATTAAAGGGATTTAATAATTGAATAGTTACATTATCTGGCAATTAGCTACTTTGGTCACCCATTAACGCATTAATTAACCCATTAATTACTTACACAATTACAGAAGTATGAGAAGTAATGGGTAACTATAACTAATTACTTTATTTAAGGTTCCTCCCCAACACTGCTGAATCACAAAAGGTGAGTATCTCATCAGCTGTAAAATGTAAATCAGTGCAATCAAATAAAATAACAAAAACTAAACCAAAATTCTGAAACAAATGCATCAAATGAATAATTTGAAAAAAGAAAACAAAAAACAGAAAGCAGTCCAAATTAAAATATTCATAACAATCTGTGCAACTAAATTGCACTTTCAAATCACAAAACAAATTGGTACAAAAAATAATTTGAGGAAAATGAGAAGAGTAGGATGGTTGTATTTATCAGGATTATGACTATGAACTAGAAAATTGATAACATGACTTTTTTTTTTCTTCTCCACAGCTGCATACTCAGATGTGAAGGTAATTGTGTTACAAATAAATAACTATTAATACACTCTCCTTTTATGAGGTGAGTGTTCCCAATTCATCTCTGATGTCTATAAAATATTAAAGGTCCCGTATTGCACAAAATTGACTCATGTGAGCTTTAAGCCATGTTACAATGCTGTTACCTCATCAAAAACATACCTGGAGTTGTGTTTTGTTTCATTGAGGAATCCATTATTAGTCTGTATGTCTCCAAAGTGCAGAATGCTCCATGCCACCTTGTGATGTCATGAAGTCATAGTTTTCAAGTTAACAGCTCTTTTATCCTTTTATTCAACAGAAAAATTGGAAATTCCAGAGCTGAAACTATCCAAATGGTTTTAGTGACGGAGTATGGAGTTTAAAAACACAGTGGAGCACTTCCTGTATTGCCACATGGTATCACAACATTCTACAGGCCAGTAATGTCTAATACAAATGGGTCAGCTAAAATTAATATTGTCAAAATCCAGAACTGATTGCAAAACTGTGAGTTTTTGAGTTTACTCACTGATAGATATGATCAAGTTCAACATTTGTGCATATATATTTTGAATATTTCATGACAAAATTCAATGAATTCCACCATATTCCATCAAATGAGACCACCTTAAGTTCTTCAAGGATTTAAACAACACATTTTCAGGAGCCTTTGATCAATACGAATATGCATGGTCCTCTTTAGGTGTTTCAACAAAAAAAGGAGAAGCGAAAACTCCCACCCAGCACTGTTCTAATTCCAACTCTGACATCACCATATAAGAAACTGCGGCTGTCACAGTAGATACTATTATTATTTTCATTCTTTTATGTTTTAAGTTGTAGAATGTGAGCATATATTGAGTTGCTCACCGCTGGCCTCCAGTGGTAAAGCTGAATAATGCATGTGCATGTGTTTCCGATAATTAAAAGCAGACAGATGAACAGCACAAGAGACAGACAAATGAAAAGAAAACAACTCCGAAAGGTTAAGAGTTAAGTTATATTTCTCATTTTCTAGTTTTACACGGTGGACATTAGCATCAAAAACAAAATAATAAAACCCTGCTGAGCATCACTGAAGCGTGGCTTAATCTCTACCTAGACGAAAAACTTCGGGAGCAGTCATAGAAACGTTTTTGCATGACTACTCCTTTGTTCCAATATATTGTAACCTTTTCCCATCAGTGGGTAAATGTGCACGCAGCAAAAGCCCAATTACAGCCCAAACATTGCAACGATAAGCAATAAACAAACAAAGCAGGCAAAACTGTCCCAGGGGAGCGTTTAATAAAAGTGTGTATGCCATGTGTTCAGACAGCCACCCTCGACTCCAGTGTGGACATTGTCTCTAATGAACTTGAGCCTGTCTGCTGCGCCGCATGATTAAAACCACATTCAGCTTCTTAATGAGCAATTAACAGAGCGGAGATAAAGGCGAGCGGCAATGGCGGACCACCTCGGTGCGCTGTGAAGAGGGAACGCCGTATGGTTTGTCAGGACGGTCTACATACGCCAACATACAAGATACAGACAGTGTGAGAGGGTTTAAAGGTGCATTGTGTAACTCAGAGGGTCTGTCAAATGCTTTTCTCCAAGGAGACCTTATTGCTTTGTCTGGAATGTTTCACAGTATTTATGGTGTTAAACTTTCTATCTTCATGGAGATCAAACTGGACCAAGTTACAGGTCAGATCTGTGGAGAGGCAACCCCGCTCACAGTCAGAATGCCTGTTTTTATAGGTATTTTTGATCAAAAGAAAAGCCTGTAATTGAATCAATGTAAGTACGTAGGAGCTGTTTAATGTCATACTGTGGAACATTCCGGGCAGAGCAATGACACATCCATAGAAACAAGCAGGTGACGGGCCTCCAAAAAAATAAATAAATACATAGTGCACCTTTAAAGGGGAGAGGGAATAAAGGGGGAGCAAAATAATTCAAACAAAGGTAATATCGGGTTTAAGGTAGGTGTTGAAAATTCAGATATGGGGAGTTAATGGGTTAAGTCTGATTCATCAGTCTGACCTCGCAGCATTAGGATTCGCTCGATGGCAGGTGAGTACTTTTTTTGTTTAACCCAAAGCTGCTATTTGGTCATGACGTATGTAATGTGCCGGAACACTCAGTGGTGTCCAAGTAATTGCCGGCGCAAGAGCAAACAAAGCAGAGAGGTGAACTTGTGTATTAAAGGTGCAATAAAAAATGCAAAGTTTGTATCTAACACAGGAAGTCCAAAGGAGGATAGCGTTATGCAGTCTGCTACCACAACTCTGGTTGGTTCGGCTCTTCGCTGATTGGCCGGTGTGTGGTCTACAACTTTCTAGTCTAGTGTATTTTCGATTCCTGACCTAGTCGCTGAAGAGAAATTGAGCGGAGGCACTAGGTGGCAACAGCCTGGGTATTAACGGGTTTCAGGTGACCCAATAATACACCAATAATATTTAAAGTGCCTATGACAGGTTGGATAACTCATTTCACTAAAACACAGATTTTAAGATTTTACAAAATTCTCTAGTTTTCAGATTTTATTTCAAGATTCAAGGATTTACTGTCATTGTCCCAAGTAACAACAAAATCACATTTAGATCATTTAAGCAGTTGTGAGGCTAGTGTAAACAGTTTCAGTACAATTCATAAAGTGCAAATATTGGAACATAAACACATACACTACTGTGGTTTTTACTTAGGAATTCTGTATTACCTAACCACATCATAAACTGGGTCAAAACTCCTATAATATACACAGAAATTACTATTTGACAAATACAATGATCAGAAAACACCTTTATCTTGTTGAATTCGTGTTTAAAGTGTCTTGCATGTAAATTATGACAACTTATTTATTACTTAAAATGATTATTTCCTTTCCATGTCTTAAACTGCCATTGACAAACTGCTTTCACGTCCTGTCACTGTTACATAAAGCTTCCTTCAGTGAATTGAGCCACAGAGAACAATTTGCCAAGAGCTCTCAGGCACTTGACGACTGAAGGAGTTACAGCTTTGACCTTGAGGGGGCGACATACAAGAGCTGGTAATTTGATATTAATGAAGTCATTAGAATGTAAAATTGCTAACATTAGCTTATCTCACCCAGCAGAGATCAATATGTGTGTAATAATGGGCAGGGATGTACTTCAAAAGATTATAATGTAAAAAAGTAGAACCTGCAAAACTAATGTCAAACAGTGAAACAGACAAGCAGCTGGCAGACCTCAAATTAAAAGCTTTTTTTTTTTTCTCCTTAAATTTGTCATAGTTTAAGGTCATCTATATTTTTTTCAGAAAATTAAAGCTGGTTAACCTGATTTTAAATCCTAGAAAAAAAAAGTTTTTAAATCTATTGATCCACTCCATAACTCTCACATCACTGTATCCACATGCATGACATATTTGGCCACTAGTACAGTTTTAGAACAGCTTTTTCAGATGGTGGGGTGAAGCAGGGTGGACCTCCCTTGGACATTCCACCAGCTCTCATCCCAAAGCCTCATATAGTGGCTCACATGGCTCAAGTTTTCACTAAATAAAATATTTTCTAATTAGATGAAGACAGTATGATTTTTGTCTGCTTTTACAATACACTTTCTGGGGGCCATAACATTGACCGAGGGCGTAGGTTTGCATAGGGAGGGTGGGGACATGTCACAACCAATATGTGGGGAAGACAAAATAGTCCCTACCAATATTTGCCATTTTATTTTAATAAACAAAAATATACATTTATTCCAATATTTTTCCAAACTCAGTAGTATTAATTTAACACGTTTTAGTTCACATGTTGTCTATTAGACGTTCTGAGATGTATTCAGTGATATGACGACAGGGTTACTCCTGCCGCTATTTCATTAGCTGAAACAGAGTGATGTCATTAGTGGAGCCAGGAGTCTAAACTGGGGAAGTGGCAGGACAGGGCCAGCGCCCGAAGATGGCAGCTTGAGCAGACGTGAGTGAAGATGCTGTGCACCAGACTTTTTCAAAAGGAACTTACTTGGCTTCATCTTCAAATAAATTTGCCTTATAATGAGTCGCCGTGGAAAAAGAGTGACTATCGCCACAAGTGCACCTCCCAAACAGAGCCCTACTTATGCGCTGTGAGCAGCCCGACTCTACTGACAATATTCCATGGAAAAATGTATGAACATCACCTCACAAATATCTCATCACCAACAAGCAAAGGGAAATCTGATACAAACTTCTACATCGCTTTTATCCGGTAAAGAATCATCTTTGAAGGGCATTGGACACAAACTGTACATTTTGCGAACTGAAAAATGAAACCACCTCTCAGACTCTGTGTTTTTTTTTTGGAAAGAAATCACAAAACATATGCGGGGGGAGGGGGGCTGATAATGTCCCCACCAAAGCCAAGCCAAGCCACCATATCCAAGCAGATTACGAATCCCCAACTAAAAAGTTACATAGTGTGCGTTTAAAGGATTAAAATTGTCCAATCTTTTATAGTATGTAGCCAGCAGAATTAACATTTTAATGAATAGTATTGGCATTCTAACCTCGTCTGCCTGTAACATATATGGTAATCTGAGGCTGCTTCAGGACTTCAGATTTGCCCACAGCCTGTCTCTGCACCTTCTTCCACCTCTATAATGACCCACCCCACACTGGAGCTTGGTTATTTCCCAGCTCAGTCCATCCTATCAAATTGTCCCCAGCTAAGCACCAGTGTGTGGGCTTCTGCGAGGAGTCTGACAGATGACCTGCCTCATGGAAAGTGACTGGAGAAGGAAGAGCCCATCTGGTCAGCAACCATCGCTCCAGTATCTGACCAAATCACACCACAACCTCTGCCCACAACATACCGGCGTCTAACTAACCGAACCAGGGTGCTCAGGTGCTGACAAAGATGAATGAATAGAGAACAAATTGTGGTAAGTGCCCTGGCGGATTGACTGCTTACAGGCTAAAATGGGCCAATAGCACACAGCCCGAGTAACAGTGGTCTGGTAATGGGCCCCGTGTGATTTTTGATGGTTTAATTTGTATTCGATTTTTATCCGACAAAAATGTGCAGGATTTTCTTGGTATTTACCCATGACCTATCAAGAAGGTTGTAATTAAATGACAAAGGGCATGTGGGATGTGGTAAATAAAAAATCCAAAATCAACTAGGAACAAGTCAACAAAAACTAATGAAATGTCTGTCTAAATTAAGATTGTGAATTAAGTACGGTTAAGGGCCCATTTTCTGGCTTCTGTTTCGTATCCATTATCGGAAAGTTGATTAATGAAAAGCTTTACCCTAAAGATATTTTAGTGAAGAGTGTTAAGCAAGAATATTTAACTTACGTCAAGTAATAAGGTTCATAATCCAGAGGTGGAATGTAATGAAGTATAAGTAGTAAAGTACTGTACTTAAGTAAACATTTCAAATATCTGTACTTCACTTATGTAATTTTCTAACTTTTTACTTTCACTTCCCTACATTTGAGAGCAGGTATCTGTACTTTCTCCTTTACTACATTTTTTACCAAGACTGAAAAGTAAAAGTATTATTACTGACCTGCTTAAAAGTGTTTAGGATTATTTTTTTACACAGTCGTAGTTTGAGCAACCAAAAATATACAAATAAAAAGTTAGGGGGAAAAAAGGATTCAATTGTTTCTATTGGACAAAATTTACCACTTAACTTTTTACTCTTACACTCGTACAGTACAGTACATTTTTAAACTTGCACTTTAATATTTTGACTTTTTCATGTTTGCTTGAAGTTTTTTTGCTCTGATATTGGTACTTTTACTTAATAGAATTGAGTACTTCTTTCACCACTGTTCATATCTACTGTATATGTAAGGTTCAGTGATAAATGTTTAGATTTTTATATAGTGCTTTTCCACCTTCAAGGCACTCAAAGCACTATACATCAAAGAACCACTGACACATTCATACATCAGTGCACACACACACACTGGGGGCAAGGTGGGTTTGGGTGGACAGTGGATCTGACCGCTCAACCAATGACATTTATATCGAGAACAGGATTCGAACTGCCAAACTTTTGCTCATTGGACAAACACTATACCTACTGAGATAATGTCGCCCCTTCAGGTTCATTATTAATACATATTAGAGATTTGTATTGATGTAAAGAAAGATGTTGTCATAAAACTGATGTTACGGAAATAGGGATGTAGCAATAACCAAAATATCGTGATATTGTGTCGTCAAAGGTCTCACAATAATATTGTGGGCTGTCACAATATATCGAAAACACAAGTTTCTTTGCTTAAATGCTTTGTTTTACAGTAGCAACAGCTTATAAACATCGAGAACTACATATCCCATGATTCATTTCAGCGCAGACAACATGAAGAAATATGTTTTTACTTGAAATCCTGGGATTATGACAGAAATAATTCAAAATGTTGTCAAGGTATTTTAAAAGCAAAAAAAGTGTCCCATCTACAATTATGTAAGTCTCTTTAAAATATCATAATAACTATCATACCGTGAGATGCATATCATCATAATATTGTACCATGAAGATTTGGATATCATTACATCTCTATATGGAAACTAAAATGCACTTCATCATACATCATGAACCTATAGCTCAAGATCTAACTTTAAGGCTAAGGGTTAGGGGGATTTGGGATTGAAACTGACATCTTCAAAGTGAAAGAGCAAGTCCAATGCTGAGATAAAAAAAAGATCAGCCATTCTTTAGTTGGTATGGCCGTAAGCAAGCTACTACTTCTCATCATGCACCTAGCTCAAGACCTAGAGATGGAGCTGAACTTTGAACACCCACTTCTACTGAGAGGTTGCCCCAGCAGTTTTGAAATGTGGGTAAAATGCAGAGGAGACTACAGAGACAATAAAGTTTATCTTAACCTACCAGCATTAATGTAATTGCTCACAACAATTGCACTTTTACAAACCTGCCTTTTGATTTCATTATAGGCATAGAGAGGAGAGACAAAATGCATTACTATGACAATTAATTGGCGATCAAGAAATAAGTATACTTTTTCCTTGGAGTCATTTCTCCAAAAACATGACAACTAGTACTTCTCAAATTGCCAATATACAGTAAAACTCTAGTAGATGTCTAACTCCAGTGACTTGTTAAAACCATTTTTGTGGAATTTGTGCTCAGTGCCTGCTCCGAACAGCTCTCATCACAAATGTCACAGCGGCAAATCTTCTACAAGAGTACTTTATGTAACATTCACAGTTTAAAAATAGCCCAGGGTTTTCAGAAAGTTCACTCCGTCGACCTGAACCCCACAACATGAAATAAAGAAGATGCCAGCGTTAATAATTAATGTGATTTCCTTCCTATTAAACATGTAGCAGGATGTCCAATGTTTACTCTGTGCGGGGATCCTGCAGGAGTTAGCCACCTCCTTTCTGTAGCGAACTGTCACAGCCTCAGATGGTGCCTCCCCAGAGAAACCCTTACAGATACTCGCACTCCACTGTTAATGTGCACCTCAGCCCACCTGTACATGAATAAATCAGCCAGGCAAATGGGATGCACAAATCACTGCTTCGCTTAAACATACTGCTCAAAATTCCCGTTTTATCCATGCTTGGGTAAAAATGGTTCATATATGAAAGCGGAAGATCCATTTGAATCTCTGTTTCACGCCCCAAGTGTGTGGTTATTATCGCTGTAATGTTGAGCACAAGAATATAAACTAGACTAGAGACTGGCCATTGCAAGGGAATGCAGAACTCATTTTCCTCACTATTATTACGATCGTGAATGTAGAATCTATATCTCTATAGGCATCTAAATGCTTGCCGTGGTTCTTAGGTATACTCAATTTATCGCAACCACTAAAATGAGCAGCTCTCTGGTATTTTAGTTTAATAAAAATAGCTCACTAGAAGAAAAAGTTTAGTTTAAGGTTATGGGTTATGGGTTAAGGGTTAGGTGGGGTCAAGATTCAAACCCCAGTCTTCAAACTGCAAAACACACAGGGCAGTATGTTCATCTAGTTACCTTTTGTATTAAGTCTTCATTTAAATATTTAACAAAGCAGTCCTTTGTATGGATGGCAGAAGAAAGGAGGAGTATAAGAATGAGAAAGTTGGAGGGAATATATTTAGTTTTTTTTATTGATACAGATGTCATTAAATGGGTAGTGTACTTGTATGACTACAGTCTCAGCTTTGCTCACATTTCTTGTTTTTACTCTGTTTCCAAAACAAAACCATAAAGACCTCCTACTTCCCGAGGCACAGTTAAGCAGCATTTGGTAAATGGCCTGTCAAACCAAAATCTGGGACACACCAGTAAACACTGCTCCACTGTCTTCCACTGGTGCACTTTTCAGACACATTCTTCTGTGTGGAATCTGTCTCATTCTTCTACACACATGTGTTAATGAGCAGAGCTATAGGTCTATGTAGCCTCTGGAATATTGGATTAGTTTAAAGTAGGATCACTAAAGCCGTGCTTATGCAGATAAGGTTCTACTGCTAATGCCTTGCCTTAATATTAATTGTTTTAATGCCATGAGTTATGGCCAGTGCCAAATAGGCAATCCTTTAATCAACACATTATAATTTTGCAGAAGGGAGCACTGCAGTTTAAAGTGTTTGCACCATATGAGGCAGATAAAACAATAACACTTAATGGAAGTGTATTTGTACCCCTTTGAAGCTCAAATCCACTCTCAGTCTGTTTGGATTGCTCACGTCCCAGGCCTGAGTATTGGCATTTATCTTTTACTGGATTGTACCACTGAACAGAAACTATTGCTGCAAATCAATGCAGACCTGTAACTGCAACTATAGGTTATGTTCATTCATAGAAAGAAAGATGACATTTTTCTGTTCTACCAATGCACAATCCAAACTTCCATTTGAAACCACCTTCTAATCATCAGCTTCTTCTTTGATTCTCCTGAACCTTCACTTTGTACCCACCCCGAGGCGCCATGTTCCCAGTTTCCATTCGTCTGTGGGGTTAATTGGACCCATTTTCCTATGATCGTTCAGAACTACAGACTGTCATCTCTATTCACCCGAGCCCGCTCCATTGCAGGGTCCCTGGTTTCCGCCATCTTGGATTAGCTCCGGAGGGAAAATCTCCTCCGAGTATTATAGGCTGGAGTAGGAAGCATGCCAGAGGGTGGTACCAACCTGCGAAACATGGGGGAGTGGGCTCACAGGGACAACGGGATCAGGACAAGATGGAATGCTACAGGATCAGAAATACAATGGTGAAGCGAGATAATAGGAGCAGAATTGTACATTATAGACGAAGCAAATAGAGCAGAGATTGTCTTGGAAAATGGTTGGAGGTAGGGTACACTGACAGCTTATTTGGACAAGATAAATTGCTTGTGAGATTTCTTTTGCTTCCCTCGTGGAGATGTTATTGCTTTACCTGCTTCCACTACATGGCATTAAACCTGTCTATCTTCTATTTATCCAATTACAGGTGTTTTATTGCTAAATAAACTCCTGACCTGAAACTTGGCCTGGTTATCGCTATGAAAACAGATGAATGTAATGCCACGTTGCGATACATTCTTGGTAAAATGATAACAATAAAATCCCCATAGGGACACGTAGGGAAAACTATTCATTAAAGGGCCCATATCACACTATTTTCTGATCTATGTTATAATCATCATCAGATTAGATTGAATTCTTCTCACAAACAAAAAACATTTTTAATTACGGTGTGTTTTTAAACCCCATACACCTTCACTAGAATTACTTGGATAATTTCAGGCCTGAAATTGCAAATCAACCAGTAAACAAGGTGGACCAGAGCATTTAGAGCTTTGGAGATCTAGACAAACTTATAACTAAGGATTACTCAGACATGTGTGAATGAAGCAACAAACAACTCCAGCTATGTTTGTGATGAGGTAATAACATAACATGGCTTAAAGCAGTGTTTCCCAAAGACTGGGTCGCGACTCTCAGGTGGGTCGCAAGAGCTGTTTACTGGTCGCCTTGTCAAGATCTGCATGTAGGATTGTAATAATCAGTTCTGACACTGATCTGCATGTTGCGCTCTCCTCCTGCACTCCAGACAGAAACGCGCTACAAAAACACAGACGGGCCCAGAAATACTGAAATGTTAAGACATGTTTTACATAATTTCTGATCTTTTTGTGATTATTTTATTAATTATTTTGTTCCAGTATTGCTGGTTCAACAGAATTTTTTATTTAATGTCCAAATCGGCGACTTATGGATCCTTTTATTGCTGGTTCAATTACTGTTTTGCATTGTTTAAAACTTGATTAATACTAATTGTCCAGAGAGACACGATCACTTAGTCAAAAATAAAATATCCTCATTAATGTTCAATAATGGTCAAATAATGGTCTTTATTTTGTGATTTACAAATAATGTCTATTGACTTGGGTTGCGAAGGTTTGTGACTTTTAAAGTATGAGTCCCCAGAAAAAAAGTTTGGGAAACACTGACTTAAAGCTCACAGGAGTCAGTTTTGCATAATATAGGACCTGTAAATGCTTTTGAAATTTGAAAGTCCGAGGTTGAGAAGTCCAAAAGACAAAAGCTGTATTTTAACTTTGCACCTTGGACTTCTTTATATATATATATATATTATATTACATTTCTTTCACTGTAACTTGAAGAACAATTTAAGGAAATCCCTTTACTTCACTCTGCCCAATGTTATAAAACAGATTTTCCCCTTGAGGTACAAAAGTAAAATGCACTGACATTCAAAGAACAAAAAAGAAACAGGAGCAAGAGGTTGGACAGAATGGTGATCCGGGGTTAGAACAGTCAGAGGAGGTAGTTTTGAGCCTGGAGGAGAAGATTGTGGCTTTAAGGGGCTCTCTGTCTGTAATCCCAGGCAGCTGCACCCCTGCCTGGGCTGGAGATCGCCGCACGCTCCCTTTAATCGATTGATCCAGAGTAGCTGGGGGATCTGAAAGCTGGTTCTTTTGAGAACCTGCTCTGCTGAGGCTGCTCACATGGGGCCAATTTAGGAGATAGCAGCTAGCCCAGAGGAGATTAGCAATGCCACAGTGCCTCAGTAAGAATTACCAAGGCATGAAAGTACCTGCACAGGAACAATAAAAGAACTAAAAGGGAATGTTTGGGGTTTGAATAAGGGACAAATAAAGGAGTCTTAGTTTGAAGTTGCATAAATTATGATAACTGTGGCTGTCATACTCGTCATTTTGGTCTTAAAATGTTCATATTAACCCACTCTACATGATTCTGTGGTTTTTATTTTGCTATTTTGCCTCTAAATTAAGATATGAAGATTAAGAACAGATCAATTCAGTGCCTGCTTTCCCCCGCGGTTGCTCCTGCTTGTGTTTAAAACAGGTTTGATTGACAGCATAGTGCTAAGTGCAGGAGGGGGCACGTATTCAACTGATTCATTAGCTGGTTTCAATTCATCTGACCTTGCAGCATTAGGATTTGTTCGCACGATGGCAGGCGGGTACTTTTTATTCAACTAATCGCTGCTATTTGGTTGTGACATATGCAATGCGCCAAATCCCATAGGAAGAAGGGCAATAATGTCTTTCCTCTTCACCAAACATTCTCTTTGTTCCAGCTTTAAATCCTCGATCTCGGGAATCGTTGCCAACACAGAATGTATGGCTTTGTCTACATCCATCTCGACCACTTTGTTTACTGTTGTGCTGTATCACAAAAGGGACCGAGACAGGAGCTTGAGTTTGACGTCTTGGCTTCTCAGCTCACTGATTGGCTAGTGCACGGTCTACAACTTCCGGGGTTCTTGCAAACCATCTAGTGTACTCTGATTCCTGACCTAGTCGCTGGAGAGAAATGAAATTGAGAGGAGACACTAGGTGACACCAGCCTGGCTAGTATTCAACAGCCTACCGATTGGCTTTTTGGTTTCATGCTCGGCTTTCCAAATATGGTCCGTGGTTGCAGATTAGCCACTTCACTTGGTTGACACTGAGCTCTATGACGTCACACTCCCTTAGTCCTTTTCTATTATACAGTCTATGCTCAACCATCACCTGCCCCAACTTCACAGGAGCAGCAGAACTCTCAGTCACCACAGCTTCAACTTTCCTCTCAACCACTAATAGGTCTACAAACAGTCGAGATATTTCAACCTTAAAAACATATTCTTTCTCTATTTCTTTATGGTCTTTGATGTCTCTGCTTGATGAAAGTTGTTTAACATTTCATAAACCATTAATCGCACCTCATTAATTTGTCGGTCTGGAAATGCCCTTCATTGTGTGAGAAAGTGTGTGAGAGTATTGAACTTGAATGTGAACTTTTAATTGCGACTTTGCTAATTGGTTCATACCTAATTAAAGATCAAATTAAGTGTGTGAGAGATAAGATTTTATCTGTTAAGTTCTAGCATATTTCATGTCCTATGCTTGCCTCTTCACTGTATATAAATGTTACAGTCACCAGTACAGAGATTGCAAAGATTAAATTGCAAAGGTAAGCACAGCAGTACGGCATTAAACATACCGTGTCTACCTGGCATGTTTTAACTCGGAAAAATATTGTGGTATATATACATATATTTTTTAAAGCTGACCCACCCCTCTACAGTACTGTCATAAGAAATTTTGAAGGACGCTATACTGGTACAGAGAAATGTTGAGATAAATTGCAATATTGAAGCTACTTTATGCCACTGAAAAAAAAAAACAATAAAGCAAGATAATCCCAGTAAATCTATTTTTAAATTAAAAAGAATGAGCTGCCACAAATAAAAAGCAAAATAAACTAATAATTAGCCATATACATGATTTATTTTAACCTCTACAGCTCAAATTATAAGTTATTCCATAAACCTGATAAAAATCCCCACACTCTTGCAAATAAAATCTACACATGATAAATACTAACCCCCAATATATTTGTTCCAGCTTTCATATATCGAACTCTCAGTCGATATCGTAATTACCGTGATAGGCCTAGATGGATACATTTAAAGCCATACAGCAGAAACTTTCAAGCAAAGCAATAACATCTCCATGGAAACAGCAGGTGGCAGGCCCTCCACAAGAAACAAGTTATAGTGCACCTTTTGCAATACTTGTTAGCTGCCTGCTCAGGACTGAGATGACTGCAGGCTCCACACTGAAACAAATTGAACAAATGACCTGAAGGTGGGAGGAAGAGTTTACGGTGTGTTCTGTTATATGAACTATTGCCTGGGTATGGAACAACACCTCTTAGGTTCAATACTACAAGTCAAAGTTACAAGTTTCAACCTAAAGGTCATTACTACAAGTGCAAAAACTCTAAAATAACAGTGTAGTAAAACTGCAGAAAACTCCCCTTAGAAATAATTATCTATTTTTCATAAGTTGTCCACTTTAATGTAACTTTTAAGCTTAAAGATCCTCTATTAGGCAAAATCGACATTGAAAACATACCTGGAGTTGTGTTTTGTTTGAATAATCCATTATTATTGGCCCATCTACATCTCCAAATGCTCTGTTACACCTTGTGATGTCATGTAGGGGTGGTTTAAGTTAACAGCTACCTTTTGCCTTATGTTTAGTGGAGATTGGTGATTCCAGGGCTGAAATCATCCAAAAGATTCTAGTGAAGTCTACTGAAGTCTACTCTAGTGAAGTGAAAATAGTGTAGTATGGGCCCTTTATCATCTGCCCTTATTTAACATTATAAAACGAGTGAACATCTGAATTCACATCAGTAATTTGTCCTTCCTGACACATGTTTCAATGCTGATTTGGGAAGAGTCTTGAGTTGTACTTTGAGAAGTGAGGACAATTAAGCTCTAGTAGTTCCAGTTGCAGTGAAGCTTGCTTTAATTGGGCCATGTGGTCCCGCCGGAGCAGTGGTCAGAGAGTGAGAGGAGATACACCTTCCCCTGACCTAACTCTGTCACTGGTTAGGTACCTTCCCTGCTTTACTTTACTAAGAAAAGAAAACTTCCAACTAAGCAGAGGTGTAAGACTTGTATTTGAGCTGATTAAAATGGCCGGATTTACACTGTTTTCAGGTCTATGTTACGTTGTTTCCTCATCAAAACATAACCGGAGTTGTGTTTAGTTTCATTTACTCATGTTGTTCTTCTCTCAAATGGAAAACACCATTCCAGCTTTTCATTTGTTTCATGTGGCAATAAAAGAAGTGATTTAAACTCTACACATCTTCACAAGAATCATTTGGATAATTTCAGATCTGTAATTGCCAATCTCTACTAATCCAAAGGTAAAATGAGCTGTTAACTTGAAAAGTAACACATCATGACATCAAGGTGGAACGTGCATTTTGAGCTTTGGAGATGTAGACAGACAAATAATAAAGGATTCCTCAAATATGTGTGAACGATACAAAACACAATTCCTGGCATGTTTCTGATGAGGTAACAAATAAACAGGTGTAGGTGTGTTCATTTCAGAGTAGTTTCAGTGTAGTTAGCTACTCCCTTCAAACAGATACGTATAAGGCAGTGTCCACCAGTAATTCGGTCAAAAAACTTTTGTCCTGTTAACAAAACTGAATTTCTCCTTTGCTGTGAGATAACAACACTGACTTAAAGCTCCAGAATCCATTTTGTGTAATATAGGACCTTTATTAACTTTGTTCTATATAAATTAAGTATAGTAAGGTTATTAAAGTGTAGTTATTTGTTAAGTGTTACCTGATACTGTGAGGAAATGCTCAGATGAGTCGCCCATCATGTTATTCATTGTGACAGACCTCTTACATAAATGACCCCATAAACCATGTGGTCCGCACCCAGTGGACATCGGTCATTTTGGGGCTGGCAGTGACGACAGCTGGTCACCTTCTCATTCATCCGCTACGGGCTGAGTAGAGTTGTTGGTTTAGAGAACTATCCCAGGAGGAGATATTCAGGATGTTTTGGTATTTTAGAAGCTGACTCCCACTTCAGTAACTACCTCATTAAGTGTAGTGTGACTGCAACAACTAAAGCTGCATATTATCTGCATAATGTGATCGTGTTGGGATTTGCGATATACGTTTAAAAGTAGGATTCTATTCAGAGCGCATATTGTAAACAACTCCAAGAGAATTCACTTCGGAGAGAAGACTGAAATATGAACTGACAAAAATCCCATGCATTTCATAACGTGTTTGTAGAAGTCTAAACCACAGGAATAACAAGATAAAAAAAAAAAAAAAAAAAGACAGAATGTTATTTTTTGCAGACATTTTATGATATAATTAATTGTAGCCATTCAAATTTGATTAGATTATTGCAATATATTTTGAAACCTATAATATCACGTCATTTAAGAGGTACGTTACAAGTTTGTTGCACAAAACATTATATGTCGCATGTTACTGCAGGAGCACAGTCACAAAGAGATTTTCATTGTACTTTGCGGTGACAGAAAGATGCACTTGGACAATAAAAACTAAATTAAAACAGGGATTATTTTTTCTTTGCTCTGTGAAAATGTTGTGAGGTAATTAACACTTAGCAATGCATTTTGATGCAGCACCTTAAAAGTCCTATATTACACAAAACGCTCTCTTCTGAGCTTTAAACCATGTTCAGATGCTGTAATGTCATCAAAAACATATTTGGAGTTGTTTTTGTTTCATTCACACATGCTTGAGTATAGTATATTAGTCTGTCTACATCTAGCTTCTCCCTTCAGTCAGATATAAGGTAGTGTCCACCAGTGATTCGATCAAAAAACTTTTATCCTGTTGACAGAACTGAATTTCTCCTTTGCTATGTGATAACAATATTGACTTAAAGCTCCAGAATCCATTCTGTGTAATATACGACCTTTAATAACTTAGTATACCGAATTTATAATGAACAAAGTAATTAAGAGTTATTAAATTAATTAATCCTAGTTTATTAGTCTGTCTACATCTCCAAAAATCAAAACGCTCTGTTCCACCTTGTGATGTCAGTTAACAACTAATGATAATGAATATGCAGGGTTTGCGTGTTAAACCTGTGTGAATGAAACAGCACACAACTTCGGGTATGTTTTTGATGAGGAAAAACATTCAGAGTGGCGTAATATAGGCCCTTTAATATTTTAGCTTCTTTATCTTTGTATCTTGTTTATTTCAGTGTCAATATATGTCAACATTGCACACACCAATAAGATACAGTGACTGACTATTGTACACTACAGTTGTGTTTTAGTAGCTGGGCTGGTGTTACCTAGTGCCTCAATTTAATTTCTCTCCAGCAACTAGGTCAGGAATTGGAATACACTAGACTAGTTTGCAAGAACCCCGGAAGTGCGAGTCCGGGCACCAGCCAATCAGCGAAGGGCCATACATTCTGTGTTGGCAACGATTCGCGAGATCGAGGATTTAAAGCCAAAACAAAGAGAATGTTTGGTGAATTTTAAGGGGAAAGACGTTATTGCCCTTCTTCCTACAGGATTTGGGAAAAGCTTAATATGCAAGTTAGCCCCGTTAGCGGCACATTACATGCGTCACGACCAAATAACAGATTGGTTAAATAAAAAAGTACCCGCCTACTGTCGAGCGAACAAATCCTAATGCTGCGAGGTCAGACAGTTTCCACGAAGTGAAACCAGCTGATGAATCAGCCAAGTATTTTAGTGCATTTCTGCTGCAAACTGCAAGTCTAGGAATAAGCTTCATTATCAAGTATAGCCCCGACAGTAAACATAAATAATACTAATTTATCTGAAAAGTAATAACCCAACAAAATAGCCTGGAATTACCAACACACCTTGCATCTAGGCTGGCTATTTATATTCAATGTTCCTTTTACAGAATCCCAGGTATTATGGTACGCTTTATGTCACCAATAAATGTTTCATATTTCAAGTTCATGGACAGTTCATGCTCTTACCTATAGTTATTTCTGGCTCTTATGTGTACATACAGGGAACCTAGATAATTCATGTTGTTTACTTCGCTTGTTGGAACTACCAACATGAGAATAAAATGTATTGTAATAAGATACAACTACTTATAATACAGAACAGGAAACCTTGGTGTGTCAATCTCTGTAAGTATTACCTCATTCAATTCCACGGAGGATCCCAACTCTATTCCAAGCCATTAGCAGTTAGCATACAGGATTAGAGCAATTAAAAATACACAATATTTCGCCACCGGTATCTGCTCCCATGTACAGTAATTATTCACATCCTCTGATTAATTAATACATTTAACACATCTACATGTACATTTAACACATTTATTTATCATCGCTATCTTGAGTCGGTGCTTTGACTCATCCAGGTTTGTAACGGTACACCTTGGTATATTTTAAATGCAAAAAATGGACAGAGAAGCACGTACGGGTCGGCGGGTGAGCTCACATCTCCTTAGGGTGCAGGGGGGGGCTGGGGTTAATTAGGGATCAGTGACCTTTAAACCTCTGAGTCAGGTCTACTCCATGAGAGAACGAGACAACACAGACAGACAGTGTGATGGCTTCTTCTGATAAGAGTTGGAAGTACCAGCAGGTAGATGAGTCAAATATAGGGCAAAAGCAATAAGCATGTCTTAGCCTGTCTGTTTATACACAATTTTATGATATGTGACCAGAGAATTCATAGCCACTGTATTTTATATAATGGATCATTTTTAAATTTTGGCATAAATTAATTACATCTGAATTACAGAAAAGTTTAATTTCCGCTTAGTCAGGTCACGGTCAGTGTCTATAATTGGCCTTCAAGGGAATTTCAATATCAATGACAAAACCATATTTTTTACATCATATTCCCTGGACTTATGTAGGCTCTAATAACAATTCGTATGCAGTTGGTATGAATGGATTTTTTTTTTTAGTCCATATAGTTATTTTCTAATCTATGTTCTAATGTTTTTTTCCTCAGCAAGCATACCTGGAGTTGTGTTTTGTTTCATTCACACATGTTTAACACACAAACCCTGCTTATTATGGCAGAAAATGTCATTCCACCTTGTGATGTCATGTGGTCATACAGGAGGTAATTCCCTTGCATTTCTAAACTCCATACAGCATCACTAAAATCTAGAGGTGGGGACTTGCAAGTCATGACTTGGACTGGAGTCAGACTTGAGTTACTATTTTTAGGACTTGAGACTTGACTTGAAAAAATGGACTAAGACTTGGGACTTGACTTGGACTTGAAGGTCAGTGACTTGGGGCTTGACTCGGACTTGAGGCCTGTGACTTGAGAAGACTTGAGAAGCACTTTTAAATCTGAATTCTTTCTATTCTGATCGTAATGATTCAAACTAAGATCTTGTTAAAACATTTAAAAAGGGAAAAAATAAAATTTCTACAACTCTTACATACTCTATAAATACTCATATATAAATATACTATGATTTTAAGTACAATTTAGTTTAAAATTCATATAAATTGCAAAAATCTAAGCTATATTTGGTACTTTGGTTTAAAGACTTGAAATGACTTGAAGCTCAAAGCACATGACTTGGACTTAACTTGGACTTATGGATCAGTGACTCGAGACTCCACTTGGACTTGCTTCTATTTGACTTGGGACTTGACTCGGACTTGAGGTCAAAGACTTGAGACTTACTTGAGACTTGCAAAACAAAGACTTGGTCCCACCTCTGCTAAAATCATTTGGATAATTTCAGCCCTGGAATTTATGATTTCTGCTAAACAAAAGGTACAATTAATACTATTAACTTGAAAAATACCACTACATGACTTCAGCAATAGTGCATTTGAGTTGTGGAGATTACAGCCCTACAATCTTAATTCTAATTCCAGTTCTTCTAAAATCAGTTTTATAATCACAAGAGTGCAGCAGAGAGACTTTTACAAGAAGCCAGCATGAGTTTCCTTTACTGCTCTCAGGCGTCGCTGTGTTGTTCCCTATACAAAAACGCACAGGTATTTGGAATCTTTAATTGGGTGCTTCTTAGACCTCAGAGATCCTCTTTGTTCAGAATCGCCCCATGTGTTGAATGCTTGTTTTTTACAGCTCAAACTGGCCCTTGTGGGATTAATAAAGTTGCCTGAGTCTGAATCTGAATGAGGTAACTCCTAACAACCACAGAGTATTAGGTGAGTATTGAAATATAAAGCATCTTTGAGTGTCCAAAAAGAGCCATACAAGTCAAATAAAATGGAAATGTTATAAGTAAATATTTTGTTAACCCCAAAAGAATAAAGAGGGCTATGTCATACAAATGTTATTTCAGCACAAAATTACGAATACATATTGTGCTTGTGTCTGCTATGTAGTTATAATTTACAACACCCATGGATCATTTTGTTATAATTTACACATTTTAAATCACTATACTCATCTAAAACAACTTAATAAAAGAAACATGCCTGTGTAAGAAAAACTGTTGTGATGACATTTACAGTGAAGTCAGCTCCCATTGGGCACCACAAAGTCGTGAAGTCGCCTTCATCTCTCTCCGATGGATAGTTGTAGATCATAGCAAGTAGCAGATTTTTTTATTTTACTTTTTAGCAAAATGAGTATGTAACGCTGCCAAGAAAACAATGACAACATAGCATCTTGAAAATAACCAATTAAAGATCACTCAAACATGCGCGAACCACTCCAAAAACAACTTCGAGGAGGTAAATGAGAAGGGAAACAACAATAACATGGTTAAAAGCTCTGAAAAGTCTATTTTAAATAATAGGTCTGCTTTAACCAATTCAATAACCATATGAATGTAAATATAAAATGCAATACAAAAATCCAATACAAAACAAAAACAATACAATGTTTTGAATCTGACCAGTAACTGCAACGGTTCAATCTCTGCTCTTTCCTTTACATGTCATTTTAAGGCTATTTGTGGAAACTGCCGTGATATTTGCTTCATCAGTGTCTGCTATTTGCAAATCTACCCCCTACGCTGCTCCTCTTTCTCTCTCTTCCTATTTCTTTCTCTTTAATCAGTTCTGTGGATCATGTGACTCTACAGGGGGCAGCGAGTGTCCAGATTGTGTCAGGAATAGTGTGATTCTGCTCTGATCATCGTCATTATCATCAGCACGAGAAGACCACTGAGAAGACCACTCTACAGGTCAGTGACTGGCCCACTGTGGACCTGTCTCACTTTACTGATGAAGGACACTGTATGTGGCCATCGTCACGCAGACATGGCAACAGCAGAGAATAGACTTACATGACAGCACTAAATGACCACATTAAGGCAGGAAAATCAGCCAAATTAAATTTAGATTTTTAACTGCAATTTAATCCAATTCAATTTATTTTGTATATCCCAAAAACACAACAGCAGTCACTTTTCAGGGCTTAACAAAATTGTTGATTTGACAGACAACATTAGAAACAATCACTAGTTCTGACCAGCAGATTAACCAACATGCACGAAACAGAATTTTGAACAATATTATAATTGCTTTTTTTTTTTTCAAAAGCATAGTGAACGTGATTAGATTAACAACTAGTGTTTTAATTATAGGATTCTCTATTAGAATGCATAAGCTTGTCTAGTGCGGTTGAAATGAATTTCTTTCCCAGGGTGCCGGGGGCAATCCCTTAGAGACTGTGAGGAGCTCAGTCACACGGGAGGAGCTCGGAGTAGAGTCGCTGCTCCTCCATGTCGAGAGGAGCAGCTGTACGAGATGCCTCCTGGGCACCTCCCTGGAGAGGTGTTCCACCAGGAGGAGGACCCACACTGGAGGTAGAGCCCTGCACTTCCACCAACACAAAACAGTGCACTGCAGGACACATTCTGAAAGCTCACTGCGGAAGCGAGAGTGCACAATGCAGGAGCGGGCGGGTGGAATGATAAACTGGAGTCCCGCAAACAAAATATGAGTGTTAAGTAAAATATACAAATGATGAATGTATGCCTATCATACATCATTTTAGACAATTCCTTTCCATTTCTCTGTGTTATGATAGAGCAAGGCGAATGTCCTCAATTTGCGGGATTTGCGAGTGGAAGCAGGACAAAAAAATCGCAGATGCGGGGAGAAGCGGGAATGAAAATTCTGCCCTGCGCAGACCTCTAATTGAAGGGAAGTCTAGGATGGACGGAACATGTTCAAGTTCTTGACATTCTACACAATACTAGAATATATCACATATGAACTCCTATAAGAATTACACAGGGCACAGGGAGAAGTGAAGCATTTTAAATGAGGCTAAAACAATAGCTGCTATCAATAGTCAGAAAAATTCAGTGGTGATAATCTCACAATAGGAGATTGTGACCAGTTCGGTGAAGATTTCTTGGATTACAACCCCCTCATGCAAAATGGTGTTTTGAGCTCTTGAGAAGAAAGTGTAAAAATGTCAGATTCTTCAAACATGTATGAATAAATCAATACCCATCTCCAGCTATTTATGGATATTTATCCCATACAAATTTGTCCCATCTCACAGCAACTATCTTTTCAACCTTTCTACAACCCATTTACATTCAGAGAGGCATTAGATCCCTCTCACAAAACTCAATATGTGACCCTTTAATATTCAACACAAAACAAAGCCATCCATCTAAAATCTTTAAAATAAATCTAGACATTGTTGTGAAAGATAACTTTATTGACTTGTCTTGGGGGAATGCTTTGTTTCGTCCTTCCAAACATTATGAAACTATTGAAATTATGCAAGATTTTGTGGAGTCATGGAACAACAGCATAGCATTAATATTCATGAATTGTTTGCATATTCAAAACCAAAGACTGTTTTCTCATGAGTCATTGTTTTATATTCCCCAACTCTGCTCATACCGCTACTCCTATTGCAACTCCAAATCTCTATTATGCATCCTTAATGGCAACGAAGTAATTTTTATTTTATTGTTTCATAACTCCACACAAAACAAAGGATTCTTGGAGGAGAAAGCGTTTAGTGACTGTTTTGTCCCCTATTTTCACACCCAAATTTTGATATTTTGCAGCTGATGGCATCAACATTCCCTGGGGGTGTGATGCTAACTGAAGGCACTGCTCTGTCTGAAGCTTTGTTACTCAACTTTAATCTGAGCTTTAGTTTAACACAATCTGACTAGAAAGAGCTGATTTTTTTAAACGTGTAACCAATACCATGAACACTCATACTGATCAGAGGCTCTTGAAAATGTGCTGTTTAAATCTATTTATTTATTTATTTATTTATGAGTTTTCAGACTAACCCTTTTTGCTAATGTTTGCCTTTTGTCATCATGGTAACTTCTGAACATTCTACCAACAGAGATGCATGTAGAGTGCCCCCGTATGAAAAAAATAAAATAAAAATTATGAAAGAACTTAAATGTACTTGTTCAAATAAAAATACACTTTAAAAAACACATTAAAAAATGGATGGAAGTTGTACCGGCCAAAAAATAATGCTTAACGAAGAAGAAAAAAAAATATATAAGTCGCACTGGACTAGAAGTCGCATTTTTGGGTGCAAATTTATTTTATAAAATTAGAGAACAAGAACCGACGTTTCATCTTGAAAGGCAAGTTATAGTAACGACAATAGAATAGAGAACAACAGGCTTTTAACACATATGAACAGTTCCTCAGAATTACAGCATAAACAACAGAACAGAACAAGTTTACCAAACTCTCCACCAAATCACTAAATCTATTTAATTCTTCATTCTTGGTGTGACTTCTAACTTTAGCATTTTTGTTTTCTTCATTGCATTTAGAGTATCCTCCGCTTTTTGCCAGGCCCTCATAAGTTTCTCGCTCAGTCCAAACTTTCTTTCTGCTGCTAATTCACTACTTGCAGCAGGATAGTGGTCTCTTTCTGCAGGAGACATGTGCAGTAGAGCGAAGTGACAATGGGACAGGAGTAATTGGAGTAGCAGATACTGGCACACAAGCCTAGAGCGTCCTCTCACGACTGTAAGTGTGAAAATAACGAACATGTGAAATTATATATTTTAATATATAAGTCACACCTGAGTATAAGTCGCAGGACCACCCAAACCATGAAAAAAGTACCAAAAAAGACAGTAACATAAATAAGGCATTATCCGGTTTAGGGACCACCTATTAATAGCTAAGGGCATAATTTAAATCTGTTTTTATAAAGTATTTATAAAGTACTGATGATACTTTTCATTAGCCATTTTAGAGATACTAACGTATATCTGAATAAACCGTAACTAACAATTACCGCTTAGATATATAAATGGTCCATAAAAATCTAATCATACCTTTTTTTAATTTGTACTGCCTTGATTCTGGTTGCCATGGTAATTTCATTGCTAATGGAAATTCACTGTCGTGTCATGCATGTAAAATTTATTTGACTGTATCCCTTATTACTACATTAAATCTGACTCTACCATTGATGTTACAGTCTCCGTCTTTAAACTGGGGCAGACTTCCTCACTTTTGACCGACTTACTATTTAAGAACTACCTTTAAATATTTCATTTTCTCATGCGGAGACTACTCAGCTCCACTCTGTTTCTCTACGCACTGTTTCTTCATTTTTACTATATGAAGTCTGTCCTTGTTTTATAGCTCTATATCTCCTCCACTGCAGTTTTAATGGAGGGGCCCGTCCTCTATAAGCCTGGGGTCAGTGCACTGCTCTGTGGTGCTCTTTTAAAAAGCGTTAGATCATTCTCAAACTGGAGTTCATGACAGAGGGCTCTTAACTCCCCCTTCAGTCAGTCCATGGAGAGACAACACTCCCACTGCCTGAGCTGACTCATGGTCCCACACATTGTAACGCACAGGGTTCTTTAAGTTAACATAGAAGAGCACTACAAAAGCAGCTATTCATATATTGTGCAATCCTGTAATTTTTTTATTTGAAGATATGAACATTTTACAGCTTAAAAGTCTGTACTGAAAATAAGTAAAAGTAACCCAGCGTTACCTGACCACCTCGAACACCTCACTCCACACTCAATAGACTGAAGAGTCGAGAAATAGCTCTTGCCTTAAAATGTGAGATGCATGAAAGAGTAGGCAGTTTAAAGTTAAATCTTAAAGTTAAGGATCAATGAAGGCAAGATAATATTGTAGCCGCAGCTGCCCTGAGGTAGCCTGGTTCATTTCACTTCGTGGAAACCGTCTGACCTTGCAGCAGTAGAATTAGTTCGCTCGATGGTAAGCGGGTACTTTTTTTAAATTTAACCAATCGCTGCTATTTGGAAGTGATGTATGTAAGGCACCACTAATGGGGCTAACTGGTATATTAAGCTTTTCCCAAATCCCCTAGGAAGAAGGGCAATAATGTTTTTCCCCTTGATAAAATTCACCAAACATTCCCTTTGTTCCGACTTTAAATCCTCCATCTTGGGAATAGTTGTCAACACAGAATGTATGGCTTCGTCTACATCCATCACAACTGCTTTGTTTACTGTTGTGCTGTGCCACAAAAGTGACCCAGACAGGTGCTTGAGGTTGAAGTCATGGCTTCACAGCTCTTGACTGCACACATTGGCCAGTGTGTGGTGCGCGGTCTACAACTTCTGGGGTTCTTGCCAACAGTCTAGTGTATTCTCATTCCTGACCTAATCGCTGGGGAGAAATGAAATTGAGCGGAGGCATTAGGTGGCACCAGCCTGGCTTTTCACCATCTGTCCAGCTGACCAAGCACACACTAAAGGCAGGATGGGTGAAGTGTCTTGCCTAAGGATACAACTACAGAACTTTTTTCAAATGGGAATACAGCCACCAACCTTCGGTTTTTGAACATTCTCTAACCACTGTTGTCTAACACAGTTGCGCTGTTACTGATAACTCAAACAAAACAGAACTTAAGTTATGGTGAGGAAACAACATTATAACATGTCTCCAAGAACTTGATTTAGACCAAGAAAGGGCTTTTAAAACTCATAAAATTTGCATTTCTTCATATTTTCTAAATCACAGTGTGATGCTTCTTCAGTTCTAGTCATGGGCTTGAGTCAGGGGCCCGAGGGGTTCACCAGAGTCATGACATTAGTGCTGACACATAGAAACAAACATTCACGCTCACATCCTCTCAACAGACGGAGAAGAGTCACCGTTTTGCCTCACAGTATTTGGACAATGGGAGGTCGACGGTGATGTTTAAAAATGTCCATTTACTTACAGTCAAGAGCACAAGTGACTTTTATTTTAAATTCCAGCTCTTATGAAGTGTACTAAATGAAGTATCATAATAACAAATTACATCAAAATCTGTTCATTCTGGTAACTGTGTGTCAACTAGCTTTATACCATATTTACAACTTAATGAAATCTGAGCCAACTTCCCACTCAAAGCCATATGCAGGGCTCTACTGTTCCAGAATATTTCTAAACGTCGGATATAGCCTGGTCTAATATAACTATCACAGGCCAGCACTACAAATACAATGCATGTAGTTTTCATTTTGCTATAACCAACAGACAATGGCCATAATAAATAATAATAATATTAATAATAATAATAATAACTTAAAGGTTCATTGTGTAACTTTTCTGGTGGAGGGCAAACACTTTTCACCGTGAAGATTGTATTGCTTTGTCTGAATGTTTCACAGTATGGCAGTAATAAACCTTTCTACATTCATGGAGACCAAACCAAACCAAGTTACAGGTTAGATCTGTGGAGAGGCAACCCCGCTCACAGTTAGAATGCCTGTTTTGTAAGTATTTTTGAGCTATAAAACCACCTCTAATTAAATAAATGTAAGGTAAATCTGTTTAATGGCATACTGAAAAATATTACCAGCAGAGAAATTGCATATCCATAGAAAAATGTTATATATATATTTAAATGTGCACTATGTATTTTATTTTAATTTTTATTTTTGACAAGCATAACTCATAAGGGCAATTTCGTCAAATATCAAGTTTACGTCAACACGTATTTGCCATTTCCCCATGTTTCCCTCGTTTGCATATTGCACCTCTATCCGCAGTGCGTGCACACAGCCCTTTGAAGTATATACTCATTTTTCAAAATCTGCAGATCTGCCTTTGAAACGGGCTGATGGGGAGTAGCAGGAGTGTATTGTCTCCACAAGATTTTAATGGCATGAGACACCCATGCACGTCGATAAAAACTCTACCGGCAAATGATGTTATGTAAGGCAAGTGGGCCGCTCCGTAATGCTTTAGACAGCTGCGCAAAACAGATATAAAAGTAGTTTCTGCTCAAGATGAGAATATGAGTCGTAATGGAACAGGATTTTCACCTCTCCATCATAACATGTTTACACAAAAGGAAAAAGGTCATATTCAGATTGGAGAATGATATTAATATGATTTAATGAATTTCTCTATGAGGACACATAGTAGGTAATGTGAGTTAATTGTCTTGCCTGAGGACACAAAAACAGAACTTGGCCCGAGCAGGAATCAGTCCTACAACTTTCTTTTGATAAGCCACTGTCACCCCAATGTGTATTGTCTACTGGTGAAAAAATAAATAAATAAATCAAATGATCTTGCAGATGGTAGCTTTAAAGGTCATATATTGTGTGACTTTTGTGAGCTTTAAGCCGTGTTAGAATGCTGTTACCTCATCAAAAACATACGCAGAGTTGTGTTTTGTTTCATTCACATAATAATAATAATAATCTTTTTATTATTAGTCTGTCTACAGCTCCAAAGCTTAAAATGCCCTGTTCCAATCTGTGATGTCATGAAGTGGTAGTTTTCATGTTAACGGCGGCTACCTTTTGCTTTAGTTCAGTAGAGATTGCCAATTTTAAGTAGCGAGGCTGGCGCCACCTAGTGCCTCCGCTCATTTTCATTTTTCTCCAGCAACTAGGTCAGGAATCAAAATAGAATAGACGGTTTGCAAAAACCCCAGAAGTGCAAGTTCAGGCACCAGCCAATCAGCGAACCATACATTCTGTGTTGTCAATGATTCTCGAGATTGAGGATTTAAAGCCGGAATAAAGAGAATGTTTGGTGAATTTCATCAAGGGAAGAGACGTTATTGCCCTTCTTCCTACGGAATTTGGGAAAAGCTGAATATACCAGTTTGCCCCGTTAGCGGAGCATTACATACGTCATGACCAAATAGGAGCGATTGGTTAAATGATAAAAAGTACCTGCCTACCGTCAAGTGGAAGGCTGCGAGGTCAGATGGTTTCTACAAAGTGAAACAAAGTAAAACCGGCTGATGAATCAGGCTAAATTGCAGGGCTGAAATTATCCAAATGATTCTAGTGAAGGTGTATGGAGTTTAAAAACACAGTGGAGCACTTCCTGTCCTACCACGTGACATCACAAAGAACAACAGTGCTGTCTGAGAGAAGAACTCAGCCTAAATCTGCAGGGTCTGTGTGTTAAACATGTGGGAATGAAACAAAACACAATTCCAGGTATGTTTTTGATGAGGAAACAACATTACCCCATAGATCAGAAAATAGCGTGATATGGGCCCTTTAAATACTATATACAACTTAATGAAATAAGTTGCATACATATCGGACTGAAGAATGATAATATGAATTCCACTGTGCAAAGTTATGGATCATTACAACATATTTGTACACTATGGGAACACATTATTTCCCAACCGCTCCAAATCTCATCAGAGCTTAAAGTCTGAGGAATTTGAAATCTCTCGGAGTAAAACACTACAGTTATTCATATGTATCCAAGGGTAATGATATTGTAGTCGAGGTCGCACATGCTCAGAATACTGTCTATATAAGTTAGAATGTGGACCACCGTGGAATGAACAATCCTGGAGGAGGGGTCATTGACAGTACTGCTGTTGATCTTGGCCTTAAGACTGAGCGTTAAGGTTACAGGCAGGTCTCAGCTCATTATTAGAGGTCACTGGATTGTAAATCAATGCCACTACCAGGTTATTTGTCCCATTGTTCTACCATGTGTTGTGAGAGGAGAAAGGGTCGCGCAGCAATAGTATCTCTATAGAAACTAGTCAATGATTAGAGGTAAACGATGCGGTGATTTAAAACTGCAACAGTACATAATGCTTGGAGTGATTAGAAATGTATTTTTAAAGAAAACCTATTGAACTTGTGTCTGCTATATAGCTATAATCTATGACATCATTATGTTATAATTAGGGATGTAACAATAACCAAAATATTGTGATATCGTATCATCAAAGTTCTCACAATAATATCGTGGACCATCACAATATATATCGAATTACAAGTCTCTTTGGTTAAATTAAGAGTTATGGTGCAGCGATAGTTAAAAAAAAAAAAAAAAAGACAGGGGGATCTACATAGACCATGATCCTTTGCTCCATTTCAGTGTAGACTACAAGTAGAGGGCAGTACAGTTCTAAGCACTTTTAAGTCTTAGATCATTGGGTTAAGTCTTGTCAAGGCGTTTTAAGGGGAAAAAGTAGCATATTAACAGTTTTGTTTGCCTCCACAAAAATATCGCAATAAATATCGTACCGTGAGATGTACGTCGTGAAAATATTGTACCGAGAGATTTGGATATTGTTACATTGCTAATCTTGAGCTTCCCCACGATATCGCAATAAGGTAGGTATGAACATAGGGATACACACTTGGATATTGTTACAGCCCTTGTTATAATTTTAACATTTAAAAATTATAATTATAAATAATTATAATGGCAGCAGACATCATCAAAACACAACAAAGATTTGCTAACTCCGATGGATATCTTTTTGTAACCCATTTGTACCAAAATGACTATGCAACACTACCGAATTCTACGTGTATCACAAATTAAGAAAATAAAACTGGAGGACAAAGTAAGTACACAGCAGTGAGTGTATGCCATTGCCGGCGGACTGATTGGCAATATGTTGTCTTGAAAATAAGCAATTAAGGATTGCTGACACCTGCACAAATAACTCCAAATACAACTTCTGTTGAGTAAATGGTGAGGGGAAACAAATACAACATGGTTAAAAGCTGTGAAAAGTCAATTTCACAGAATAGGTCTGATTGAATTCTAATACTGTATGCTCTTAGTTTTAGCTGTATATTCCCACTGTCTGGAGCAAAACAAAACAAGATTAATTTATGGCTTTTTTTAAACCTTTTGTGAGACTGTCAGGTAAAATAAATTAAAACAACAAAAGTACTGTAGGTAGTGCCTTATCAAAGGACATGACAGCAGTATGCACCTGTGGAATCATCAAACTATGGGCCAATAGAGCTGAGAGTTCTACCAACTATTCCAAAACTTTGAACCACTAACCTCCAGCTCAGTGGAAAAACAATACCAACTAAGCCACTAACACATTTAAAAGGTCCTATATTATGCAACATTTCCTCGTTAAAACCATATCTGGAATAGTGTTTTGCCTAAATATGCAGGATTTGTGTGTTAAACATGTGTGAATGAAACAAAACTCCAGGTATGTTTGTGATGAGGAAACAACATTACAACTTAGATCAGAAAACGGCATAATATGGGCCCTTAAGACAAACTTCCAGCGTACCATGATACAACCAAGATCCAAAGTAACCAAAATACTATAAAAGCAAAAATACTGAAAAGACAGTAGAAGCTTCAGAGGCTGTATTTCAGCAACCTTCAAAGTCTGACACTGGGTTGCACACTTTCCCCAAATTCAGCACGAAGCCAGCAACTTGTGAGACAGCTCTTTTAAAACACTGCTGCTGCTGTGCAAGAAGACTCACTTGAACTTTATAGTCAGGACTGAGACGTGAATTACACTGTAAAGTTTTCAAAGTAATTTTATCCCAGGAGAATGGACAAGAGATCATTTACTGTTCTCAAGGATATCAACTAAATATGGAGAAATATGAATCAAAATTGGCTCGGTATTGTTAGCAAGGACACATATTTTTGACAAATTTGCTTTTTTGAGCTGGAGTTGTACTTTGCTTCATTCACTCTTGTTTCATTATTGTACTAATCCAAAGTCATTTTTCTCAGAGAACACCAAAATGCTCTGTTTGCATTTTGCCATATTGTTGCATCATAGGTAAAAATCTAATATTGTGATTTTTATTTCACATTTATTTATGAGGTCCCGCTGAGATTCAGAATCTCAGTCTACGTTTATATTATGATGGTCTGAACAGAACATGCAAAAGTGGCGTTGCATCTTCACTTTTTATTCCGTGTTGAAACAAACGTTTTTGGGAGGAAATCTGTGTGCATACAGTGACGCAAAAGTGTGTGGCAATTCGACTGGGTATGCATGCCATCCGACATGTTTCTGTGTACTGTATGAATGTGATGTAAACGTGTACGTGACGTGAGCAGATCAGACCAGAGTTTTGTGTAGACGAAAACACTATGGCGGAGCATATTCAACTTTTCCACTCTGGAGGGTTGTTTTAGATTTTTGTGCTTTTAAACCCCAAAAACGCTGTCACCATTAAAACGAAAGGCACTTCTGATAAAATATTTTGTCGTTTTTACCAGCAAACGTTCTTGTGTAAACAGGTCCTCAGTTTCAAGAGAGACATGGCCAACTGAGCAGTCAACACAATCAATACAAAACAGTAAAATCACAAAATATCACAATATAAAACCAATGTAGAACTTTCAAGATAAACACACATCTCTCGGTCATTGGCCATCTCTGTTTTCATACAATTTAAGATCTTTCTGTAAATGAGTCCAAGAAAAGGCAGATTTTCCCAGCTCAGAGAGGCACCGAGGCACAATGAAAAGTAATGTAATAATCAAGAGCTGAACTTCTCCTGCACATTTTTTAAGGTTCTTTTCAAATTGATCATTGTTCAGAACGAAGCCAGCTCTTGTGAGGCAGCACTTTAAAACACTGCTGCTGCTGCTGCTGCTGAGCCAGAAGACTCACTTGAACTTAAGTTTTATAGTTGGGACTGAGAGACAAGAATTACACTATAGACTGTTCAATGCAGTTTTACTCCAGGAGAATGGACAAAAGAGACAAAGGATGCACTGATTCAGCTTTTTCAGTTCTGATATCAAGGTGCATTGTGTAACTTTTTTGGTGGAGGGCCCATCAAATGCTTTTCTCCGTGGAGATGTTATTGCTTTGTCTGGAATTTTTCACTGTATGGTATTAAACCTTTCTATCTTCAGGGAGACTAAACGACGCCAAGTTATAAGTCAGCTCTGTGGAGAGGCAACACCACTCACCACTGTTTTTATTTGTTTTTGAGCTATAAAACGACTTGTAATTTAATAAATGTAAGGTAGAACTGTTTAATGTCATACTGTGGAATATTCTAGGCAGAGCAATGACATATCCATAGAAAGAAGCCGGTGACCCTCCACTAGAAAAGTTACACAATGCAACTTTAAATATCTGCTGATACTTTACTGAAACTTTATTTTCCTGAAAACAAGAAATATTGTATGACAAAATACAGAGTATTTTGAAGCTCTTATTTACCTCTCAGATATTTACAGAACTTCATATTAACATTTCAAACATTTTCTGGACCAACTATGAAGTAAATACCGTAATTTCCCGACTATTGAGCGCACCTGAATATAAGCCGCATCAACAAAATTGTAAAATTGTACATATATCGGCCACACCTGAATATAAGCCGCAGGTGTCCACGTCTTTGAGAACATTTTCAAGTTTGGGCCGTCTGCTTTTATCATCTCTGAAAGCTTTTGTCGTCTTTTTGCAGTGAGTCAGTTCGCATGACTCTCTGTTTCCTTCTTCCACAGCCACATCAGTCGCCTTTAAATTAAAAGCTGCATCATTTGGATTTCTTCGTATGTTTTCCATGAAGAGTGTGTGTGTATGAAGCGCAAAATAACTGTTCAAAACACAATCAAACAGCATCTTCCTTGGTGCATTACCCCCGTCTCTGCCCATGCTCTACTGCGCATGTCTCCTGTAGAAAGAGCTTCTGTCCTGTCTGTATCATGTCTGTGTCTTGGAGGATTTCAGCAGATTTCAGGCTCTCTTGGGGGCGGGGATAGTCAGGTATGAGTGGGTGTCAGGCTACTGAAGTTTGAGGCGTTTCTTCTTGTTATTTGCACCCCCATGTGCTTTTAAGACGGGTAAGACGTATCCCCCTCACTAATGTTCATTTAGCATCATAACTTACTTCTCTTCTCTTACTTATCACATGGCTATAAACTGTTTTAGTGTGCTGATAAAATCGCTAGCAAACGTTGCACCTTCATGTTTCATGTGTTAACCGCACAGACAGCGGTGTTTTCTGCACTCAGGCTGCGTGTATCCGCTGTGTTGCCAAACCATAGACCAGAAATATGAACGGACAATGTGCCAAACAAAGAATGTGTCCATATATTAGCTGCATCGTTGTATAAGCTGCAGGGTTCAAAGTGTGAGGAAAAAAGTAGTGGCTTATAGTCCGGAAATTACAGTAGTGTTATTACATCAATTTATAGGCCCAACAAGGATTTCAGCAGAACCATTTCTTCATGGAATGGCGCCGATATTCAATATCAGTATCAGCATCAGTGCGTCCCTCATAGAAGAGACCATTTTCTGTTCTCTAGGATACCAACTAAACATGGAGAATTATGAACCAAAATTAGCTTGGTATGCAAATTTTGTTATTATTGCGTAGTTGGGAGGAGAGCAGTGAGGCTGTTTGCTAGGCGTATTTGCATGTTTACAGTCACACCTCCAGTGATTAGCGCGAGCACAGATGGTCAGTATCTGTTGAGCGCAGCTTGATATTTGATAAGTCCATCCTGAGGGACTAAGCCATGCACAGTTAACACACCACTGGACCACACCAACGCTTTATACCACGGAGGAGTATGAGACTGCTGCTGGGAATGGTTTGCAAATCACTTAAAATGGTAAATGTAGATTTGATTTTCAAATTGTGATTTCTGAAAGCGAGAATGTCAAAATATTTGCTTTGTTTGTAGATAGAAATTCAAGCAGCACTTTCATCTTCAAAGACTTCTGATTTTGACACAGGCGAATGGATTTGAGAGAACTACCATCAATAGTAGTGTAGGCCTAAATATTTTTTTTTATAATTGTTGCATGCTGTATTTAAAATAATCCATCCAAATGTCTGAGTAATTTGATTTAAAACACTAGTATGACCCACTGGAATCATAGCTCATGACTATATAGCAGATCGAAGCATAGTATGTCCAATCTCTAGGGATGTAACAGTCAGCGAAATATTGTGATATTGTATCATCAGAGTTGTCACAATAATATCGTGGACCATCACAATATATGCGAATTACAAGTCTCTTTGCTTAAATTAAGAGTTATGGTGCAGGAATAGCTAATAAAAATAAAAAAAAAAAAGACAGAGGGAACTACATAGACCATAATCCTTTGCTCCATTTCAGTGTAGATTATAATAGATAATAGAAATAACAGTTTTAAGCACTTTTGAGTCTTAGTTCTTTTAGATTAAGGCTTGTCAAGGCATTTTAAGAGGAAAAAATAGCGTATTCTCAGTTTTGTTAGCATCTACAAAATATCACAATTAGAGCCCGACCGATATGGATTTTGCTGTGGCCGATATTAAACCGATATAATGTCAGTTGGAGCTGCCGATAGCCGATATAATCACCGATATATTTAGTGATGTAAAAATTCACTGTAAATGTTGAATTGTTTAGAAAACTTAGGTTTGGCTCTGGTGGATTTTAAATTGGGTTTATTTAGGCAACATTTATTGTTATTCTGCCTCTTTACATCATATTTACAGACAGTAGTTCGGCTTAGTGACAGTCTTCCTGAACATGTGAGACAGGCCTCTTCTGTGACACTGTTTAAATCCAGGCTCAAAACATTTCTGTTTAACTGTGCATATCTGAAAGGTTTTCATTCCGCACTCTTCTCTCAATTTATGTCTCTCTTTTTAAATTTAATCTTCATGATTATTTATGTTTTGAGTTTTTATTATGATTTTAATGTATTTCTTATTCTGTAAAGCACTTTGAATTACTTTGTGTACGAATTGGCTATACAAAATAACTTTTGCCTTGCATTTTTGCATCACATTCTAGACACTAGTGATGGGTATTCCAGTTCTTTTTAGAGAACCGGCTCTTTTGGCTCGGCTCACTAAAAGCTGCTGGTTCTTTTGGCTCCCAAGCGGCTCTTCAGATTGTTTTGTTGCAAGCAGGACTAAAGCACGTCTAAAGCAGGACTGAATCAGGACTGAACCAGGTCTAAACCAGGACTGAAAAAGGACTAAACCGGGACTTATTTATTTTATGCTAAACTACAGTCAAATATGCTCGTTTTTTGTTTTTTTTTTTTTTTTCTTTTTTAAATCCTACGTACACGCAAATTTCTCAAAGTTTCATTTTTAGCCGCTGTCAAACCACGAATCTGCACGCGGCGTGAAGAGAAAAAAAGTGAGAGAAAGAGAAAACACGGCTCCCAATAAGGATCAGGCTCCCGTCGTTCCCTTTAAAGAGCCGGTTCTAAGAGTCATTTCGTTCGCGACGGACCCATAACTAGTAAAGAAAGTAGCGCTATTAGCCTTTAGCCGTAAATACGTGCGCGCCGCGGTAATTAATTATATGCGCAAATGTCGTAATTCACACGTCTGTTCACAGCTCATTTACATATCAGTGCAGGTCCAGTAGCAAATATACGGCCAATATAGTCACTTTAGAACAGACCAATAGAAAACAGTCTGTTTATGTGCGGGAGCTACAGCAGCTAACCCATAACAAATGACCAAAAACTAGCTTCAGAGTCGACATATTTCCAACACTCACCGCTCATACAGGCTCCTCCTCACATCACAAATCTGCACTAATAAATGTCCTTTTAATCCAGACTCAAACCGATTGTCCGTAAAAAGAATAATAATAAAGAATAATCTCAGTGTTTGGATCTGTGTCTGCAGGTGTAAACAAACACACGTGAGTGACGCCACTCTGTGGTGTGTTCAAGGACAGTACGGACACACACAAATGACTCCGTAGATAAATACTGATGTGGAGCCACATATTAGGACATTTATCTGTCTGTAAATTGGATTAAATGAACAGAATGTAGAGAGTCTAAGCTTTATAACGAGGTATAACATGCCCACGTGAAATATCGGCCCCTATCAGCAAGCATATCGGCCGATAGCCGATATGCCTAAAGTTGCCCATATCAGCCGATAATATCGGCCAACCGATATATCAGGTCGGGCTCTAATCACAATAAATATCATGTCGTGAGATGTATATCGTGAAAATATCGTACTGAGAGATTTGGATATTGTTACATCGTGAGCCTTCACCATATCTTGAGCTTCCCCATGATATCACAATAAATATCATACCGTGAGGTTCATACCGTGACGATATCATATTGTGAGACGTGGATATCTTTACACCCCTACCAATCACAACTAATTTTCATAAATCTATTTTTAAACGCAGTCTCTGAATTTCTTATTTCCTGATGTACATTTGAGTGAGTCATTCTAACCTACATGAACCTCTGTTTTAAAAAATGTTGAAGAATTGACTTTCTACAATATGTGGTGCACAGTGTGTTGATAAATACGAAAAATGTATAAAGTAATTAATAATATGAAAGGAGAAATATTCAGAGCCAGCCTCCAAGTGCATTTCATTAACTTTAAAGCAATGGCTCCATTAATTACACAATATGTACCAAGCTCCTCTCACTTGTACTGGATGTAAACACACCACCTTGACTGAGGGTGACAATGACAACGGCAAGCATGGAGGGCCAAATTAAATTAACATCAAATATTTACTGATACGATTGTATAGACAAACAGCTGTCACATACGTTTATTGTTAGGAAGGACAAATAGGCCAAATTGACATATCTTTCAACTATGTTTGTTGCCTCCTCGCCAAATACATACCTGGAGTTGTATTTTGCTTCATTCACTGTCGTATTAATCTATCCAAAGATTCAATCCAAAGTCATTTTCTCATTTTCTCTTTGCCCATCTTATTGTGTCACGGATAAAATCTAGACACTTCTGCAAAGTTAAATAAACCATCATTAGACTCATTCTACAGTCAAAGTTTTGTCACAACAAATGCATGACTGTATTAGTCTATTTGTTTTTCTAATTGTTCATTCTCGTTGCTAACAGCAGAGGGAGCTCCAATGCCTAAATACCACATTGGAAACTGAGGTGTAAATTATAAAGTGTATTTTGTAAATTAATTATGTTAGAAAATGTCAAATAATAATCCCAAGGTGACCAAAAGCATATTCAAAGGGCCCATATTACGCTTTTTTCTGATCTGTTATGATGTTGTTTCTTCATCACAAACATACCTGGAGTTGTGTTATGTTGCATTCACGTAAATCCTGCGTATTTAATCTGTATGTGCTCCACTGTGTTTTAAAACTCCACACACCTTCACAAGAAACATTTGGATGATTTCAGCCCTCGAATTGCTTATTTCTAGTGAACAAAAAGCAGCTGTTACCTTGAAAACTACTGCTAAATGACATTTCCCAAAGGTGGAACAGGGCATTTTGAGCTTTGGAGATGTCAAGGATTACTCAGACATTTGTGAATGAAACAAAATACAACTCCAGGTATGTTTGTAATGATGGAATATTACAACATGTTTTAAAGCTCACAAGACTGAATTTTGTGTAATGTAGGAGAATTAAAACTACAAGAATGTATAATATATATTATTTTTAAAAAGTCATAAATCATCCGAAGATTTGTTTGCTCTTGAAAGCAGAATGACGGGGCGAAATGGTGTTTTCCGTAGCACATAGGCGCGTGCATTGATTGCTGGGTGTTGCGTGGTGGTTTGAGTGGGCAGGTAGGGAAGGCAGCGGTAATTTGATGGCGGACTAACAGAAAGTGAAATTAAATTTACACAATGATAAAGGCGAGGTGAGACAACGTCCCCAAGGACACGCTCTGAGTCATCCATAAATGAGATGAGGAGCTGAGTGTGGCGTTCATAGAGACACATGCCTTCACAGGAGCAGCACAAGACACAATAAGTGCAAAGGATTTTATTACATTGACTATTTCTGATATTAGTTTGTTTTAGGCAGTAGCAGTAATGTTAGTAGTAGTATTACTGAAATTAGGGGAGTTAAATTAGCACTATTTTGATCTAACCATATCTAATTGTCAGTCATTAATATGAGCCTTTTTAAAGCAGACGTATTATGCCAAATCAACTCTTCAGAGCTTGTAACCTTATTATAGTTGCTTCCCCTCACCATACTTACCCAGAGTTGTATTTGGAGTGATTCGTGCATGTTTGAGTAATCTTTAATTGCTTATTTTCAAGACGCCATATTGCCATTTAATAACTCTTTTCAACACCACCAAGCATATGTCCACTGCGATGTACTTACTTTTCCAATTTTCCGTCACATTTTGGTACAAATTAAAAAGAATCTGCGATTATTCATACGAGGCAGATTTTCATTCTCGGCTCGTACGCAGATATATATATATATACTACAGTATATATATATATATATATACTACAGTATATAGCAGACGCAATCACAATAGGTCTTAAACTCAAGTCTACAGCCAATCTTTTTTCAGTAAACTATTTATTTTGTGTTAAATGGCATTGTCCTGTTAAGGTTTAGTACTACTTTTTGGTAGTTTAATAGTAGTAATAATGCATTTGCAGCTGAAGATGTACACAACATCCCCATCAGAATCATGAGCAAAAGGGTTTAGACTCAAATCAAAATTTGTTATAATCCCAGATGACATTAAACAATATTTCACAAGAATTCCATAAATGTCTGCATGGAATTCTTTATGAATTATGATTGAAAGCCATACTAAATTCCTCATGGGTTGGTACAAGGAAAAAAGGAGGATTTTCTTCACAAAGAATTCATGTCTAATCCATTATAGCTCTTTAATAAGGACACTACAGTACTTATTCTATTCAGTGCTCAATAACTGGATCCCAGTGAAGTCAGTTGTTTCAAACAATTTTTTTTATTATTGCCTGATTCATCAGCTGGTTTCACTTCGTAGAAACTGTCTGACCTTGCAGCATTAGGATTCATTTGCTAGACGGTAAGTGGGTACTTTTTTATTTAACCAATTGCTATTATTCGGTCGTGACATATGTAATGCGCCGCTAACGGGGCTAACTGGTATATTAAGCTTTTCCAAAATCCCGTAGGAAGAAGGGCAATAACAACTTTCCCCTTGATAAAATTCACCAAACATTCTCTTTGTTCCAGCTTTAAATCCTCGATCTTGGGAATTGTTGCCAACACAGAATATATGGCTCTTCGCTGGTTCTTGCAAACCATCTAGACATGAGCCTGCTTACAAGTCTCCATCATTTTTTGTTAAGTTATTCCACTGCTTGGACCATATCCTGGCATGGGGCAAAGAAAGCATGGACCACTCAGATTACCACAGCACACAACTAATCATTATTAAAACAGAAGGAAAGCGATCTGAATGACTTAGCCACAATGTGCGCACATGTTACGGATGGATTGTATATGAGAATGTACGGCTTGCATTGCATACTACTTCTGCATGCTTTTTTCTTGTCTTTTTTTCCCCCCAATTAGGGTAAGCGTGCTGGTGGGGGCTCCAAAGGCAAACACATCCCAGCCGGGGATCGTGGAGGCAGGGGCTGTCTACTACTGCCCTTGGCCTGGACAGACTGACAGCTGCAGACAGATACCTTTTGACAATGCAAGTGAGTAGTACAACATTTTAATTAACCATTTTGGGCTAACTTTTTACTGTTTCTATGGGCACTTTGTGGTTTGATCCTGATTCTGTCGTATTATAGTCTTGTTTTGGTCCTGTTTTAGTTCCGGATTTAGTCCCCGTTCAGTCCCAATTTTGATACAGCCTGTGTGCAAGAAAGAAAGAACAGTGATCTGCATTCAGTTGCCATGGGGTTTGTACCCCAGATGCCCTTCCTCATGCATCTGTCTCCATATTTAGGCTTGGGACCGGCACAATTGGTACTCTGGTCTCTTGTGATCGCTGGCTTCTTTTTATTTTGGCCAGTCTTTGGTCTTCTATCACCTGGATATAATAGTTTAGCAATATATAACAGATTTGAGAGCTTTATTGGAAAAGTAGCCATAAAATTTTATTGGTTTACGCTTGGTTTTGGTCTATAAACTCCAAGGATGGATCATGCCCAAAATGTCTGTCTGGTATGTTCAAGTATATATGTTAATACTAGTATCATGTAAAGTTGGCAGACACAATGATTGAGATAAAACATATGGGGCTCTTTAACTTCATCTCATAAAAAGGTGCTTAGTTTTGTGTTGATTACGCCTGTCTATTTATTATCATCAGTGTCTCTCACGCACTCCTTTCCATGTAAGTGTGTGCATGAGATAGAGGGAGAGGGAGATAGAGGGGGAGAGAGAAAGAGAGACAGAGGGAGAGAGAGAGAGAGAGTAGGGAGACAATGTGAGACCAGAAGGGGGGGTAACTGTATGCACATGGGAATTTAGTCCCCTTTAGATGAAAAAGGGGTGAGGTCTGCTTTTTATTAGATGCTGCAAAATGCATCTGTGTCTCTTTTTCTTTCTCTGTTCTCCATCTTTCTATTTTTATCATTTTCTATAGGCTTTTTAGATTAAAACTTTCTCGGTACTATATGTTGTCATGTTGTTTGTTGTTTGTTGTTAGTTGACAGAACTGTCTTCGCTCTCTGATGGGAACCTTACTAGCTCCAAGTCTGCCAGGAAAACATATTGGCGACATATTGTCAGTAAACGCCAATAAATCAGATATGTGTAGAATAGTAGGAACAGGTTTCAGATGTTGAATTTGCTATGGTAGCAGACTCTGGTGGCAACAGTAGCCAGTAAGTATTTGAAACATGTAAGTCAAGGTGTTTAGTTTTTATATGTAACTTCTTCAGAGATGTTTCTTAAAGTCGTAACGACAAATCATCTGCCCCTTGTGTACGATGATTTACATATTGATTTACTTTTCTTTTTACATCAGATGCTCTGTTGCGCTGTGTTGAAATACAAAGTTAGTTAGCTTAAAGTTAAAGGTGCGCTGTTATTTTTCTGTTTTTCCACCTTTTATTAGCCAGGCTGGTGCCACCTAGTGCCTCCGCTCAATTTAATTTATCTTCAGTGACTAGGTCAGGAATCAGAATACACTAGACGGTTTGCAAAAACCCCGGAAGTGCAAGTTCGGGCACCAGCCAATCAGCGAAGAGCCATACATTCTCTGTTGACAAAGATTCCCAAAATCGAGGATTTAAAGCCAGAACAAAGAGAATATTTGGTGAATTTTATCGGGGGGGGGGGTCCTTCTTCCTACGGGATTTGGGAAAAGCCTAATATACCAGTTAGCCCCGTTAGCGGTGCATTACATACATCATGACCAAATAGCAGCAATTGGTTAAATTAAATGGTACCCTCCTATCGTCGAGCGAACAAATCCTAATGCTGTGAAGTGAGACCGGCTGATGAACCAGGCTAACTGTTTGTGTCCATGAAGATGTGATTGTTTGAACAAGTAGTTCAGATCTGCAGGGAGACAAGCATCACATTAAGAAGGCACATTTTTCAAGGCATTATAAACACACAATTAATAAAAAACGATGGGACTTATCTCAATGGGGACAACAGGTGCCAGACCCTCTCCTGGAATAGTTTCTTTAATATTGAATCCAGAGCATCAAGGTCAAAGTAGTGTCACCAATTATTCCTAACTTTGACCAGTTTCTCTTTCCTTTTTTACTTTCTCTCTTGATGTAAAGTGCTCATACTATATTGGCAGTTTTAGTAGACCAAGGACTAAACACTAAAGATGTGAGAATGGAAAGCGCGGGAGGTGCTGGATGATTGATGATAGTGGCCACGCTGGTTTTGTCTACAGTTTCACGGAGCCATTAAAACAGGTAGATGTATTCATTGTTGTAAAAATGTGCAGGACTGGTGACCATCTGTGCGTACTGTTACTGTAGTGCCTCCACTGCATGCGTCAGCTTCACGTGGGTCCAATTATGTGAGCTGGCGTACCTGAGGGGTGCGCGGCCACAGTGACGTTAGGCAGAAGCCACGCCACTCTGAGCTGCTGGGGGTGGGGGAGGGGTATAAACGGTCACACCTCCAAAAAGGGGCCAGATAGATTTCACATGGGTCATAGAGAGATCTGAGGCTTGTGTTGTACATTCTGACTTAGCTGCTTTCAATAAATGGTTTATAGTGTTATACTGGTGTATTCAGATCCTTGAGTGACACAGGTGGAGTGTGTTGCTCAAAGGCACACATACATACCAGTGTTGATCTGTTGTTTTCTGATTCTTTTATGTGCTTTTTAGTGAGCAGTGTTTCCCTTTCACTTGTGTCCCTCTACATTTATCGACACATCTTTATCCTAACTAAGAGTACGCTGTGACCGGCTACAAATAGCTTTACGTACAAAATAACCATCTGAAAAATACAAATCAGTTATTAAATTTTGCATATACATTACCGGTGTAAAAGTTTTAGAACAACCTGATTTTTCCAGTCATTTATTGCAATTCAAGTCGTGCAAGTCCAATGAAGAGCTTGAAATGGTACGAAGGTAAGAACTGAACAGCCAGAGGTTAAGAAAAAAGATAAAAGATAACAAAACACAAGTCCAAGCTCTGCCAAAACTACCTCAGGAAAAAAGAACAAGATGGTGAGCTTGAAAACACGGAGTGTCCAACACAGTCTCCAGACGAAAACCCCATCGAGCTGGTTTGGGATGAACTAGACAGAAGAGTGAAAGCCAAGCACCCTACAAGTGCCACACATTTATGGGAACTTCTGCAACAAACTTGGGAAGAACTTTCTGAAGAATATTTGATTTCTATTGTAAAAAGAACAAGCCATGAGTGTGTTCAGCTGTTATATCTGCCAAAGGTGGACACTTTCATGAATCAAAAGTTTAGAATATGTTTTGGTCAACAGTAAACGTGGTGTTCTAAAATATTTGACCAGTAGTGTAAATTTTTTGCATAGATCTACTAAGGCATTTATGAGGAGAGCGCCCCGAAACATGCACTTTGACATTGGGTCTTTTACATAGTTCATTTTTTGTAAATAGATATAATATTGTACCACAGTGACCTTATAAATTTGGTCTTAAATGGGATGTTTTCTGAGTCGGCCTCCTTCTTTTGACCACTTTGGCCAGTTTCCCCACTCTCCTAAATAATGAAATCAGAATACATACTCCATAATGCAAAAGTTTATTACTACAAGTCCAACAGGAAGTGAGTCGATTTGTGCAAATTAAGTGTTTATTGGTGAACGCTCTCTGTAGCAATAACATCGTCCGTCTAGGATTTAAAGACACTGGAAAATCTCTCCAACAAAGTGAAGACACATTGAACCAGGCCAAACGTGACACTTTATTGTGGAGTGTTTGTGGATATGAACTTCATGTGTGCGTTGGATGCTGGAAAGGTTTAATGCTGCAGGCTCTTTTAGGTTTAGTGTTGTTCTATTTTATGAGAAAGTTCCAAAACTCGTATCCCCAGCAAATGCCTGTCTCTGGGGGCATATGTTGTTTTTGATGTTTGTTGCACACAGACCTCTTTAAAGATGTTTTGCTATGCCTTATCGGGGACAACTGTTTTCCATCTAAACTGCTCGGTCTCTCCTCCAGGCCACAGTCAATATCAGCTTTTTATAGGCTCTATTATGAAATGTCTTTTGCTCTGGTCTGGTTTTATTGTGCTCGTTTCCGCTCTGTGTGTCTGCAGATAACCGAATGATAAAGGTAAACGGCACTCGGGAGCCACTGGAATTCAAGTCTCATCAGTGGTTTGGGGCTTCGGTCAGGACGCACAGAGAGAAAGTAGTGGTGAGTAGATTTGGATATCACATTACAGTTATTCTAGGTCACTATTTAAATTATATTACCTTTCAAGTACCTTTGTGTTGTCTTCAAATGGTAACTTATTCTGAAAGTTCACTCCATGATTGCTGAATCCACCTGTCACTCAATTACAATATGACAGAGGCAAAGCTACAGCACTGAATCCAGTGTTGCATCGATTAATCTGAATAATTGTGACAAGTTCACTCTTAAAATATCATAATCGTATTTTAATCATCGCTAATCGTTAACTGAACTTCAAGCTGAAAATCATTTTTGAATGTTTTGTGGACCAGCATTATAACAGATGAGTCATACCCTCCATTTATCTGCCAAAACTGAAAAAAAAAAAAATGTTAATGTATTAATCTTGCATAGATTGGATGTAGTTTACTTTTTTATTTTAGTCTGCTGTAGAATTTTCTGTTAATTTCAGGCAAATAATTCCTTCCTATTTTGAAGGTATTTGTGAGGAGGTCCTTTCCCCACTGAAAAGATAATATTTTGATAGCCATAGTTTGAAATCCATGAATAGCTTTGTATGTTTTTATAGATTAAAACTATAAAAAAAACATTATTTTGATTCTTATCCTTTTAAACATACGACCAGTTACTGCCTGGCTGTTTAACTCTCTGCTACAGTGATATACTAATCCGTGTATCATTCGTTCATTCGTTTTTCAATATAAAACCAAAAATAAGAAAACGAAAAAACAACTGTTTTCTTCGTTATTTGTCTCCAAAACCAAAATGAAAAAACGGATAACTATTCGTTTTTTCAGTTTTCGAACGGCCCAGTCTCAGTAGCGCTCTGGTCCCGGTCTGGTCCCGGTCTGGTCCCGGACCTGGTCCATTTGAACCAAAAGCTCTTAGTTCGATTCATTTTCATTGGTCTGAATGCGTCAGTCGGATGCTTTGCACCACCTCGGAACCAGCCGCGGTTCTTGAGCGCGGAGGACCAGAGCCGCTCTGTCCCGGTCTCAGTCCTGCTCTGGTCTCGGTCTGGTCTTGGACCTGGATCCGTCCTGATTCAGTCCGTATGCGGTGAGACTGGGACCAGACCGGGACCAGAGCGGGCCTGAGACCGAGACCGAGACAAGACCAGGACCAGACCGGGACCAGACCGGAGGCTCAGAGCCCACGGCAGGGCCGGAGCTCGAAGCTAAGGCTCGGACCCCGTGGAGGCCCGAGTCAAAGTCAAAGCTCGGAGTCCGCCCTGGTCCCGGTCTGGTCCCGGTCTCAGTCCCGCTCTGGTCTCGGACCTGGATCAGTCCTAGTTCAGTCCGTACCCGGTGCAAAAGTCCGGCATCGCAGTCACGGAAGTCACGTAAACGGGAAACGGCCGTTATCCGTTTTTTCCATTCTTCATTTAAACACAAAATCGAAAACTGAAAAAAACGAATCGTTATCCATTTTTTTTCATTTTGGTTTTGGAGACAAATAACGAAGAAAACAGTTGTTTTTTTGTTTTCTTATTTTTGGTTTTATATTGAAAAACGATATTGAAAAACGAATGAACGAATGATACACGGATTTATACTAAATACATTGTGTGTTTTGTGTGTTTTCTGTGTCTAGGCGTGTGCCCCTCTGTACCACTGGCGCACGGTGAAGCTGGGCGGGGAGCAGGACCCGGTGGGGACCTGTTATGTGGCAGTGCAGAACTTCAGCGCCTACGCAGAATACTCCCCCTGCAGAACCAGTCAGTCTACGTCTGCCTCGTCTCAAATTCTCTGCCCCCTTTCCTCTCTATCCTCAGCTGCAAATACCATCTCTCAGCCTGAAT